>NC_088392.1:19895714-20226785 GCF_037993035.2 Macaca fascicularis
TTTTATTATCTTGTTTGATTTTGTGTTTTCATAGACTTTTCTACAACATGTATTTACAAAATATCTTATGTTCTTTCCTACAGACGGCTAATTCCATCGATTAGGAGTTTCACCTATTTCCAAGTCCTGCAGACCTACTCTTTGCATCCCTTTTAGTAGTGATTATTGCCCTCCCCTACCTCTACTCACATTTTAAAAAATGTAACAAGTCATTAGCTTATTTCATGGCCCTAGCATATTACAATTATTTCATGTAATATATCTGAAGGCACAGCTCAAATTTCACTTTTTATAATTACAAAGAACTATGCATCTCCAAATGTATTTCCTTACTTAATTCCTCATATCTGAATCTCGTTAGATTTTTATCTCACAATGTTTATCCATTCGAATAGCTCTTGTTCTGACATTGCACTTAATTCTGTATAAAATAAATGGGTTCCTTCACAGTCTCTTAAAATTCATCTATTGTATCTCTTCATAGTTTGTTCTCTCTTTCATTATGCATGTCAGGCTGTCAGATTTCTAACATTACTGAAAATGAGGATCCTCTTTAAGAGTTGATGTGGTAGGTGAAGAATCTAGTTTAGTTCTAATAATTTCTCTTTTTAAAAAATAAGCAATGTGTAAGATCTGAGATGAGTTCTTTTGTATTTTAATCTTCCCCCAAAGAAGGTGTCTTATCCTAAAATCCTTCTTCAAGGACATTTTTTAAAAGGTTTTCACCTTTAAATATAGCACAACATAAAGGTTTCACAGATTGATGGACATCATACTACAGTTCTGGCTGGAGTTTAATGCTGTTCCTTAGGGATTGCCCACTGCAGGATTTTCCCCTATATTTCTTTTTTTTTTTTTCTTTCTTTCTTTCTTTATTATTATTATTATACTTTAAGTTCTAGGGAACGTGCATAACGTGCAGGTTTGTTACATATGTATACTTGTGCCATGTTGCTGTGCTGCACCCATCAACTCGTCAGTACCCATCAACTCGCCATTTACATCAGGTATAACTCCCAATGCAGTCCCTCCCCCCACTCCCCCATGATAGGCCCCGGTGTGTGATGTTCCCCTTCCGGAGTCCAAGTGATCTCATTGTTCAGTTCCCACCTATGAGTGAGAACATGTGGTGTTTGGTTTTCTGTTCTTGTGATAGTTTGCTAAGAATGATGGTTTCCAGCTGCATCCATGTCCCTACAAAGGACACAAACTCATCCTTTTTTATGGCTGATAGTATTCCATGGTGTATATGTGCCACATTTTCTTAATCCAGTCTGTCACTGATGGACATTTGGGTTGATTCCAAGTCTTTGCTATTGTGAATAGTGCCGCAATGAACATACGTGTACATGTGTCTTTATAGCAGCATGATTTATAATCCTTTGGGTATATACCCAGTAATGGGATGGCTGGGTAATGAAAGCTCGTCTTAAAACAATCATAGCAAAGTAACCAACAACTGTTTCTTTGCATGGGTTTGGTATGTATATGCACAGGATTTGCTTACTCAAGTTTTTTCTTTCTTTCTTTCTTTCTTTCTTTTTTTTTTTTTTTTACATGTTAAAGGTCAGTAAACATGATGAACTAGTAGAGAGAAGTTCAACATTTACCTAGACACTCTTTTGTGAATGCCTGCTATTGTACATAGTTGTTAAAGCCACATAGTTCAAAGTATGTTCCCTCCTGCATCCTGATAGTCTATTAAACTTGTTAAAAGATGGCCCCAATATATATTAACTCAATAGTACAGCAGTTTTATTACCATGGAATATCATGAATTCCATTTATTCTAACCCAATTTGGAATATAAACTCTCATGTATCATCAATTTTTTTGGAAGTTTTCTTCAATCTAGCAAAATATGCTAGATTTGTGAATGTAGAAAATTATGATTCACAAGAAACTTATAATTTGTCTTATCTTAATAGTCCTTGAAAAGTCCCTATAGTGCAAACTTGGCAACAAATGAATATTATTCACAAGTATGTGGCTGTTGGAATGAATCATAGATTTCCCCTCACTAAGTCCTGGCTAGTTCGGATTTGTAATGTGTTTAAAAACTATCATGTCTTGAATTTCTGTTAGTTAAAAATTCCTTTATGTAAGTTATGTTTCACTTTCACAGCAAGCTTATGAGATTGAGAATCTTATACCTGTTTTAACTGAGGAGTCTTAGGGGTATTTCTGCAAAAATGAAGACCTAAAAGTGTCGACAGTAATTGGTCAATTCCTTCTATCCCAAGATCTAGGGATTTGCCAAAAGCAAACACAATAATACCAACTCTCTGTTACTTAAACAATACAAAAGGTTTATTACTTCTAGCTAAAAGTTTTACACATGTTTCAAGCAGAAATCTAGCATAGCTTGTGGTGGCTTGGCAGACTCTGAGTGCCACCTGGCATCCCTCTCTTCTTGTCATGGCACTCCATGGGCCCGCATCAGGCCTCTGTAGTGTCCACCATAAAAATAACAAAAAAGACTCTGGTGCCCTGGAAGTCAGCTAAAGTATAGAGCACGAATCTCTGGTGCTAGTGCCCCTAGTAGTTAGGGTAGATGTTTCCATATAGGTCACTTTTGTAGTTTCTGCTGAAGTGAGGGAGTAGAGCAGCTGCTACACAACAAAATGGCCTGTAGGCCTTATGTTCATGGGCAAGACCTAGGGTATCATGCAATCACTATTCTAATTCATAGGAAGTAAGAAGGAGGGCATGGTAATGAAGTTAGCCATTTGCTGTACCACAGACATAAAGGAAATACCTAGGATTTTTTTTCCCATCGTAATAGCAGTTGGCATCCCAGGGTTGCATAGGAGTTAGTGGAATATAATCCAAAGAATAAACCCTTGTTATGTATCTTTTACTTACACATTTCCTTAGTTTTAAAAGCTGGGGCTTTGGTAACAAAGCCCATTCGTATTAGTGCAAACAGTAGGGTGCATGTGCCTTCTAAGAATTTAAAATAGTAAATTCCAAGTTAAATTGTATGTGAGCATGTATATGGCTGTTAAGCATTTAAAGTAAGTCCTAGCCTATTTCAGTAACACTTAGTTCTTCAGTGTCATATAGCAATAAATGTCAAGAAATGAATTTGATTCCAAGTATTGGAAGACTATGTTTTAAGTTTCCTCTATTACAGCATACTGTTTCTGGGCAGTTTGATGCCCTGGAAGTTAGTTGTTTACATAGTTTTGAAGGTGAGAACCTTGATCTATAGATCTATGGTCTGATTCCAAATTTTGCTTATCCATAAATTTTATTTTGCTAGTGTATCTAGAATTAATTGGACCTAGGGAATGGAATAAGGCAGCTAAACTTACAAAAGGTTTACTTAGAAATAGAAATGTCAATATATTGATTTGTAATGATTAATATAAATGCAAAGAGTACAAGAAACAAGTACCAATTGATCAATTCAGTTTTACTTCTGCAAAACATTATATACAGGAAGCCAAATACAACACGTTACTTAGAACTAATTGAGTCAGAGTATGGGAAGGTTTATAACTGGTTTTAATTGCTACATGTCTGGTGTATGCATTTCACTATAGGAACTTATTTACTATAAGGATCACACCGTTGAGTGTTTGTGTCAATATGTCCACCCTATTAAAGGAAAAGGAGAGCATGTTATTTTGATTTAGGTAATTTTATCATCTAACAGCAAGAATTATCTGCTAGCTGGGAAGGGGACTTTTTTGGAGGAGGGGGCAAAGCGTCAATTTTAAATAGTAGCCATAGAAGTTAAATTATTATATTCCAGAAAGGTTTCTCAGATCAATCAGACCTTGGGGAGGCAGAAGTAAAGCACAAGAGCAAAGTGTTGGAATCTGAGTATAGGTCAGTGGCAAAGAGATCAGTAGGCATCGAACTAAATAAAAGATTCTGATCAGAGTCACATGGCGCATACCTCACCATGGAGGTCCAAGAAATAGGCTCTCTGCCTTGTGATTGATAATCACATAATAATAAGAAAAATTTCATGCAGATGAAGTAGAGAATAACTAATAATAAATCTGTAATTGGTCTAGTGGGATTCCTTTTAGGGAAGAATCGAAAGAGGCAGGAGGGAAATATTTGTGTTGCAGACCAAGAATCAAGTCACAGGAGGAAGAATAAGTCTCAGGTATGAAAGTGTTGGCAGGAATCTCTGCACTCGGGAGTTAAAGAAGGGGAGATCCTTGTGGGGACTGCTGATCTGCTGATTCGCCAACTAATTCAAGTCCAAGCTCTAATCTGGTCCCATCTATATTCATGAATGATGGAGCCATAGATTCAAATTGCCTTCTAGTCCTTTCATTAGCCCTTGCTGTTTGGGGAGAAAAAAAAAATCCTAAAATCGGGAACTTAGGACTGAGAAAGGTGAATACCCACTTTCCTGTTTAGAGCAGCTTACATGGCCTTCTTTCTGGAGTGCCCTCCTTTAACTTCCTGTCACCTGGAAAGTGTGTCAGGGGAAGTAGACTGGAAGTCAACAAATTTAGTGATGCAACAGGTAGAATATCTACATATAGATTGCAGAGAAAAGATTAGATCTGAAACAACAAACTTGTAACAATATGCTTGACTCCTTAATTTGTTCAGAGATTGTTCTGGTGCTTCTCAACATTGCCACACCTAATTCCTCTTTTTTGTAAAAAAATAAAAATTTATTATTTTAATATGTCTTCTTTAATCCTGATATGCAATTCATAGATAGCATAACCTATACAGTTGATCTCCATAATATTTTATTTTAAATTTTAATTGGAATTCTATTTAAAATAGAAATCAAAGTAATTTGTAATAGCATCACATATGTTTCAAAGGTGCAAATGCATGGACATGACTACACTGAGAGAGCCGAGGAAGCGGTCAAGTGTTTACCGTGAATGTGATTACTACGGATGCAGCTGGGTATAGATGCACTGTATTGCAACTCAGATTTTATGAGTGGCATTTCCAGGGATGTTGTGGTTTTACAAAATGGTAATCAACTCCTGGTAAATGTCCAGAGAAAGCACGATCTTTTCTCTATTTACACAAATGTTGCATTCCTAGAGTAGCCAATTTGTGTTAAACCCACACAAGAAAATCTTGTGCTTGCACTTAAAACAGTCACATTATAGTTTTAGTAAATTATAAACAAGCATTTCATCGCTAAGAATGTCCTGTAAAATATCTGGATATCTTGAAGAGTTAGGGGCAATGCTTCAGTTGGGCAGGACTGCAAGTTTATTTCAGGACGTCAAGTATCCATGACTCGTTGTTTTTTTTTTTTTTTTTAATTCATCATATATGTCCTATAATTTATTTATTTATTTCGAGATTTTTATTTTTATTTTTGTTTTTTATTATTATACTTTTAAGTTCTAGGATACATGTGCATAACGTGCAGGTTTGTTACATATGTATACTTGTGCCATGTTGCTGTGCTGCACCCATCAACTCGTCAGCACCCATCAACTCGTCAGTTACATCAGGTATAACTCCCAGTGCAATCCCTCCCCCCTCCCCCCTCCCCATGATAGGCCCCGGTGTGTGATGTTCCCCTTCCCGAGTCCAAGTGATCTCATTGTTCAGTTCCCACCTATGAGTGAGAACATGCGGTGTTTGGTTTTCTGTTCTTGCGATAGTTTGCTGAGAATGATGGTTTCCAGCTACATCCATATCCCTACATGACTCTTAAATTAAATTATCGGAGTGGCCATAACCATTATGATAACCAAAACACCCTCTCACCTTCAAATTTCCAAAGCACGAGAAGTCACTAAGAGGTCACTAGAAACAAGTTTTCTTTTTTTTTTTTTTTTTTTTTTTTTTGAGACGGAGTCTCACTCTGTAGCCCAGGCTGGAGTGCAGTGGCCAGATCTCAGCTCACTGCAAGCTCCGCCTCCCGGGTTCACGCCATTCTCCGGCCTCAGCCTCCCAAGTAGCTGGGACTACAGGCGCCCGCCACCTCGCCCGGCTAGTTTTTTGTATTTCTTAGTAGAGACGGGGTTTCACCGTGTTAGCCAGGATGGTCTCGATCTCCTGACCTTGTGATCCACCCGTCTCGGCCTCCCAAAGTGCTGGGATTACAGGCTTGAGCCACCGCGCCCGGCCTAGAAACGAGTTTTCTGTGCATTTTGGAAATGCATTAATTTGGGGTAAGCTATACATAACTGTTTCAAAAATTTTTAGAAAACTGGAGTACTCTTATTTGCACTATGAAACTTACCAAATTATTTTTTAAAATTTAATTTCTACATGTGGCCAAAGACACAGATAAGGATAGGAGTGAGGAGTTAATAAAAAGCAAATACAGTCATGAGCCAGAGAGTTATTTATTTCTAAATTTTTGAGATGAAAGGAGGTGAAACAATTATAAGCACCAAGCCCTCTTTATAAGAAGATCCGGGTCAAAGCTAGATTTGAGACATTGAGGTGACAAGTGTCTGAGATCTGGAGAGTGGGTATTTGAATGAAAACACAGGATTTGGGGACTAACACATAAGGTTGTCATGAACATGTTTTCTAGTAGCCCAAGGTCCAGGACTTTGACAATGTAGGAATGACTGAGTGGGGAGGTCTTGGCTACTCCAGTGTGTGATACATCAAGGATCTTTTGGGATATGTCAAATCGCTTCTGCTGGGAACCTCTTTAGTTCTAGAATCTCTGTTGTCTCAGCTTAACTTCAGATGCTGATGCTCTTCTGATGACACTCTGGCTATTCCCTCAGAATCCACAGGCTGACCATGCTTCCTTGTTGCACACAGGAATGATATTCTGTGACCCCGATCAGGGGCCCCAAAACACATTAGCTCTCAGCCAGAGATATGATGTGCAAGCCAGCGTGGAACCAATAAGCAGACTCCTGCTCTGCTGAGCTGTCATCAAACCCAGTGGGAAGGCAAAGAGGCTGTTACCTGCTGCCTCACTGCAGCCTGAAATTTCACTTACATCTGAAATTATTTCTCTTCCTTTACTCTTTGTGGTTCTTTTGTCCTTACCTCCAATCTCTTCCTTTTGTCCCTTAAAATTGTGCTAACAAATTAGGAAGATTAGGCTCAAATTAGATAAATAAAATAATGCTACCCTTTTTTTGTCATTGGGGTAATTGCACCTCTTTATCCATCTCTTTCCCTTTGGGGGCATGTCCCTTATCCCCATCCCTGGCCCTCATTTGTTAGTTACTGTAGCTTACACTGGTTGTTAGGTTTTACTTACTCCCCTCCCACAGCCAGGTTCTTGCCAACCATCTACCATATACAATATTGCAGCTACAAGCTGTTCTCAGAAAATCCACTCAAAATAGCTGAGGAGCAGCTGCTCCTGTGATATTTTCAAAAGAAAGAAATTTGTATTTGGCTTCATGGTCTAAGGGTCTGTTGGTTTTGCATAGAAAGAGACAAATGAAGCCCTTCACTCCAGCTGAAATTCTCTGTCCCTCATTCTCAGGCTCCTA
Source organism: Macaca fascicularis (assembly GCF_037993035.2). Lineage (NCBI taxonomy): Eukaryota > Metazoa > Chordata > Mammalia > Primates > Cercopithecidae > Macaca > Macaca fascicularis. Next base: position 19,903,139 of record NC_088392.1, read on the forward strand.
TTTCAGCAGAAGGATAAGTGGGCCAGGAAATGGAAAGATGGTTCTGGAAAAAGCCTGCATCATTTGCTTGAGGGCTGTTCATTTACTTCTCATATTTTTGCAACTGATATTTACAAGTAGATTAAGAAGAGTTGATTTGTGGGTACAAATTAGCGGGAAAAACAAGACTAGTTGAATCCAATTAGCATTTTTTGACTCATTTGTCACTCACCTAACATAACACTGGTGGAAACACTTTAATAATGCAGAGGAAATGTATCATTAATGTGTGGCACGCTGCTTCTACTCTTGAAATTTAAAGGCTTGGATAAATTTTGACAGTGGAGCTAAGTATCCTTAAATTGTTTAGTTTGCTAGTAAAAGTCTCTTTTTATGTCTTTCTTCTCATACTTCCCCAGGAAGCATCTGAAAGAACAGTATGGTTGTCAGGTTTGGAACAGAACAATTAGATGTCAAGGATGCAATTAGTCTAAAATTAGCACATTAGGGACTCAGAATCATAGCATCTGAGACCACACAGCTATGAACTAGTAATTAAGAAACTTACTGTTTCCTGGAAAAAAAGTATGTATTTCCTGTGAGATAGTATTTATTCACTGTAGAATTATGTTTCATTTAAGCACTTGAAGCCATATCTTGATTCTGGAAGAGCTGAAATGCATCTTTGAAGGAACACGCCTGTATTAGCAAGAAGGGGTGTGTATTAGCAACATTGTCCATTGCTTCTAAAGTCAATTTTATGCTGCAGATCAAGCAGAGCTAAAAATAATCACACTTCTTGTCACATGCTGTGGGATCACATCAAGCATTATAAATTATTAGAGATTTCACATGGACATCATGTAATACCACAGGAGTTCCATTATGATCTACCATTAATTAACATCCACTGCCTATATTTCAAACTGCTATTGCTCTGTCACACCACAGGCTGTTATACCGACCATAAATGCTATCAATATTTCTGCATTTATCTAAGCTCCAACTGATTAAAATGTGATTTGTCCCATAATACCTTCTTAGTTTGATATGTGACTCAAGATTGCTGACCTCACATTACTTCTATCTCAAGTTGTCATGCAGTCAATTATACAGAATAACTGCAGGGCTTAAGAGCACAGAGGAGAACCCGTATTGGAAGGAAAACATTACTCCCATAATTTTAAGAGAGAAAAGAAATACTAAGATGAAGAGTGTGGGGACTATTCTGCGCCAATGAAAACAAGTTGTAAAGTTATGAGTTTCCTGGGGCAGAACATAATTTAGTCTGTGCCTTGCAGTTTAATGAGTTAGGAGATCCCGGCAACTTTGGAGAGAAAGCCTGCTGGTTTACATACTTTCTTGCATTCTTCTCTTTCTCTCTCTTCTTCTCTTTCATTAACTTAGTTATTGAATGTCTAATACATGCATTCCGTAGTGGACTAACGAGAGGCCAAAGTTTTCAGTGTAACAGCAAAGAATAAGCCCATCACACTGTGGTTCCTTCCGCTGGGTTCTTGGTCTGGCTGACTTTAAGAATGAAGCTGCGGACCTTTGTGGTGGCTGTTACAGTTCTTAAAGATGGTGTGTCCAGAGTTTGTTCCTTCCAATGTTCAGATGTGCCCTGAGTTTCTTACTTCTGGTGGGTTCGTGGTCTCGCTGACTTCAGGAGTGAAGCTGTAGACCTTCACAGGGAGTGTTACAGCTCTTAAAGGTGGCGGGTCTGGAGTTGTTCATTCCTCCCAGTGGGTTGGTGGTCTTGTTGGCTTCAGGAGTGAAGCTGCACACCTTCCCGGTGAGTATTACAGCTCATAAAGGTAGTGCAGACCTAAAGAGTAAGCAGCAAAATTTATTACCAAGAGTGAAAGAACAAAGCTTCCACAGAGTGGAACACTGGGAGTGGGTTGCCACTGCTGGCTTAGGTGGCCAGCTTTTATTCCCTTATTTGGCCCTGCCCATGTCCTGCTGATTGGTCCATTTTACAGAGCACTGATTGGTCCATTTTACAGAGTGCTGATTGGTCCGTTTTTACAGAGTGCTGATTGGTCCATTTTAACAGAGTGCTGCTTGGTGCATTTACAAACCTTTAGCTAGACACAGAGCGCTGATTGGTGTGTTTTTACAGAGTGCTGACTGGTGCGTTTACAAACCTTTAGCTAGACACAGAGTGCTGATTGGTGCGTTTTTACAGAGTGCTGATTGGTGCATTTACAAACTCTTAGCTAGACACAGAGTGCTGATTGGTGTGTTTACAATCCTTTAGCTAGACAGAAAAGTTCTCCAAGTCCCCACCCGACCCAGAAGCCCAGCTGGCTTCACCTCTCAACACCACTAGATTAAATAGTAGTGTGAAAAAGTTAATACAACTTAACAAATAATTTTCTTTTACTATAAAGGTATTTGCTAAATATTAGAGTTTCATAGACTATTATGATTAAGGATTTTTTTAGTGATAACCTAGTCTAACATTACAGAAGAAAAATGGGACAAAAATTAGCAAGTAAATGGTTGGAGTAATACCAAAAGTTAAGGCACTAGAAAATCAGGACTTGAGCCCCATCTCTTAGAACTTGGCTAGCAAATGTTTTGCCTCTTACACATGCTTTTATAATTTGCTATCCTAAAAAGACAATTGCAATTGCAAGACAGACAAATTTTATACCATATAGTTTAAGCACTTATTTTTCTTTAAGCAAAATACACTAATAGAGAAACTATGAAGGCAGAATGCAGTGGCTGATGCCTGTAATCTCAACACTTTGGGAGGCTGAGGCAAGTGGATTGCTTGAGCTCGGGAGTTTGAGACCAACCTAGGCAACATGCTGAAACCCCATCTCTACAAAAAATACAAAAATTAGCCAGGTGTGGTGGCATGCGTCTATTATGCTAGCTACTTAAGGGCTGAGGCAGGAGGATCGCTTGAGTGAGGGAGGTTGAGGCTGTGATGAGCCGTGTTCGCATTACTGTACCCCACCCTGGGTGACGAAGTGAGACTCTATCAAGAAACAAATTATGGAGATGTTAACCCCTTAAGTCTTGTGTAATGGAAAAAGTCACAAAACTACAAAGGGAGCAAACAATACATGATTTGAGACAAAACACTGAAATTTGAAAAGTTTTTGAACTGCAAAGTGAGTCTCTCTAAGCTACAGTTGCTCACTATTATGGAGCATACTAGGGCTTAAATGTGTCTCCTAAAGTTCATGTGTTAGAAACTTGATCCGCAGTGTGGAAATGTTCAGGTGATGGAGACGAATGGCAGGTGTTTGGGTCATAGAGGTGATCCCCTATTGAGTTGATTAATGCTGTTTTTGTGAGAGGGGCTTCCTTGTAAAAGTGGACTTCAGCCCCCTTCTCTCTATCTCTGTCACACACACACACATACACACACACACACACACACACACTCAATTTCCATTATGGGATGACATAAAAAGAAGGCCCTCACCCAAGGCTGGCCACTTGGTTTTGGACTTCTCAGCCTCCAAAACCGTGATAAATAAATTGCCCTTTTTAATAAATTGCTCAACCTCAGCCATTCTGTTATAAGAACAAAAAACGTACTAAAACAGAACACAAGGACTTTCTTTGGGGATGAGCTTTTTCCCTTGTCTATCAGATAAGCTCCCTCACACGGTAAGAAAACCATTTGCATAAAACTGTTTTTGTGTTAAAAATGTACAAATGGTCAAACACTTAAAAGTTCTAGTGTTAAAAAGCAATGGCCCTTTGATGTTTTCTGAATGCTTGTCAGATAATGAAGTTATTGCCTGATCAGGCTGGAGAGGTTAATAAAGAGTATAGGGGTTCAGGGTTGCTTACAAATGACAGGAGGGCTGGCTGTATCCAGTCTATGAAGCCCTTATTAAGAAAAAGGAAGTCCCAGAAAAATAAATGGCATTTAGTGTTATGGTCTTTATAGATCCTTTACCTAGTTTTTGTGAGGTAAAACTCAACTTAGGATATTTTATTCTCAATGTATCCAGGCGTCTTTATCAGCTCAGAATCAAATGTAGAGTTCTGCAATAGATAAAGCCTGCATTGTAATTAGATGAGCTGCCAAGCAAAGTCCTCAGTGGTGTCTGATTGGTGAACAGAATCCTGGATTTGTAGAAATTTGGAGTGGGCTGAACCAATAAACCTCCACACACCTCATATACCCTGGGACAAGTTCTGAGAAGAGAGCCAGAAACCAGTATGCAGTGTGGGTCTGGGCAGAGACAGGAGTTTTCTCCAATGGGTGGAAAGAAAAAATTTGACAAAAGGAACAATCCTGGAGTTCCCAGGAGCCCACAGTGATCTCTTTATAACATACTCTAGATAGTTTTACCCATAGTACAAGTTTCAAAATGACAGTTTTCAACTTTGATATTAGCTTTTCTTATTATTTTGCTTCAAATGACATTTTTAAAATAATAGGTGTAAATGTATATACTGAATTTTTATATATATTACATAATTTAGTAATTAGAGAGTTTATTTTTCTGAAAAAAATCAAGCCCCACAGCTGGATAGTATATTTTCATAGTTTTCTCAGTTAATCTTCATAGAGAAAGGTTCTGTTAGAGTTTTATGCTACCCTCAATGATGCCTCCTGGTAGCAGCTGACCTGGGGTTAATTCCCAAAGTGAAATAAAGTAGTCTCTGGGCAATATGCCCTACAAATCTAGCTTAGTTGGTGATTACAAGTGTCATACTCATTATCTTCTTTTTTTCATTCAAACAAATAAATATCGCATTTAAATATCAGGCAAGTTTAGAGAAATTTGTTTTTGTTTACTTATTTAAGGCTGAAGAAAGGGCTCAGATGAATTCCCCAAAAAATTAATATACATTAATATTTAGTGAGTACTTTTTTTTCCAGAACTGTGATTGTTCAAGATATAATATATTTCTATATTAGGGTTACTTTTCCTTTTTTAAAATTAAACTTATATCTCAGGAAGTATTTTAGGATGAAATGGATAAAATAAGAAAAGTATTATACATTTAATTTTTTTTTTTTTTGCATGAGGAACTTTCTGATAAACCCAGGAGATGGCAGGAATTGAAGAATAAAAGGAAGGATGAAAGCAATGGTAAGGGGGCATTGACTAGATCTTTGTGGAAATGCCATGTTGTTCAGCTGGCATCAGCTTCCTGGGTAGCTCAAATAGCTCTGCAGTCTCAAGATTGATGGCTTCCTTGTGTTCCTTTCACTTAGAATAACAGTGAGTCATTGGGCTCAGCTCCAGCTTTAAGCAGAACTTTGGAAAGAACATTTCTTGTAGGGTTTAGTCGTTTTGCCAATGAATCACATGGAACTCTCTTATGGTTAGAGGGCCCCCAATTAGGAAGGATATTGGACCAGTTGGATAAAGGAGTTTGAGGAATCAGAGACATTCCTCATAAGTGAGGCTATAGACTTGTAGAAACGTATTCAATCTGTGCACAATCTAGGTGATACATTTTTTAAAATTATTTCTAATCCTGGGGCTGTAGGAAATAGTAACTGGAGGGCTAAGGGAGTTACATTGGCATTGCACTGCTCATCTCCCTGTAAAATCCTCCCCTGAAAAAGCAAATTGGACTTTTGGGTTCATCCCGCTTCTTGACAGACTAAGTGAGCCATATTGAAAATGGCATTTTGTTTTTAAAAAAGATACTAGTTATTATGCAAAAGGGCAAAACTCCTGGTGGAAAAATAAGCATTGATGATCTTGAGGAGATTTCTTCTGAGGCCGTTCTATCACCTTCAGATGTTGGCCATTCCTTGGAGGTGGTCTTGACAAGAGACTAGACCACGTTCCTTTCCCTTGTATGTTAACCAAAACATCATGATAGATGTGATAATCTTCTAATCTTTTTGGAGTTCTGATGAATGCCTTTCCCCAAATAAGTCTGAGCTCCATTTGTCAGGTGACCAGGAGAACTGCCCAGACATGTGTTAACTGGAAATGAAGCTTTGGCTAGTGGTTTTTTCATTAGCCAAAGTTGAAATTCAAAAGGGGTTTGTTGTCACAGATGGCATGGGGAAACCTGGAGCACGTTATGTCAAGTGAAATAAAACCCAGTCACAGAAGGACAAATACTATGTGATTCCACTTACATGAGGTATCTAAAATAGTCACACACATTGAAGTTGCCAGGGATTGGGGGTGGGGAAAATAGGGAGTTGGTCAATAGGTATAAAGTTTCAGTTGTTCTAGATGAATACGTTCAAAGTATCTGCTGTGCAAAATAGTGCCTATAGTTAACATCATGGTATTGTGTACTTCAAAGAGTGTGTTAAGAGGGTAGATCTCATGTTAAGTGTTCTTACCACAAAGTAAAAGAAAAACAAATACAAATGAACAGAAACTTTTGGAGGTGTCAGATACGTCTATTACCTTGATTGCAGTGATGACATCATAGGAATTGCCATAAGTCCAAACTCATCAAATTATACACATTAAATACATGAAGTTCTTTGTGCATTATTTATACCCCAATAAGCTGTTAAATATTTTTTAAAGGATATTGGTTAAATGAATAAATGAATTAATGAATTCGGTAGCCATTGATTATAATGAGTCAGATTTTGTGGCAGGTCCCTGGAATATAGAATTAAAGAAGACAGTCACCAACATCAAGGGAAAGTGATTGAGACACACACAAAAATGCATAATTGCAGTACAGAGTGATCGGTGTTAAAATAGAAGCTGACTGTAGAGCACTGAAGAGTAAAAGTAATAGCCCAGTGAATCAGGAAATAATGAATCAGGAAGGAAACTTTGAGCTGGCATTTGGTCTTTTAATTAAGGCAACACTAATTTCACCATATCATTACTTTCAAATTATTTCTATGTTATGTCTGTCAGTTGCTTTTGTAGGCTAACATATTGGCTAGGAGTTAAGCCATGGCGTTAAAATGCATTCTGATGTGATTGTATTCATTTACCAGTTGAAGAAACATTGTTGATACCATAGTTTATTTTCTGTGACTTTCCAAATTTTTTAAACTTTGAAAATCACCCAAACTATATCAGGAAATCTATAGTATGCCTATAAACTTAGAATATCTAACAAAAGACATCAATTGTTTTAATATAATCATCCTTTCCCTTTTCTGGTAGCTTCTATTTTCCTGAACCATCATGCACTTCAGGTTTTAAAATACATTTCCATAGAGTTGAGACAGATTATTTTGATTTCCTTGCTATGATTCATTCTCATTACCAATTATAATTTTGTGATTTTGTGCTTTTCCCTGTATTTTTAAGTTCATATGTTTATTTTTCAAATAACAAAATTCTGCATATATTTATAAAAGTTATTGTTTTGTTTTATTAATTTCTGCTTGTATATTTGTTATTTCTCTCCTGCCAGTATATTTTGGTTGATTTTGCTTATGTGTTTTCAGACTTCTTATGTGGAGTACTTATTTCCTTTTTTTAAAAAAGAAAAAAAATTCTTTTTAAGCCTCCAGATTCTTTTGTGAGCATAGTTGTAGCCATTTTCCATATTGTGTAATTTTTATACTTTTATTCAAAATTTTTTATTTATATTTATTTTTTGCTGTTATAAAAGCATTGGTTCATTCTCATCAATATTGCTGATATTCTGATGGTTCAAATTGGCCAGCATGGCCCTCTCCTTACAGTAGGTAATCTGCAGCCTCACTGGCTCACTGGGGGTAAAGGGAGGGGTCCTAGCTGAGCCCAGGGTGGGGACGATGACTCTTCAGGCAGGCAGTCTGTCCCGTGTAAAAGAGGCATGGGTGGGTGGGGCCACCAGGGAAGCAGAGTTGGGAGAAACCGCCTCACAGTCTTTTATTTTTCCCCATCTGTCGATGATTCTCCACGTATATTTCCAAGTTTCAGGTTAAAGTGTTTTCGTCTCAATTTCTGTCACGAATTTGTAGTGTTGTTTCATATTATTATAAATTACGGACTGTTTCACTATGACTTATTTGAATTTATTGCAAGGTTTGTTATATTGCCTAATTTAGAAAATGTTTTAATGACATTCATAAAAGGCCAATATCTTCTTTATTAAATGTGCTATTTTGTTCTACTTACTATTTGTAGTATAAATAAAACTACCTCATTTTGTCAAAATTTTCAAGTACTTTTGACCTGCCTGTGGTATATGCTCAAGGTATATGGAAACTCTTTGGAAGAATCAAAAGACTACACAGTCCAGGACCACTGAAGAATACTTGTCAGCACTCTAAAGATTTTAAGAGGTTTTGAAAGAAAAAGGATTGGTGTCCAAATAATTTTTTAATGATTTGAGGTTAACAAAAATTAAAAATCATTTTTTTCTGAGTTTCTAAAGGTCTTTAATATGTTAGCATGAATTGAGTATCTTTAAGATGTAGCTTTTTAATATAAGTTTCCCAAACTAATTTTGTCATGAAAAGTTGTTTTGTGGGACATCTCAAGTGAAGTGACTGGATTTCATTGGAAGTTTTTAATGAGGCAATAGAAACTAGGAAGCGAAGAGACCTTTTCAAAGCTGTGAACTTAATTGACAAACTTTGGATCTAATGTTCTGGCAGTGCCAGTATTTCCGTATCAAGTGTATCAATAGTTGCCTAAATATTGCCCATCAAATTACATGGAAAGAGAGTGAAACAACTTAGTCAGCAATCTGAACTGGATCTAGTCTAGCAATCTATTAAATTCCAATTGATAACCTGTATCATGGTGGCTCAATTTTTTCAAATGCTTCTGACCGACTGTGGGACATCATCCACAAGTGAATTTTCATTCCACACTATAACTGAAAATTCATTTATTCAGTTAAATATTAATTGAGCTCCTGTGACGTCTTAAGCACCATTAGTAATAAACAGGACAGTTTATGCTCCCTTCTTGGAGCTCATATGCTCCAATAAATAGACAATAAATAGGAAAATATAAAAATTTTAAAAAGTAATAGTTTGCTAAGAATGATTTTCAGCTGATAAGCCATTATGACCCTTAGAGAGTCACTTGCCTAAATCAAGGCTGCCTGATCTTAGCAGTGAGAAAATTTCCCTGCTCCTATCTGACAGGGCTTCAGTGAGCCGGAGGAGCTTCAAAATCCACATCTTAGGGCATTAGCAGTGACTGGGTTCATTTTGCCTTTCCACTACTGATTTTTGGGCAAGAACCACTCACAGCAGGGTGCTTGCAGTGCCCCATGTCTTTACATGATGAATTTTCTTTTGTGGATTTTCTAATTCTGGGTGAAGTCCCCTTAGCCTGTGCTCTCCCGACTTCCTGCACTTTTCCTTCAAAAAAAAAAAAAAAAGTGGCCGGGCGCGGTGGCTCAAGCCTGTAATCCCAGCACTTTGGGAGGCCGAGACGGGCGGATCACGAGGTCAGGAGATCGAGACCATCCTGGCTAACACGGATAGCCTTCTCTACTAAAAAAATACAAAAAAACTAGCCGGGCGAGGTGGCGGGCGCCTGTAGTCCCAGCTACTCGGGAGGCTGAGGCAGGAGAACGGCGGGAACCCGGGAGGCGGAGCTTGCAGTGAGCTGAGATCCGGCCACTGCACTCCAGCCTGGGCGACAGAGCGAGACTCCGTCTCAAAAAAAAAAAAAAAAAGTTATGAATACAAATTATGTTTCTGGTGGGTTACTTCAGACTGGTGGACATGGAAAATACCTCCAGATTCAGGAATGTTCTTTGAAAACGATGTTTTAATTTTGCTCTTGAATTAGTCCACTTCTTCCTGATGCTGATACTCAAGCAGCTGTTTCCTAAGGACTGGGTACAGAAAACCTCACCATGCTGGCTGATGGCCTCAGATCAAGCGTAAGAGCATGAGGAGGTTCAGAAAATTGTTTGACACAAATGTGTACTAAGTAGATGCAGTGTCTGCTTCACCTGAAGATGAGAAGTAATAGTTCTATTTAGGGAATATTTTTTATTCTGCCTTGTTCAATGGGGACAAATGCTGCCTTAATTTTTAAATTGACATGTGAAATTAAATTTACATGGAAACATATGTTTATCGCAGAGAAAATTAATCATTTGAACGGGTACCTAACAGAGCCTTTAAGAAAAAAAAAATAAGAGTTGGGGTTTCACTATGTTGCCCAGGCTAGAGCTGAATTAACAGGCTCAAGTGATCCTCCCATCTGACCCTCCCAGGCAGCTAGGATTACAGGCGCCTGCCACCATGCCCTGCTAGTTGAGCTTTTTAAATGATTGGTCATAGCAAAAATATTTCTGTTTGCCCTGTGTGCTCATGTCATTTATCATTCATCATGTGGCCCTGATTAAGTTGAAATCATACTTTAGTATACATTTTTTAAAAAGGGTAAAAGAACATAGATTAAAGCACATTTCAAGATCTACCTGTCTATCTATCTATATACTAGATCTCACACAATTGTCATAAAAAAGTACACAAAATTGCATTCCAGTGTAAAATTCTATGTCACATTGTTCTCTGTTTTAAACATAAGCTTATTATTCTATTTGTATATTTGTGTATTTATTGATTTATTGAATAGTAAATAGTCCTGCTATACATATTATATATGTATTATGCATATATATTTCATGTAAAATAATCCCCACAACAAGTAATTGTTACTGGCACTATTGTTTTTGAGAGGAAAATGCATTTATAGAGGAAGGCACAGTGTATGTAAGGTTTTGATTTGCAAAAAGCCATGTGCAAATATCGTTTCTAAATATATTAAACATTTGGCCCCAGGCAAATAATAATATTTTATAGGATGGAGGAAATATGGAGAGTTATTATTTTTACAAATATACAAGAAGCTGTCTGATCTTGAGTCACTTTAAATGCTCATTTTGCTCTTAATGAGTAAAAATGTTCTTCAAATAGTAATTTATAATTTGTATTTCTTCTTTTGTGTATTTTCTGTCAATTCATTTTGTCAAATGTTTTCCCACTATTGGGATTCATGTCCTGTTTCTTTTCATTTGACAAAGCTCTACTTTGCCATTTGTGTCACAGGTTGTGAATATTTATATCAAATTATAATTTGCTTTTTGGTTTCTTTACATATTTAACCCACTTGAGTAAATAAAAGTAAGGAAGCTCTAAAATGTAAGGTTATTTTATGTTACTAATTATGATTTCTGGCTTTAAATTTGTTAGAGTCATCTATGTGTTCTTGTATTTCTTTTAGGGTTTCGTATTTTACATTTAACATTTACTATGCAGAAATCATTTTATCTTTTTTCCCAATTGTTCACCAGGAGACATAAGCTTATTATTCTATTTGTATATTTATTGATTTATTGAACAGTAAATAGTCCTGCTATATATATTATATATATATTGTGCATATATATTTTATGTAAAATAATCCCCACTCTTTTTTTTTGAGACAGAGTCTTGCTCTGTCACCCAGGCTGGAATGCAGTGGTGCAATATCAGCTCACTGCAACCTCCACCTCCCGGGTTTAAACAAGTCTCCTGCATCAGCCTCCCAAGTAGCTGGGACTACAGGCACGCACCACCACACCTGGCTAATTTTTGTATTTTCCGTAGAGACAGGGTTTCACCATGTCAGCCAGGATGGTCTTCATCTCTTGACCTCCTGATCTGCTGGCCTCGTCCTCCCAGTACATTTTTTTTTTTTTTTTTTAGCTAAACTTGTACATTTATTTTTTTAAAATAAACTCAGATTATATTGGAAAATTTCCTGCAACTCATAGTAATTTTTTTCTCTAGTTATTCAAGAATTATGTGTATATTCTAAAAAATAATTTATTCTTTACCTAATGGTGTAATAAATTATAGTTTTGGATTTATTGTAATAAATTATCTTTGCATTACTCTAAATATGCTTTTTTGATCATGGGTCCAGGTAGTAATATTGTTGGTAAACTCTAATAGTATTTTACATTTATTCACATTAGATTGTTCACAGTTTTCTATGTTTTGGTGCTATAAATTTCTAATATACTGGTTGCAATCGATTATAAATATGATTTGAAACTCCCAATATTTATGCCTTATGAATCATTATATAGCATGGGTATTATAAATGGACATGAGTAACGCAAGAATTTATTTTAAAATTGATATTGACATTTATTTTAGATATATTCTTTGACAACTAATTTTTTCAGTATCTAACATTTATTTTCCTATTCATGTTTCTAATTACTCTTAATTTAATTTTAGTTGTATATTATGAATTTCATCGATATAGTCACATATATAGTATGAAGTCATAAGTTACTTCTACAAATGTATGTTTATTTCCCCCATTAACATTAATTTTTAAATTAAGATTTTTCTATTTTTGCCTGATTTGTTCTCTTTTCTTGTTTGTCCCTCAAATAATAACCTTTTGGTTATATTCACAGTATTTTAATTTTACTTTTCTGAATTTATATTTTCTTGTTTTTTGTTTTGTTTTGTTTTTTGCAGTTTTTAAGTGTTTCTGTCTTCATCCCAAGATTTTATATCGCTGGATTTAATTTGCTGATATTTTGTGGGAATTTTATGTTGACGTTCCTGAGGGATATTCATCTACAGTTTTATTGTTTTCAATGGCTCTTTTGCTTTCTGGGCAATTTTGGTCTCATAACAAGAGTTGGTAAGCATTCCCCCTTCTCACACTTTCTGGAAGGGTTTGTGTAGAATTGGATTATTTGTTCCTTAAACGTTTGGCAGTATACACTAGTGACACAATCTAGGTTTGAATTTTTCTTTGTTGGAAGTAACGTAGCAACTTCTACTTTGCTATTATTTGATTATTCTCTAATATCTAAGCTTGCTTTTTTATTTTCAAACTTTCTGGATCATTTCTTCTTTCACTTATTCCTTTTTAGATCCTATGCAATTGGTTTTGACTGATTGGTTTCTATCTTAATCTCATTATTTTCCTATTTTACTGAATAAGCTAAATTGTTTAGCTATTCAAATTTGCTGTCATAACTAATTATATAGTCTTATTTTGTCACTTTTTAAACTTTAATATGTATCTGCAATTGATTCCTTAGATTTGTGTGTTATGCTATGTAAACTGTTTTCTTTCCCTTGGTTGTATTTAATTATTTGGAATTTTCATCACATTTTTAATTATCTCACTATCTTTGTTCATTAAATATTGCTACAACTAATTAGGTGTAATATTTAATTCTCAGAGTCATAACAGTAGCATAGTTTAACTGCTTATTGCCTTCTTGTTTTATGATATAATTTTAATTTTTTGTGTAATTATTGTTAAATTATACTTTCTGTCTTATTTCTTTAAAGAAATACTTACAACACTTGGATTTTTTCTTGAGATGGAGTCTTGCCCTGTTGCCCAGGCTGGAGTGCAGTGGTGGATCTTGGCTCACTACAACCTTTTGATCAAGCCATTTGATCAAGGGTTCAAGCCATTCTCCTGCCTCAAGCCTCCTGAGTAGCTGAGATTACAAACATGCAACACCACACCGGGCTAATTTTGAATTTTAGTAGAGACAGGGTTTCATCATGTTGGCCAGGCTGGTCTCAAACGCCTCATCTCAAATGATCTGCCCACCTAGGCCTCCCAAAGTGCTGGGATTACAGGCATGAGCCACCACACCTGGCCCACATTAACTATATTTCCTGATGATTAAATCTATATTTCAATGGTTTTAATGCTTTCTTTCAGTTGCTTTATGTTGCAGTAACCCATTACATTTTATTTTTATCTAATAAATCTCATTTCTGTAATATATTTTGAGTACTTTACTAATACATAGTTGGTAAATAGTAATGAAGACTTTCTTATGTGATAATTTTTTCTTCAGGTGCCAAGTTGCATGAACCACAAATTAGCTCAACATATAATTTCTGGCAATAACTTTTTCTCATTGAAGTTCTATAGACTTTGAACCATTACTGGGATCTTACATTATGGGAAAAAGTCTGATAAGAGGTCAAAGTGTCTTCTTTTGTGAATAAACTGATTTTAACACTTGGTGTATGTACCAGTGAAAGTCTCTAGAGCATAGTAAACCCTCTTAGCTTGTATTAATTTAGGCCCCCACATAGGAATATTTTCTTCTATTATATTTTATTATTATCTTTTTTTAAAAAAATGGTTTTGCCCGAGGAACACCAAGGATCCATCTGTATGTTTTTGGTTGGGCTATTCACCTTATCTATTATAGCCTTTATTATTTGTGTGATTTGTTCTTCATAATCTATATTCTGCAGGATTTTTTTCAAGCATTTCATCCATAACATGGTTTTATTTTTTCTGCTATTTCTTGTTAAGGACTAGTATTGTCTAGTTGTTTTTCTTTTTAATCTCAAACTATTTTTTTTTCTTCAACAAATGTTTGAGTGCATTCTATTGCCCTAGGAACACCAGTTAACAAAATGGTCAAACATCCTTGCACTGAGGGAACTTATATTCTGTGGCTAGAGAGAGATTTTAAAAAACATAAATGTGTAATATATCAGACGGTAGTATTTAGGAGAGAAAAAAGTAGGTAAGAAAGCTGGGGAATGTTATGACTGGAGATTAGCTTCATTCCCAAAGGTAAATTTTGAGCAAAAACTTGAAGGAGTTGAGCAAACAGTGTGATAACAATATCTAAATAAAGAGCATTGCAGATAGAGGAACAAGGAAAAATGTTTGAAGATGGGATGGTGTCTAACTTGTTCCAGTGATAGCAGGGAGGCCAGGGATTCTGGAGCAGAAAGACCAAAGGTAAGAGTAATATGAGAACAAAGAGTAACAGAGATGCGACTGTGTAGGGCTTTCTAAAGCACAGTAAGAATGCAGCTATCTAGCCATCTAGCTATCTCTCTCTGTCCCTACCTGTCACTCACTCTTGAAAGGTAAATTAGATGTGATACTCATTCTAAAATAGTGCATGTGAATTCTCCTTGTTTTCCCTCAAAAATTTTCAAAATGCTACTGGAATTCTCTCTTAAATCTTAAGCTGGAGCACTGATAAATCATCAGACTAAAAGGAATGTGATAGGAGCTAGAACCATGAATCAACCCAAGTGTTTACCTCTACATGGCAGTTTCTTCACTGTTTTTATGGACGCACTGTACCAAGGACCAACTTTCCATTTGGGTCCAGCCTGGAATTATGTTGCATGGTGAGATGTTTCTCTTTCCAGGTCTTGTTGTCTGCCTTAGGAAATACCTTCAGTAGCGTGAGGGATAAGCTGTGTCTGAGGACAACCCTATTATTCCCAGGTTTGGTGTGGCCACTAACTGCTGTTGCGACAAAGCAATCTCCTCAACCCTCACCCCATATTCTTTCTTCACTTGGTCATTCAAATTAAGAGCTGTGTTTAAATTTACTTTCTTCATTTCCAATGTCATTGTACTTCCTTCAAAGGAGGAAGAGCAAAAAAATGGCTTTTAGTGTTTTCTATAATTGTGGGAAGAACTCTTAAAGCTTGTGTAATGTTTATTCTTGAATTTTATGTTTTCTGGATGGTATCTTCCAAAGTTCACAGCAATATCATTTAGATGCTTAAGTTGAATTCTGTTGTATGAATGTGTGTATGTGTAGAGGGATGGAGGGTGGTAGATAAAGCAATATAAGGATAGTTAGGCATTCATATAAAAGTTTGTATTAGTTTTCTATTGCAGCATAACATATCAACATTATTTTAGCGGCTTAGAGCAACACATTTATTATTTTAGAGTTTCCATAAGTTGCAAATCTGGGCACAGCTTGGCTGGGTCCTCTTAGCTGCTTTGTGTCCTGTAAAGCTGTAATCAAGATTTTTATTAGGCTGCATTCTCATCTAGTAGCTTGATTGGGGAAGAGTTGCTTCTAAGCTTATTCAAATTGTTGGAAGAATTCATTGTCTTGTGACTGTGTGAGGGCACCAGCTCTTTAGTGGTTGTTATCTTTATGCCAAAGTCAGGTCCTAGAGGCTTCCCATAGTTTCTTGATATGGGAAGTGTGGCTGCCTACTTCATTAAGGCTACAAGATGAATCTCTGCTCTCGAGGGAGGCCAAATCTTTTCTCAAGGACCTTCATCTAATAAGGCTTATCCAGAAAAAATGTCCCTTTTGATTAATTGCAAATAAACTGATTTGTAGACTTCATCTGTCTTTAAAATCTCTTTATCTTTGCCATCTTCTATTGGCCAGAAGGAATTCACAGTTCCCATCTCCACTTAAAGGAGGGCATTTTTTAAGACATAAATACCAGAGAAAGAAATAGTAGGGGACTTAGAATTCATCCTACCACATCAACCCACAATTGTCCCCAGATATATCTTAAAATATATGTATTATTTCATATATCTAAAATTAAAATTTAATTTTAAGTTAAATAGTGGAAAATATTTTAAGAGGAGATCAGCTTATTTTTCATAGCAAAAGTTAATAATTATGTATACCTTTCAAAACTTCACTCAGCTTTCTAAAATAAAACATTTTATTGAAAATATACTCATCAACTTCCATGAAATAGTTATGAACTATTCTAGTTTTATTTCTTTAGTACTCTGACAGTTTCATCATCTAACTTATTTTTTCAGGCTAAATTCCAAGTACACTGCCTCCATGCTCCTCAAAACACACATTATTTTCCAGAGCGTAAAAACACAGCGCTAAAAAAATGATCCATTGCAGATTTGCCTGCCTGCCTCCCTCCCTCCTTCCTTCCTTCTTCCTTCCTTCCTTCCTTCCTTCCTTCCTTCCTTCCTTCCTTCCTTCCTTCCTTTCTCCTTTTTTCCTCTTTCTTTCTTTTCCTTTCTTTCTCTCCGTATCTCACTCTGTCACCAGGCTGGAGTGCAGTGGTATGATCACAACTCACTGCAGCCTCAACCTCCCAGTCTCAAACAGCTATCTTACCTCAACCTTTTAAGTAGCTGGAACCACATGTGCATACCACCATACCCAGCTAGATTTTCTTGGTTGTTGTCAAGATGAGGTCTCCCTATGTTGCCCAGGCTGGTCTTGAACTCCTGGGCCCAAGCGATCCTACCACCTTGGCCTTGCAAAGTGTTGGGATTACAGGCATGAGCCACCACACCTGGTCTATGCATTAATTTCTAAAAAATAGTCTATCTAAGTATGTTGGGTTTTTCTGTTGTTTGATTTTGGTTTATTTGTTTTTACCTGTGACTCTACTGGGTCATTGACTATTCTTTTATATACTTATTTTGAAATTTTGAGAAATGAGAATAGACAATTAGGATAAGATATGAAAATCAGAAATATTTGTATGAACTTTGACAAGCAGAGGAAAGATGATAAACTACTTTTTTTTATAAGTTTGCCTTCCCTTTCCCATATTGTGCTTCAAGAATCATTCAACATTATAAGCTGAATTACTACTTGTCTTTTTAGACACCTAATAAATGCATGAATAAAAACTTTTATAATGTTCTTTATCATATTTTAAGAATGGAAGCGAGAGACAAGAACAGAATATATGCTATCCAGGTTCTTAATTTATCACCAGCTAGAATTGCAATAGAATCTAATATTTGCCAGTAAAACCAATGTCTTTGGAAGTCAAAAACTCAGGTGGACCGCTAGAAGTCTCCCTTTGCCAAAGTGGTAGAAATTGCCCCTGATTCAAGTCAGCTAATGATAGTAAGACTTCTAGAAGTAACTGGCTTCAGGCAAAGCCCTCTGATGTTTCTATTGTCCTGACTTGCCAGTAGGAAGGGTGCAGGAAGTTATGGTGTTCATTAAGAAAAGTGCCTTTCAAATCTCTCTAGACTCTAGCCTCCAGTGAACTGACTGCAAGCTTGTCTGTTTTAATGTTGCAAAAGAACAATTTTTGTAAGAAAAAGCAAACAACTTTAACAGCAGGTGGCTGAAGCATAGCCTTCAGAAAGCTGTTAAGAACCATTTTTGTCTGTGAAATAAAACATGGTTGCGAGCGATGTTATTTGCACTTATTGATTCAGTGAAAGAAGTCACCTTATGTTTAATTCAAATTGCAGTCCTGACATGGACAGGCTTAAAACAATCATGTTTTACAAATCCATTTGTTTAAATGATTCTCTTTTTGGCTGTTCACACTGTGCCCTGTGTTGTTATATTATCGCTCACTGCAAGTGCTATTTAAAGAAGTGGGAAGCCAGCAATACACATTGCTTTAGGCGGCAGAGATTAGACTTAGTAGAATAAGGCAAAACATAGTAGGTGAGTGTTAATTTCACAATGCATCTTTGTATTTCTTCAGTCCACTTCAATCATTACTCTCCCTTTCTGTCCATATTGGTGGATTTAGTGTGCACCCATATATGCAGTTACGATGACCATATTTCTTTTTTTTTCTTTTGGGGTTGAGATGCAGTATAATATGCTAAAAATCTTTCAACTAATTTTTATTTTAGTTCTATCTATGTTGGGCATCACAGTGCTTTTCAAAATCTCAATTTCATTCTTTAGATGCCAAAGCTCTGTACTGGCTGGAAAAAAAAATGCCTGTCAAAACATTGACAAGATGCGGTAGACCATAATTCTCTGCAACCCAATTATTCTTACCATTTAAATCAGGAAACTCTCCTTGAAATTGCTGAGAAATTGCTGTAGATTAAGTTTTGGCCGATTTTATAGAAGTAATTTTGATCATGGGAACATCCATGGAAGCTCCTCTGATTGCATTTGTGAAGTTCTCCAAATATGAGTGGAGAGAAATGTTAAATAAACTCTCTCAGATTTTAAAAATTAATAAGTAAAAGTGAACCTTGTTTGTATGTGTTTTAAAATTCCAGTCAGAAACGATAGCTGATCCATGTGCATGGAATTAGGAACGCTAGACTCATGATAGCTGGTAGAATCGGAGGGAGCCTGATATGAAGTCCCAATGTTAGTTAAACAGGGAAGAGCACCAGGGAAGAACTGCATCGTACAGATAAACTGAGTGAATATGAGATACAGAACTCAGATTAAGGAGGCATCCACAGTTACCTAGAATGGTGCTTGCTTGCCTTCTCTTACTTCTTTTTTTTCCTATTGCTGGGTCAAAGACATCAGTCCCCTGGAGCCCAATAAACCCCAGAAAAATCACATATGTACAGCTTTTTGAAAAAGCAGTGGTTTTAGTGTCAGATAAATCCAAGTTTGTATCCTAAATCTTCCACTTCCCTAACTGCTTGGCTGGCTCTGGGCAATGGGCAAATTGCAGGAATCTCAGGTTCTTACTCTGTACAAACAGAGATAACATCTCCTTTACAGGTTTCTTGGGAAGAATTAAATAAAATAAGTTCCTCAGTCACCCAGAGGAATGCTTTATCATTGGCTTCTTTTGTTCCTGAATCTACAAAGCTGAGAACTCAAGATCCTGGGGATCACTCCTCATGAGACCTCATCTTAGTGCCCACCACACTTGCCAGGGCATCGACATACACGTGCAGCAAGTGCTATGCCCATCCTTCTCTCATCCACAGTGGTGTGGATCTAACAGTATCTTTTGAAAAATGAATGAGCTCTGAAGAAGTAAATGGAAGGCATAAGAAATATTCTAGCACTAGCAACAAATTTAACCTGAAATTCAGTTGTTTTCCTTGTTCTTTCTTTCATTGAGTAAATCATCTCTTAGCATCACGAGTGCACACGTGGATAATTGTTTTGGGAGACACAAAAAGGAATCAGCATGTGCTTGCAGTCTAATACATGAACCAATATATGTAAATAAGAAAATACTAAAGGTGTGAGAAAATGTTAGGAGCCATAAGAGAAGTACTGATATATTTTATTAATTAGACAAAATGATTTAATATTAATGTACCATGCTTCCTAGGAGACTAGAATTCTGAACACTGAACTTATATTGAAGAAATGAAAAATCATGTCATTAATATTATAGCTGATTGTTTCCATGTCTCACCAGATCTTTAAGAGGCAGGGCATTGAATTTTTCCTTGCTTAAACCCCTCAGCATTTAGATCTTTGTATGTATCTTGCACATAATAGAAATCCAAAGCATAAATGAAGCAATGAATGAGTGAACGGAAAAAATTGGAATAAGAGGAAATTAATAAGGCAAAATGAAGACAGTATAGCCTTAATCAGCACAATTAGAAAAGATGTCCCATCATGTTTTCCCCCCAATAAAAACTTACTAACTCATACCCTGTTCTAGGACTATGGCAGAATAAATCCTGGTTTTCATTTTCCAGGCAGCAATTTTTAAAAGACAGGCCTTATTCTCATAGAATTGGCAAGATAGGGCCAGGTGCGGTGGCTCAAGCCTGTAATCCCAGCACTTTGGGAGGCCGAGACTGGCGGATCACGAGGTCAGGAGATCGAGACCATCCTGGCTAACACGGTGAAACCCCGCCTCTACTAAAAATAAAATATATATATAAAAAACTAGCCGGGCGAGGTGGTGGGCGCCTGTAGTCCCAGCTACTCGGGAGGCTGAGGCAGGAGAATGGCATGAACCTCAGAGCTTGCAGTGAGCTGAGATCTGGCCACTGCACTCCAGCCTGGGCAACAGGGCAAGACTCCGTCTCAAAAAAAAAAAAAAAAAAAAGAATTGGCAAGATAACTGATATGCTCCTCAATAAGCTGTATAAATATGAATAAGTAGGTCTGTCCTCTATTACAGTATAAGTAAATGTACAGCATTTTCTGAAACTGCCTTATAACATTAAAACATCCTATTTCATAGCCAATGTTAATACCCTAGCTCTGATAATCTAAGTTTCAGTCAAATTGGAGGAACTAAAGTGACTCAAAATTGTAAGCATGTGGTTGTTACCCTGAAGACAAATATAGCTGTGATTGGGCATTCATTGTCTCTCAGCCAAAAGGTTGCCACTAAAATAAATTGAGAATGGAGATGTTGGCAGAGGTATCAAATGGATGGTTCACATGTTTGGAAAACCTCTGTTGACCCGTAAGCATCTATCTTGACAGATGAGAAAGAGAGTGAAAAGAATCCTTGGCTCATGTAAAGAAGGGTGCCCCTTTGAAGTCAAATTGTAGGGTAACCTCAATACAGCTAGTAAATCAGACCCAACTCTGGTTCTTTGAATTGCCTACCTAACTTCACCGTGGCAATGCATGCTGCAATACACGGCTCCTACCAAGTTTCATTAATATGTTATAAGAGAAAACTGAACATAAATGTTTAGAAGGATTGCATATATAGAATCAAATGAACAAATACATGTAAAACATTTGAAACAGTGCCTGCACAAGTAAGCAGTCAATAAATGTGGGTACTATTATTAGTTTGACACACTTAAAAATGGTCACTTTAGTGAAATAAATACTGTTCATTTTGGTTCTCTTATTTAGTTAGTTAATATTAAGCCAGTCAGTTTTTAAGTGAGAATGTGAACTTTTTACAAATTGGAAACATAATATAATTAATATAATTTTATAATATCATGATTTTATATACTATACACTATAATTTTATAATATACCTTATACTTTAAGATTTCTGAAATTTATTTTACACTTACAATAACCCTGTTAGGTGGGCAAGGAAAATTGTATTATGGCTTTTTTTTTCTGTTGAACTGGAATCTACAGGATTTTGTAAGGTTTGGAATTTTGAAAAATTTAAATGAGTTATTCAACTATACATGATTTTTTTTTTGTCCGAAAATAGTACATATCTTCCAATGACACATCTAGTGATCTTTCTACCACCTGGCTCACCTTATAATGGTGCAGCAAAGCAGGAATTTCTGTTTATTTGTTTTGTTTATAAGTGAAAAAGAAAAATGGTATAATGAGAAGAGCTTTTGGGGAAACGAGACCTGGTATTAAATGATCTCTTTGCTACTGCAGTAATAATTATGATCACCTACTGATTACCCCTTACAAGTGAGGTAACTCATTAAAAGTTTAGCTGATTTTTGAAACAATTCAACAATGAAAATGCTGTTGACGCTCACATTTTACAGATGGGGGAAATAAACTGATCTTCAAGAGTTTTTTTTTTTTTTTGAGACGGAGTTTTGCTCTTGTTTTCCAGGCTGGAGTGCGATGGCGCGATCTCGGCTCACCACAACCTCCGTCTCCAGGATTCAAGGGATTCTCCTGCCTCAGCTTCCTGAGTAACTAGGATTACAGGCATGTGCCACCGCACCCGGCTAATTTTTTATTTTTTTTTTTGAAACAGAGTTTTGCTCTTGTCCTACAGGCTGGAGTGCAATGGCGCAATCCCGACTCACTGCAACCTCCGCCTCCCAGGTTCAAGCAATTCTCCTGCCTCAGCCTCCTGAGTAGCTGGGATTACAGGCATGTGCCATCATGCCCGATTAATTTTTTGTATTTTTAGTAGAGATGGGGTTTCACAATGTTGTCCGGGCTAGTCTCGAACTCCTGACCTCAGGTAATCCGCCTGTGTCAGCCTCCGAAAGTGCTGGGATTATAGGCGTGAGCCACCGCGCCCGGCCAATTTTTTATTTTTAGTAGAGACAAGGTTTCTCCATGTTGGTTGTGAACACCCTACCTCAGGTGATCTGCCCCCCTCACCTCCCAAAGTGCTGGGATTACAGGCATGAGCCACCAAGCCCAGACAATTTTTTTTTTTTCAATAGTAACTTTGTAAAAGCAAAGCACCTGGTGTGATCTGGATCACAAACTGGCTCTTCTTGCATTTTGTTATTGTGATTCCTATCAGACTGTATGCTAACGCTCATAAAATGTAACCTGTCTCATTAAATGTTAGTTTCTTCATTTGTAACATGTTAAAGATACTACTTGCTTTGTGTGATTGCTATCAGCTATGATTTTAAAAGTGTCCAAAGAACTTACTACAAAGCCCTTCAATAGTAGATATTCTAAAACCCTGGTTGCTCTATCATTACCTTCCACGGATAATCATATTATTTGAATAAGGTATAAGCCACTTAGTGCTTTCAACAATTCTTACATTTGGCTACATTTTGCAGTGATTAGTCAAGTTTTTATTTTATATTGGAGTAGTAACAGATGGACACATTTTAGTGCTATATGATTTTTAATATCAATTGTGAGAAAAATTGATGTGGACTCCAAGTTCTTAATTCTTCATTTTCATTAAGAAGGTCTCTTTAGATATAAACTTACCTATGTAAGAGCCAAGTACTTTCAGAAGCTATGCTGAAAATAAACATTTTAATCACGAAAATTCTATAACTTCTACATTACTTGGCAGATTGTTGTCAAGCTTGTAGCTCTCATTTCTTTGTGGAGTATGGTGAAATCAGAGCTGTTTCTAGATGGATACATGTTTCTTTGATAAAGTATTAGTACCAAAGAAAAACATACAGAGTTTTACAGATCTGCACAAGTCTGAGAGGCATCAGTTTGGTCTTCTTGAAACTGAATAAAATGTTCAATTTTAAGTAGAAAGAATTTTGGAAGTCATTAGGCATTTGATGTTTTTTCAATTGTATATCAATGTGTTTTAATTAAGCTACTTTTACAAGTGATTCAATGCTGTCTTTATTAAAAATAATCAGTGTCCTATTTAAATCTTTCAAAACTTGCTATTTATATATTGTTTATACTTGGAAATGCAAACTTTGGCCTGTTTCAATTAATATTGACATTTTTCAAATTAAATATTCATTTTCAACTCTGAGAAAATATGTCAAATGGACTCAAGGCAATGTGAAGCATTCAACTGGTTTCTGAAGCAGATTGAGGAAACCTCTCTCTCCAGATTGCTGCGTTGTATATGGATGTAAAAATACCCAATCTTCACTTTAAAAAGTCATATGTTGTATACCATATTCAGCTAAAAACTATGAATTACACTCCCCCTCTGACACTCATCATGGAAATTCAGAGCTAATAAGGATGTCTTTGATCAACTAATCCAATAATTTTATTTTTACAGATGAAGAATCTAAGAAACAGAAGGCTAAGTTAGAGTCACACAGATGATTAAACTATGAGCATCAACTAGAAGGCAGGTTTTTGTTTGTTTTTCATCTCTGTTATCTCCCATATATTAGACTGCTTCACATTTTGTAAGAAAACAACTAATTTCCTCTTATACATAATAGGAGTACATAGAACATGCCACTCCAAAACAGCATAGTATACATTTTGACAATCCAACTCTCCAGTTGAAAAACAGAGATTGGCAGAATCAATAAAATAACGATTCAACTACATGTTGTCTACAAGAGACTCCCTATAGTGTACATGGATTTCTCAAGTGCAAATAGCTTTCTCAAGCATTCATATACTCCAGTATAGACTACGCATTAGGCCACAAAACAAGTCAACAAATTTTAAAAGATTGCAATCAAATAATATTTGTCAACCATAACTGAATGAAACTAGAAATCAATAACTAAAGGAAAACTAGAAAATTCGCAAATATGTAAAAATTAAACAACATAACCAATGGATCAAAGGAGAAACATCAAAAGAAATTAGAAAATACTTTGAGATGAATGAAAATGAAAACAGAAAAGCAAAACTGTGCTTAAAATACATTATAGTTTTAAAAGCCTACAATAAAAATAAAAATCTTCAATTGAGAACATGTTTTTTTTTTTACATTAAGGAAGAATTATTCTACTTCCTTTTTTATTCAAAAGCACAAACTAAACCCAAAGCCATCAAAAGGAAGGAAATAATGAAGATGACAGTTAAGATAAACAAAATAGAAAAACAATAGAGAAAAATCAATGAAACAATAGAGAAAAATCAATGAAACCAAAACTTGGTTCTTCAGAAAGATCAATAAAATTGGCAAACCTTTAGGTAGATTAAGAGAAAAGAGAGAAGAATCAAATAACCAAAATCAGAGGTTGAAGTGGGGATATTGCTAATAATTTTACAGAAATAATAAAAGGACTGAAAGTAGTATGAACAGTATTATCACAACAAGTTTGGTAAACTAGATGAAGTGGACAAAATCCTAAAGGCACACAAACTACAAAACTGACTCAAGAAAAGACAGAAAATCTGAACAGACATATAAAAAGTATAGATATTGAATTAGTACCCATAAACTTTCCATTAAAGAGAACCCAAAGACTAGATGGCTTCAATGGCCAGTTTTGCCAATTATTTAAATAATTAACACCAATCCTTAAACTCTTAAAAAAAAAAATGGAAGCAGAGGTAAAACTCTTTAACTCATTCTATGAAGCCAGCATTACTCTGATACCAAAACCAGACAAAGGGACCCCAATAAAACAAAACTGTAAACAATCTGTTTATAAATATTGGTGCAAAAAATCCTCACAACATACTATCAGACTGTATCAAACAGCATCTTGAAAGATTTATACACCATGACCCATGGGATTTATCATAAGAATGCAAGAGATTAATCAATGTAATACATTATATTAATCAAATGAAGGGGAAAAGCATGCTCAGTTCAATAGATGTGAAAGCTTTTGACAAAATTCAACACCCTTTCACTGTAAAAACAGTTAACAACACAAACAAAAAATAGGAGGGAATTTCCTCAAACTGCTAAAAGCCGTGAATGAGAAACTCACAGCTAACATTATACTCAATGGTGAAAGTCTGTATATTTCTGTCCTAAGATCAGGAACAAGACTAGGATACCCACTTCCGCCACTCCATTCAACACTGAACCGGAAGTCCAATTTCATTTCCTGTCCCATACATAGATGTTTATAGATTGATCTGTCTTATGTTGTAATGCCACTCTCGTAGCTATGATATACTGCTTTTGATCTGTTTTGTGCATGCCCAGCTTGGGGCTGAAGTTTTTATTTGTTTCTATGTGTAGAATTAAAGAGTCTCCTCCAGTTCTCAATTCTATGGGATTTTGCATTCACTATTCAGTTTCCAGAGGCTAGAGAAATTTGAAGTTTTTCTCATAGTTGTATCTGCTCACAACTGCTTTGCGATTCCACATAACTCAGGTCACACTCAAGGAAAAATGATGAGAGAAAAGAGAAAGGAAAAAACAATGTGGATATTTCTCATAGTCTTTCAACTATAGGATTGCCTTTTTTCTTATATTTTTGTCTAAAGAGAGGGGTTTTCTCTCAGGTTTTAAGTGCCATTACTCTACCTCCACCTCACCTCCACTACAGTACAGATTCCTTATTGGGACAACTCCCAGGGCAGGCCTGAGGAGACAAAAGAAAAGAAAAAAAATTAAAAAGAGAACTGGGCTGTCCTATCTATACACTCCAACTACCAGGGTCCTTTTTTCCGGTTTCTCTGGCCAGAATTAAATGGTTCTTGGAGATCTGACTGCAGGTATCTGCTGCAGTGAAGCAAAGGTCCCATTTGTGGTAATAAAATCTGAGAAACTCACCCCTGTTAGAGGTCATTCCTCGTGTTTGGCTCCTTTTCCTATGCTGTTACTGTTACTATTTCAAAGTTCCCAGATGATTGCTTTTTTTTTTTTTTGTATTTTGTCCAAAATTTTCAGTTGTAATTAGCGAGAGAAACATGTCATAGTAGATTTACCCCTTCTTTGCTGTCATCCTTTGGTGCTATGACTTATACTTTTAAGACATATATATTTGGACATATTAAAAAATTGTTTTTGCTATTGCAAATTCTATCTTTTCTAAATAGTATACTTTTAGCTGTCAATTTCTAGTGTATAAAATGCATCTGATTTTTGAGTGTGGATCTAATATGTAGTATATCTGCTTAATTCTATTATTAATTATAACACTTTATTTCTAGATTCCCTTCCTGAGACAATAACACTACCTCTTATGGAAGTTACTTTAATGTTTTCTAATGTTTATAATGGTTTTTTTTTATTATTGTAATTCACTGGGTAAGACCTTCAGTTTGGGGATTTATATAAACAGACAGTAAAATTCCTGCTGAAATTCACATTTTAAAATAAGTGTTTCAAAGGTTTAATCGAAGTTTGCTTTACTATTTGGAATATGCCTTTTTCAGATTTGTTGTTTACTACTTTTTTCTATATTGTGGAGAACAGGTATTAAACTATCATGAATTGCATGATATCATCTTTGTTGTGTTATTTTCCTCTAATCTTTGAAAAATTATTTAATTTCAAAAATTTATCAGTTTCTATGTATGACAAATATATTTATTGTATATATATTTATTGTGTGTAGCATGGTATTTTGAAATATATATACATCCTGGGATGAATAAATCAAACTAAGTAGCACATGCTTTACCTAACACACTTATCATTTTTTGTAGTGAGAACACTTAAAATCTATTCCCGTGGTAATTTTCAGAAATACAATACGTTGTTATGAACTATAGTGACCGTCTTGTACAATAGGACTCTTAAGCTTACTACTCCTATCTAGCTGAAATTTTGTATTCTTTAACTAATATCTTCCCTCCAACAGCCCCAGACCCGGTCACCATCACTCTAGTCTTTGCTTCTAAGTGTTCAACTGTTTAGATTCCACATACAGACATTCCCTGGTTTACAACAGGTTGAGTTACTGTTTTTTGACTTTAAGATGGTGCTGCAAAAAGGATACACATTCAGTTAGAGTCCTATTGTACTTTAAGTACCCATACAACCATTCCTTGTTTCACTTTCAGTGTAGTATTCAATAAATTACATGTGATATTCAATACTTTCTTATAAAATAGGCTTCGTTAGATGATTTTTCCCAAATGTAGGCTAATGTAACATTTAAGGTAGGCTAGGCTAAACTATAATGTTTGGCAAGTTAGGTGGATTAAATGATTTTTTGACTCATGATATTTTCAACTTAACACAGGGTTTATCAGGACATAATCCCACCTTAAGTCGGGGAGCATCAGTAAAAGTGAGATCATGCAGTGTTTGTCTTTCTGTGCCCGGCTTATTTTGCTTAGAAAAATGTCTTACAAGTTCATTCCTGTTGTCTCAGATGACAGGATTTCTTTCCTTTTTAAAGCCAAATGGTATTTCGTTGTGTATATATACAACACTCTCTCTATCCATTTATCTGTTGATGGATACTTAGGTTGATTCTGTATCTTGGCTGTTGTGAATAGTGTTGTAACTAACATGGGAGCATTGCTGTCTCTTCAACATACTGATTTTATTTCCTTTGGACATATAACCAGATGCGGGATTGCTGGACTGTACGGTAGTTCTCTTACTGACTTTTTGAGGAATTTCTATACTTTTTCTATAATTTCTCTACTAATTTACATTCTCACCAATAGTGTACAAGACTTCCTTTTCCTCTATATCCTTTCCAACACATAGCTCTCGATTTTGTGGTAGTAGCCATTCTAATGAGTATGAGATGATATCTAATTGTGATTTTAATTTGCATTTCCCTGATGATTCATGATTTGGGGCTTTTATAGTATACTTGTTGATTATTTTTATTTCTTCTTTTGAGAATTATCTACTGAGATGCTTTGCCCATTTTAAAATCAGGTTATTTATTTTCTCGCTATTGACTTCTATGGGTTCCTTATATACTTTGGATATTAACCCCTTACAAGATGTTTGCAAATATTCTCTTCCATTCTGCAGGCTGTTGATTGTTGCATTTGCTGTGTAGAAGCTGTTTGGTTTTAGGTAATCTCATTTTTTTTCTATTTTTCTCTTAATCTCTTAATGTGAGAAATTATCTTAATAGACTTTCAATAGGTTTTCTACTTTGAAATCCCTCCTTAATTCTTAGGATAATTTTAATTTGGTGAATATTTATATATTTTTATGTACATGTACACACAAATATATAATGTATATTATATATAATTAATATATCACATAATTATATATTACATGCATATAATAGTGGATGTGATAGAATCTTTTGTATTCCTCATACATGAGTCTTGGCTGTCCTCCACAGTGCCATTTCATAGGTGCTTTCTTGTCTTTTGTAACAGATAGTAGAAGGTAAAAGAGTGTGGAAGCACCCATGTGGGAAGTTTTGATGGAGAAGACTTGGAAAAGGTACTTATTCTCACAGTTCATTGGCTAAAACATAATCAATAACAGATACCTAAGGAAGTACGGGATGTGGAGTCATTTCGGGCCCAAGAAGAAACAGAAACAGATCTTGGTGAGTATTTAACCGTCTCTTCCATAGTGATAATCTTGTTCTTTTAATTTACAATTTTAATCCGTATGTATTTATTATGGTTATTGGTGTATTTGGCTTCATTCCTCTACTGACATTTTGCATTTTATTTATTTTGTTATTTTTATGTTTTTTTTATTCTTGTGTTTATTTTTTCTCATTACTTTGGAAATTAGGTACTCTTATTCTATTATTTTAGTTTATCACTGTATATTAATACTTTATATATCTAATTGTATTAAACATTTTTGCTCTTCTCCCAAACAATTTTATGATCATAGAAAGTTTTAAATCTAGTTATCCCCATATTATAAGTGATCATTGTCTAGAATCTTTATTTTATCTTATATTTTCACTATCAAATTCAACATAAAGATTATTTGCTTTGAGAAATACTTGGAAAGTATTTACCCACATTTTAAACATTTCTTTATCTTTTTTGTTTGTTTCTCAGACCATCGCCTTGGGGGCTGTATCTTCTTTCACATATATATATATGGAATACACATTATTTATTATTTATGTATTATATTTTTTATAAATATATATCATATATATTCCATATATATATATATTTTTAACAGAGACCAGGTCTTACTATGCTGCCCAGGCTGATGTCAAGCACCTGAGCTCCAGTGATCCTCCTGCCTTGGTCTCCCAACATGCTAGGATTACAGGTGTGAGCCAACACTCCCAGGCAAAGTTCACTTTTAAAAATTTCCTTCAGTGTCTGATTTACTGAAGTTCACCCTTTAATTTTTAACTGTCTCTAATTTTTATTTTAACTGTCTCTAATTTTTAACTGTTATGCATTAACTGTGTGTGTCCTTTTCTTCCTAAATACAACTGACTTTTCATTCTATATTTTATTCTTTATTATGTGAAAAGGGCAGAGGTAGGAGAGAAATGTAAATTACTATTATTTCAACATTTATTCCCAAAGTACTTTCATCCACATTTACATTTAATTTCCAAGTGTCTTGAGACAGTGAAGTACAGTAATGAACAGGACACAGGTTTTGCCCTCAGACAGACCTATTTTGAATATTGGCTCTAGCACTTACCATTTGTGTTAATGGAGAAGTTTCTTGACTTCCCAGATTCACTTACCTTACGTTTAAAATGCAGACAGTAGTACCAAACTTAGAACATTAGTGATTGGTAAAAGAGATAATGTATTCAGAATGTGTTTCACAGTACTTGGCAGAAAATAGCTCCCATTTATTGAGTGCTTATTATGATGATGCTGATATAAAATGTCCTTCTATATCATCAAAGATTTAATTCCCTGGAACATTAGTGATCCTACTTTACCATACCTATAGTATAATTAAATTTCCTGAGGCATGTGTGTGTGGTTCTCATTGTTTTCTGTGCTCGTGGTAGAAAATTTAGGGAAAGACAAGTCCGTCTTGAACTCCAGCCGTACAATGGCGTATTCATTCCTACATTCACTTGAGTATATGTAGTCTACAAAACAGCTATACTTTAAGTTATGGTTTTGCTGATAATGTTTGAATTCTGTTTACAAGAGTGAGAAATGACAATATTTTACTGGTATATAATGTAATCTCTTACTGCATTCTCTTTTTTGTTTTGCTTCTTTATTAAGATAAAATCAACAGTTAAAAGAAACAATATTAAGTGTATAGCTCAATGTTTCTACTTTTGTGTATGATGTAGATCAAAATATAGGACATTTTCAGCATATAAGAACGTTTATTCGGCCAGGCGCGGTAGCTTACGCCTGTAATCCCAGCAGTTTGGGAGGCAGAGGCGGGCAGTTCATGAGGTCAGGAGATCGAGACCATCCTGGCTAACACGATGAAACCCCGTCTCTACTAAAAAAAAAAAAAAAAAAAAAAAAAAAAAACCACACACACACAAAATAATTAGCTGCGCGGGCGGGCATAGTGGCAGGCCCCTGTGGTCCCAGCTGCTCGGGAGGCTGAGGCAGGAGAATGGCATGAACCCGGGAGGCAGATCTTGCAGTGAGCCAAGATCCTGTCGCTGCATTCCAACCAGGGCGACAGAGCGAGACGCCATCTCAAAAAAAAAAAAAAAAAAAAAAAAAGGTTTTTTTCATGCCTTCTCCCAGTCAATGCCCCTAAAGGTAACAATGCCTTTTTGCTTCCAGTGATACATTAATTTCGCCTATTTTATTTATTTATTTATTTATTTATTTATTTATTTGAGACAGAGTCTTGCTCTGTTGACCAAGCTGCAGTGCAGCGGTGCCATCTCCGCTCGCTGCAATCTCCACCTCCTTGTTCAAGCGATTCTCCTGCCTCAGCCTCCTGAGTAACTGGGACTAAAGGCACCCTCCACGATGCCTGGCTAATTTGTTTGGTATTTTTAGTAGAGACAGGGTTTCACCCTGTTGGCCAGGCTGGTCTCAAACTCCTGACCTCAGATGTTCCTCCCACCTCAGCCTCCCAAAGTGCTGGAATTACAGACGTGAGCCACTGCATCTGGCCTAATCTTGCCTATTTTTGAATTTAACAGAAATGGAACCACACAATGTGTATTAATTTTGTCTATAAGATTTATTTATGTTGTGTTCATTGTTGTGTTTACTCTTTTATATGGCTATGAAGTGTTCCATTGCATGAGTATACAATTATTTTATCTACCTGATGGACATTTGGGTTGTTTCCAGTCTTGAGCCATTACATTTAGTATATTCATTACTCAATTCCAATCTGGCCAGACTTCTAAGTGAACAATATTCTCCACTCACAACATGCTGATTCTCCATTCGCTGATCACTGTCTGTACCCCCTTGCCTTTTCATATGCTGGTTTATTTTCTAAGAATATCTCCCTTCTTTCTTCTGATTATTAAAATCTTAAGTGATGCCAAGTTCCACTCAGGTTGGGGCCAAATGTGAGGGATGAGCAGGGAAGGGACCCAAGACCGTATACCATAAAATTGTTTCTAATGATGGCCATGTGCTTAGTCAACACCATCCTTATCATCACCTTTAATAACAGCAAGGAAATATTTATTATGATTTCTATATGTAGAATATGGAACACTGTGTTAGATAATCAGGGGGAAAAAGGCATTTTCTCAAGAACATTACAACACACATGGACAGACAGAAGCTTATATAAATTGTCATTGATCTTCCATATGCTGAAGACATATGACAGATGGTAAGTGGTTTAGAAGTTAAAAATAAGGAATCATTCACAGAGGGGCTAGAGATAGGTCATTATGGAGAATTGCAGGAGCTGGGGCCTTATGAAAACAAGAAAAAATATTTCAAGGAAGTGGAAATAACACAAATGAAGTCTTTGCTTTATAATATGTCTAGAAAATAATGAATCAACTAACAGAATTATGTAGGGGAGTAGTGAAACACAAGGTTGGAAAGAAGACTAGGAAATGAAGTTTTCACAGACTTGAAGGCCAAGTATTAATAGTTAGTGTAAGCTTTATCATTAGGAAGTAGAGTGACATTAATGACTTTGCAGCAAGAGAGCAATTGGAACAAGGTAATATTTTCCAGCAAGATAAAGATATAATTAATATGTAGAATGGGTTGGAGTGGTAAAACCAAAGTATAAAAGAAAAAGTGACAATAATAATCTGTATAAGAGATGTTGAAACTTTGGAATGTGCTAGTGATATTGAAAATGAAAGAAAGAGAGAAGGACTTTACACTAAAAAATTCAATGAAGTTTAGTAAATAACTGATGTAGAAGGAGGATTTTTAAAAAGTTGATCTCATGGGGGTAGAGAGTAGAATGATAGCAGAGGCTTGAAAGGATATGGATGTGCTGGGAGAGGGGAATGAAGAAAGGTTAGCTAATGCTCTAACTGAATGTTCTATCCACTCTTCATACAGTTAGATAACATACAGTTAGATAGAACATTAACCACCATACATTTAGATAGAAGGAATACATTGTAATGTTTGATAGTAGAAGGACTACAGTTAACAACAATGTATGGTATATTTCAAAGTAAGGAGAAGAGAGAACTTGAAGTGTTCCCCACACATATAAGTGATAAATGCTTGAGATGATGGATGCCCTAAATACACTGACTTGATCATTACACGTTCTATGCATGCAACAAAATATCACATATACCCATAAATATGGACAATATTTACCAATTATTTTTAATTAAACAGTCAAGTATGACTCCCAGGTATTACTGGAAGACTGGAAGCATAATGGTACAAAGGACTAACATTTGATCTCTTGGAAGAACTACTAATCTTGTAAAACATAATAATGTTGGTTTTAGATGTATTGAATTTCACATAACATAGGGAGTCCAGGAAATCATGAGCAGCAGGTAATAAGAGAAGTGAGACTAATAATAAAGTGGATAGTTAGAGCTGGAGTTGTGTGGATAATCTATAAGGATTTCAGAGCTGAAGCTCTGCGAGCGATTCAGGGCAACAACAGGGTGAGGTGAGTGAGTAGGAAGAGCAAGAAGAGTAGAAAATCAGGAACTTAGACTTTAGAAAGTAAGAGAGTAAAAGAAACAGAAAAGGGAAATCTTTTACTTACAAAGAGTTAATGCTGCTGTGAAAACTGCATTCGTTACAATAGTACCTACTTTGTGTACTGGCAAATATGGCTCATTTTTTTCATAAATTTTCTTCCCATTTGTAAAAGGGAGGCATTTCCCATACATGTTAACCGCCACGGAACCTATGGCACTAAGAAATTTCTGACATGTTTCATCTTAAAGATGAAGTCTTCAGTTCTTCATACTTTAACAATTTTTTATTTCTAGCCTTGTTTCATACCCATGCTGCATTCAGTTTTCTTATTTTTCATAAAAAGGAGAAACATGAACTGGAGCTGAAAAATGCATTTTATATAATCCAATTGATTTTAAACTCTGCCATTTGATAGGTAGGCAAAATGCCCTAACAACATTGCTATGGAGTTCTCTAATTTGTTTTTTTCAGCTTCATGCTGCAAGCAATTTGTCACCTCAAATTCTAATAGAACTTTCACATATTGAAATGAGAGATGGAAGCAGCCTTGTAGATCATCATGGTTACAGAAGGAAAGAGTTTTAGACAAGGTCTTATAAAATTTTAAATTGATCCTGCATTTGACCTTAGACAAAAAGCCAAAAATGAACAACTAGGTACCGCACTCACATGAAAGGAAATATCTCATCAGTAAACAATAAATCTGTTCTTTAAATGCCAGTTTTAACAGGTCCATGTAATGCTTGAAGCCAGCTATCAGTCAATTTTAAGGTCGTTGTCAAATAGCAAAAAGGAATTCAACATTCGCATATCAAAACATATATTGTTGTAAAACATGAAACTTCTTGATATTTTTATTTGTAACAATAAAGTTGTTACACTTATATATCGGTATAGCTATAGGAGACTTGGGGATTTTGTAAATATACAACTGAGTAGTATGAATGTTCCATTGTTTTGTTTCTGCAATTAAATTTTCAGAAACTATTGTTGGCCAATCAGTATGTTATTGGCAATAATCTTTTTCATCCCAGAATAAATAAGAAATTGTGTTTGCATGGCACTCATGCTAGAGAATGAACACCGAGATTTAGATGATTATAACTTTTAACTGTGGAAGATAAATAATCTGCTGGATAAAAAAAATGATGTTAGAAGCAGACAGATCTGTGTTTTCAGGTACTGACTCTAGCAGGAATTTCAACCCGGGGAAGGTATGATTCTCAGTTTTCATGTCTGTAATATCATGAAATCTACCTGCCTGTTTGTTGTGAAGAAAAAGAGATAAAACATGCAAGTTATCTAATATCTAGTAAGAGCAACAGTTGCTTTCATTGTTGATGTTTAGTAATTCATCAGTTTTATATGACAGTGGATACGTACTATGATCTAAATTTGTATCCTCACAAAATTCATTTGTTGAAGTTTAATCCCCAGTGTGGTAGTATGAAGAGGGGTGCTTTGGGAAGTGATGAGGTCGCAGGGCTCTGACCTCATAAATGTGAGTAGTGGTCTTACACAAGAGGCCCAAGGGAGCTTGTTCACCTCTCCCATGTGAGGACACATAGAAGGTGCCACCTATGAGGGAGAGGCCCTCAGCAGACACTGAATCTGCTGGCACCTAGATTTTGGACTTCCAAGTCTCCAGAACTCTGAGAAGCTCTGTTGTTTATAAATTACCAAGTCTAAGTTATAGCAGCCCTGACAGACTGAGATGGTGCATACAATAATATACAATTATCAAACCATTATACACACACACACACACACACATTTGAGACAAAGTCTTGCTCTGTCACCCAGGCTGGGGTGCAGTGGCACAATCTCGGCTCACTACAACCTCCACCTCCCAGGTTCAAGCAATTCTCCTGCCTCAAGCCTCCCGAGTAGCTGGGACTGCTTGCCTGGCTAATTTTCGCATTTTTAGTAGAGACACGGCTTCACCATGTTGGTCAGGCTGGTCTCAAACTCCTGACCACAAGTGATCAATGTGCCTCGGCCTCCCAAGGTGCTGGGATTATAGGCATGATTTGCTGTGTCCAGCCAAATGCACATTTTATATACAGGTTTATATATACATTTATATTGTAGGCATGTATGCATCCCATATACGTGGAAAATGTAGTGCCTTCTAGAAGCGCTTAACAAAGGTTATCAATGACACTATAGATTTAGATAGAAGCAGGTTAATAGCAGGTCTGGGCCAGGCATGGTGCCTCACCCCTGTAATCTCAGCACTTTGGGAGGCCGAGGTGGGCGAAAAGATCAAGACCATCCTGACCAACATGGTGAAACCCCATCTCTACTAAAAATACAAAAATTAGCTCGGCGTGGTGGCTTGCGCCTGTAATTCCAGCTACTGGGGAGGCTGAGGGGAGGAGAATCACTTGAACCCAGGAGGCAGAGGTTGCAGTGAGCTGAGATCATGCCACTGCACTCCAGCCTGGGTGACAGGAAAAAAAGAAAAAAGCAGGTCTGGCCATGGGATAATTCTGGGAAAGCTTACAAAAGCCATGAGGATAATGAAAATCCGATGCTGTATTAGTAAGCTTAGACCACCATAACAAAATACAACAGTCTTACAGTCTGGATTGCTAGGTCCCCACCTGGCCTTTCCTGGGCATGTATGGAGAGAGAGGAGGGGAGGGGAAGAGTGGGTAGGGAAGGGGAAGGGAGGGGAGGGGAGGGGAAGGGAGGGGAGAGGAGGAGAGGGGAGGGGAGGGGAGGGAAGGGAAAGGGAAGGGAGGGGAAGGGAGGGGAGGGGAGGGGAGGGAAATAGTGCTCTGGTTTCTCTGAGAGAGAGAGAGAGAAAGACAAGAGAAGAAAAGGGAATTGGTGCTCTGGTTTCTCCTCTTCTTGTAAGGACACCAATCCTATCAGACTACAGTTCCACCCTTGTGTCCTCAATATCCTTAATTATCTTTTTATAAAGCCCTATTTATACAATCACAGTGGGGTTGGGGCTTCAACATATCAGTGGGGTAATGGGGGGTGAGGATGGGAGAAATCATTCAGTTCCCAGCAGATGTTAAATATGGAAGGAGAACAATGTGTTAGATATGTTTCAGGACAATGATGATGTTTGAGGAAAGCCACTGGGGGAAACTATGATGACAAGACCTGAAATTGCCAACGTCTCCTAAATTGCTGAACATTACTTGAAACAGCCTGAAGTGTATGACGTAAACTAAATAAGATGGGGTAAGAGGAAGTTGAGAGTGTTGGACTTAATACCTATTAAATTTGGGAAGTAAGACTGGGCATTGTAGTAGATAAGAGTTCAGCAGAACTGAATGATATCTCAGAATTAATACTGACTGAATTCCTTATAATGAATGACATTACCCAGTGTCCTCATGTTGACTGAAAAAATAATACATGCATTTGGAAAATAAGAGAGCCACACTCTAATACTGAAATGATGTGACTGTTTTTCCAAGTGTCACTAGGGACCATATGCATTTTGATTATAAGGCCAATTCCTGATTGCTACTCTAGAATTAATTATTTAGGATATTTGGAGGTGGGACAAAAATCCCAGATGATTTTATGCACTTCACTGTTTTAGGAGAACTAATTCAGGGTAAAAAACTGTAGGGATGAAAGGGAAGGTGAAAGATAACTCAAGTGAGAAGGTGCCTTTTAAGAAAGGTGACATAAAGGGATGTGAGAATCATGCAATTAGTGGAGATTTTAATAGAAAACCCCGATTATAACAGGGTGGTAAATATAGAGGATTTTTAAAAATGGGTCTTGATAAGACAAATATTTATTTTTGGCTCTGGTATACCCAGAAGCAATAACTGTTCTACTTACTCTACACGTTAAATTAATTATCTTCTTGATTGTAACTCCAAATATCTATATTTACATTCCTATGGTTCTCGTTTTAGTTGAAACTCTCAGTTTCTCTGGAAATTCTTATCCAGACAACTACAATAGCTTCCTTACTGGTATACCTGACTCTAGTCTTTCCTTCCCTTCATTATTCCAGTAGTTTGTTGTATAAGGAAAGCACTGATTTATTGAAATGAAAATATGCTCCACAGAGTGGGTGTGGCTCAAGGGAGTGGTTCAAGAGCGCTGGTTACAGCATTTTCTGGGGTTTTAGTACCCTCTAGATGTTTCCCATTGGTTACTTGGTTTTACCCTGTGTAAATAAAGGAGTGGCAACCAGGAGGTGACCAATCATAGGCTGAAGTGAAGTTACAAAATTACACATAAATACTTGGCCAGCAACTAGTCTGATTGGTTGGGGGGAACCAATCAGAGGTGCTTTCCGTGTTTCATCTGCAACCACAGTGCAAAGGGAGTAGCCTCTGATCCTTTTGTTACTTGGGTGTGGAGAGGTGGGGTTTTCCTCTTGATTCAGTTCTAGGAAATCAGCATGAATAGGCCTTAGGTTCCCTGCCTCCAGATCCTATTCGCCTGCCTCAACAGAGGTGGTTGTGAGTTGAAAAAAAGATGCAATCCCCATTACTTGTGAACGTGACCTGAAAATAGGGTCTTTGCAGATGTAATCAAGTTAAATTAGGTAATAATGGATTGAGGTAGGCCCTACTCCAATGTGACTGGTGTCCTTACGAGAAGAGGGAAATTTGGACATAGAGCCAGAGGCACACAGGGAGAATGCCATGTGATGGCAGAGGTAGAGTCTGTAGTTATGCTTGCATAAGTCAAGGAACTTCAAGGTTTCTGGCAACCACAAGAAGCTAGGGGAGAGGCATTTGCCTCCTGAACCTCCTAGAAGGAAGCAACCCTGACACCTTGATTTCAGAGTTCTGTTTGCCTGAATTGTGAAAGAATAAATATCTGTTATTTTAAGCCACTGCATTTGGGGTATTTTGTTACAACAACACTGGAAAACTAATATTGCAGTCTTTCTAAAACTCATTTCTTTTCTCAGAATTATTCAAGAGGCTCCTACAGTCTGTAATATAAATATGAGCTCTCTAGAAAGATATTCTAGTTCCTTCCATTTTTGTGTCCTACCTATTTTATCAGTCCCCTCTCATCTCTCTCTTGTTTATATCAAACCATTTGAAATTCTGTGATTTTGACCCATGTTCTCACCCTGCCATTTCTTTGCACATGGTGATCCGTCTATCAGACATGTGAGCTCCATTTCTGAATGCAACCACCTGGAAACACTCACTTTGAAGTATTAATCCAAGTGACGTTGGATTCAAGTTTTCCTTGACCTCCTCCAACCCCAGCACAGTCCCAAGTACTCTCTCTTCTTTCCCTTTTACTCCAACGTATACACCTCTTCATTTTAGCACTTATTAGATTATGATGTAATGGTCTGAAAAATGTGTTTATTTTCCCCATTAGATAATAAAATCCTTGAAGCAAAGAACTTCGTCTTTACATTCAAGTGATCAATGATTCAGGTCGTGCCTGAAACATAGTAGGCCTTCAATAACCAATTGGTAAATTATAATCAAATGAATGAATGAATATATTTTTTAAAAAGATTCTGTCATTACCACCACAGAAGACAAACGAGATTTCTACTAATGGGTATCAGTGTCTTTAACACAAATACCAGAAATAACACATATTTCTGGTAGCTATCCTTAGAATTCCAGAAAGTGCAAATATTGATGAACTAAGACACAAAGTTCTTTGATTCCCTGTAGCTTAGTTTGCCCTCAGTTGTTTTATTGAAATAAGCTATGCGACATCACTCTGATTCATGGTGCACTCAAAATTAGCTTAAAATTATTAAGTGGGGCAATTTTGCCACCTGATTTGGAGCCAAGTTTTTTTTAGTACAGGGTACATGAATGTTTTTTTAAAAGCACCATTGGTAAAAAGGGAAGGTAACAAAATTAATCTGATCTTGAAAGTTTGCTTAATTTCCATTTTTATAAGGGGATAGATGATTGATAGATCAGACACACATATATATTTTAACTCCTTACACAAACATTGAATCAATGTTGTCAATAAGAGAAAAGGACTGAGTTTCCAATTCAACGTACATATGCCTTGTTAACTTCTTCGTGTCTTTGTTTTCTTTTCATCATTGGTTTTCTTCCAGTGGCTCTTGGAGAAAGGGGTAAAGCCTGTGCTCTTAGAAAGCACTAATGAAATAGATACGCCACAGCCTAGCAGATGGGTAAGTGTGCTGGAGGATGGACCTCACGTGGATTCCGAGCTGTGATTACACCCCCTCCTGGTTTCACCCCCAATGACTCCCACGGTGTGCACCTGTAGATTGTCAGCTCAGTTCTTTCAGCTGCACCACCAGAGATGCGCTTGCTGACAGAATAGCCTCTTCCCTCTGTGCAAGATTTATCTCTGTGCACATTTTGATGATCTCCCCACCTCTCTCATTTGATTTCAGCTGTGCTTGTTGTTATAATTATTTCACAAGTGTATGTACAAACAGTGTGCTACCTCTTTAAAATTTTCTAAATACCTTGGGAACTCAAGCTTTCGGAGAAGGCTTCTCCAGCCACCTGTGGCTGCAAAACTGTGTGTGTGACGGCTTGGAGACTGTCAGGAGTGGAAGGGTGATGTGTCCTGGCTCCCTGCCGTTCTAGAATGATAGGACGTTGCAATAGCAGCAAACTTGGAGTTCGTGTCTGACTTGGATACTTTACTGATGCAGAAACTGGAGTGTGGAGAAGATTAGTGATCTCTTCAAGTTCACCAGGTTAGTTATACCCTCCTCTTGAGGACCCTTTGGAAAGGGATTGTGACTTTTAAATAGAGTTGAATAACCTCAAGGAAGGTTTCACCTACCACCCATTCTCGTCTCTTACACTTTCCCCAAAGCTAGTTTCATTTTCTTTTTGGCTTTGAAAATATGTTATGTATATTATAGTTGCATTTCTATTTTGAGTTGTAACTGATGTTTATATATATATTTCTCCTCACTATAGGCCTCTTGAGGGCAGGAACTCTATCTTATTCCCTTCTGAATTCTTTAGTGCCTATGATAAATACCTGATAAATATTTGTTAAATAAATTAATTATTAAACGAATGTCTAAGGGAAGAAATTAAAGATTCAGTGGATGAAAGAGGGAAGGAAGAGCAATAAGTGGTTATGCTAACCCTCTTATTAGAGTATTGACATGATAAGAATTAATTTCATGCCCTGTGGAGGGTCTCTAGCTCTACCTGTAGCTAAGGGATATTGGCAAGCTACTTTTTTAACCTGGTCAAAAATCTTTTACATCAAGACAGTTATCAAAGAAAATCTATTTCTGTTTTTAGCTCACTGATTCTATCACATTTTTATCTAATCCATGAATAAAGATGAAATAATCTGTTACTTACCTAAGGATAATTTCAAAGTAAATTTGAGTACATGATAGTGGATTGTTTTGAATAATTTCATCAGGTATTTCTGCTGTCACCTAGACTTTTTTTTTCTTTTTTTTTTTTTTTTTTTA
Organism: Macaca fascicularis; assembly: GCF_037993035.2. Lineage (NCBI taxonomy): Eukaryota > Metazoa > Chordata > Mammalia > Primates > Cercopithecidae > Macaca > Macaca fascicularis. Next base: position 19,943,850 of record NC_088392.1, read on the forward strand.
AGATGGGGCAATCTTGGGTCACTGCAAACTCCGTCTCCTGAATTCAAGTGATCCCCTGCCTCAGCCTCCTGAATAGCAGGGATTACAGGCATGCACCACCATGCCTGGCTAACTTTTGTGTTCTTAGTAGAGACAGGGTTTCACCATTTTGGCCAGGCTGGTTTTGAACTCCTGACCTCAGGTGATCCACCCACCTCAGTCTCCCAAAGTGCTAGGATTACAGGTGTGAGCCACTGTGTCTGACCTGTCACCTAGACTTAAAAAAGAAAAAAAATATATATATATATACATATATATATATACACACACACACACATATACGTGTGTGTGTGTTGTTAGCTTTGAATTCTTTTCTAAATTAAAATATGTGTTTTCAAATGTCTAAGCTCATGGTAAAATCTACTTTACATCTTTATCAGTAGTGAATATGTATATATTCATGTACTAATTCATTATTCTGTGAACCAGTATTTCTGGGGGAATATGCTTTGTGCAAGTACTCCGCTACTTTCTCCAAGATAAAAAATGAAAATAAAAATAACAAAACTCATTCTCTATACTCAAAGCACATAATTAATGTTATTATATTCAGTAAAAGCTGGAAAAGCCCAAATTTCCATATCTACCTCATATGTTATTTATTAAATTATATACCTATCACATTATATATGTATAAACACACATTTGGTGAATACACTCCAAGTAATTATGACATTATCCTGATAAGTCAAGATTTTACTGATGAATAATTTTAAAAAAGTAAATGCAAATGAGAGACACAACTCATGCTACTAATTGCACATAACTTACAAACTAATTTCAGTATTTAAGAAAATTTTATGTCAGTTGTGCTGTAGTTAAAAAAAAAAGGCTGAAAAGTAATGGTAGTCTCAAGCTCACAGTAACTGCTGTGGACATGAATAAAGGAACATAGTTTCTTTACTGTGCATTCTGTGTGAGGCAGCACCCACAGTGTTTACCTGAAAACATTCTATTAGAGATCAGCGATGTGGAGCAGTCAGAGCACAATAATACCTTTTTGTTTAGAAGTACAAGATGTACCGTGGGCAGTACTTGAAGAAACTTTAAAGCCTAAAAATGGTTTATTGGTGGTAAGAATAGCAGCTAACAAGTATGGAGTGTGGTGTGTGTCTGGCACAATGGACTATACTTCATCTATTTCTGTATCAGCACAGTATGTTATAGATGGTCCTCAAATGTCTTGGAATCCAACATGGTTTTATAATTTTCAACTTTGTCACAGTTTGCAACAGCAGCAATTGAACCTACCTCTGGTTTGAATAGAACAGTGGTTGCCAGTGTCTGAGGAGAGGGGAAAATGGGATGTTGCTCAACTGGGACAGTTTCAGTTATATAAGATGAGGTCTACTGAACAGCACAGTACCTTATGTGTAACAATACCATCATTTGCACTTATACATTTGTTCAAAATGTAGAGCTCTTGTTAGGTGTCCTTACCACGCGCACACACAAAAGGGACACAAGTAAACTTCTGGAGGTGTTGGATATGTCTATGACCTTAATTATGATTATGGACTCTTGGGTGTATACATATGTCCAAACCTGTCAAAATGTATACATTAAATATGTGCAGGGTTTTTACTCATTTCCACTCAATAAGGCTGTTAAAAAAGAAAATGTATCTGGTTTTCTTAGGAGAGATAAAAATTACTTAAAGATGTAAACTTTGGGGCAAGCCTATTAATCAACAACTCAGCCTAACACCAAAGTGACATTGGAACTCACACTGCAGCTTTTTTATCCAATGCAAAATTGGAGAGAAAGATAGCTGCGAAGCGACAGTGTAATTTTCATCATCAGGAACAGGTGTTCCGCGTCAGTGTCAATTAGTGCGGGGCTGGATGTACAGAAGCAACACATTAGGGATGCAGTGGGCTCCCTTTATGATGCTTCGAGTCCAGAGATGAGCCAAGGGACTGAACTTTGGCCAAATCATCTCTTTCTTCTCTCCTGATGTGTAAGCCTGTCTGCCACTCTTGTTCTGAATGCTTTTCATCTTGTATATTAAAGGTGAGTAAAGCATTTCCCCTGCAACATGACTGGCAAGTCTAAAGATGCACATTGCCTAATTTCTTAGTTGTTGTCTCAATAGGTACTTAAGAAAAATCCTGAGAGTGACAGTTCACTAGAGCAAGAGTGGTTTGCAAAGAGTTCCAAAAGTAAACATAAATGTTTAGTTCAGCATATTACTGATAGAATTCATACCCTGGATTAAGAAACACATATTTATATAAATTTTCTCTCTCTCTCCTTCCTGTTGAATGATTTTGTGTTCGAGTAACAGGTAATTGTGCAAGTATTTTTATTTATTTGTTTGTTTGCTTATTCATTAATTTATATTTGAGACAGAGTCTTGCTCTGTCGCCCAGGCTGGAGTGCACTGGTGCGATCTCAGCTCACTGCAGCCTCTGCCTCCTGGGTTCAAGTGATTCCCGTGCCTCAGCCTCCTGAGTAGCTGGGATTACAGGCGTGCTCTAGCACGCCCAGCTATTTTTCTATTTTTAGTCGAGAAGGGGTTTCACCACATTGGCCAGGCTGGTCTCAAACTCCTGACCTCAAGTGTTCCATCTGCCTCGGCCTCCCAAAGTGCTGGGATTACAGGTATGAGCCCTCGTGCCCGGCCCCATTTGTGCATGTATTTATACTTAATATTGAGTGTACATTATTATGTTATTATTTACTATTTATATATCACATAACCTTGAAGTATTAAGATCTTTTCTATCAAGTAGAAAAGAAAAATACAAAACAGCAGGAATAAATATGTGATTTCTGGCTTTTTAACTTCTTTACAGAACTTATAATTATTTCTAAATGTTATTTAATTCTTTCTAAAAATGAAGATGGCTGAAATATTAGCCAAAAGATTACATTTACTACACAAAATGATGTTAGATAATGTAACAATAATTGACAAGTCCACTGTTCTATATTTCCAGTACTTTTGGTAGACCAAGTTTTATCAAAGCAGAAAGTTAGTTTCATTCTCTACACTTCTGATCATATGAATAACACAGTGGCTAGCAGATAGTATGGCTCTATTTATCTGTCCATTTTGGCTAAACCCCGGAATCTATTGGGAAGTTTATATTCATATTTAGTAATTACCAATGAAGCCACAGGATCTAGCAGCTTTGTGTTCTTTTCTCCTGATTTAGTATGAATTTTTCCTCATGAAGCATTCGTTTTTAATTTACTTATGACTCTGATTTTCTGCAGATTTAAGTAGGTAGAAAAAGCACAGTGAAGTAATGTCCTTATGTATATTTAAACACATACATTGAATTAAATACATATAAATGACAATGAAAAGGAGAGATTGCAAACCTTTTCCTACGCAAGGTTCTACACTTGTTGTTAGGTCCGACCAATCAAATTGGCACAGTAAGAGGTGAGATTTTTGTTTACTCTTCATCTATTGCATTGAGTCACCATTACTACTTCATTAGTTTAAGGTGTTTTTCTAATATTGGGCTTGTACATAAATATCTGTTTTAAATATCTTCAAGAAATTTTTAAAAACTATATGCAAGGGAGAGAAAGATGTCAATGGTTTGCCAAATACTAACTCCCAACAGAGAAATGGAAACTATAAAGAAAAAAAATCAAAAGGAACTATAATTCAAAAGAACAATCACAATGAAAAATTCACTAGATGTGCCTGACAGCAGATTTGAGATTGCAGAAAAATTAATTGGTTAATTTGAAGATAAGTAATAGCAATTATGCAATTTGAAGAATATACAGGAAACAAAATTAAAGTTAGCTGAGCTTCAGGGACTTGTGGCACAATGCCAGGCATACCAATTTATGTGTAATCATGGTCCCAAAAGGACATAAGGGAGACAAAGGGAAAAGAAAATGGAATAAATAATGATCAAGACTTTCCTGAAATTGATAGAAAGTTAATCTGAAGATCTAGGAGCTCAACAAACTTTAAGTATAATAAACACAAAAGATGTTCACCTAGGTACATCATAACCAAACCCATGAAAGCCAGAGACAAACAGATAATCTTGAAAGCAACAAGAGAAACTTGACTCATGAGATAGAAGAGTACATTACATTTTGTTAAATTGTATTGTGTATGTTTAATGAATTTATAAAATTTTGATGACTTTGCTTTTGAAAAAACGAATGGCAGAAGGCAATGGAATGACATTCTCAAATGCTGAAAGCAAAAATAATTAACCCCAAACTTTATATCCAACAAAACTATCCAATACTGATAAAATTAATTTATTTACTTAATCTTATTGAGCCAGTTATTGCTATAAGCATATATAGAAGAGTGCTTCTACTTTCCCCCAAAATGTTCCATTTTCTTGAGATTTATATCCTTTTGAGGATGCAATCAATCAAGCAAACGTATGACAGGTACTGAGAAGTGTTATGAATCTGTTTAAAAAGCATTCTGGTAGATTTTAGCTGCTCTTTCCACCAAAAAAATATGGTAATTGTGGGATAATAGGTATGTTCATTTGCTTCACTGTATCAAACCTTTTACTTTCTCTTACATATACCATGATGTCATGTTTGATACCTTAAAAGCATATGTTAAAATTTATTTTTAAAGAAATGAATTTCAGGAAGGCAAAAAATACCAATAGGCTAGCATGGCTAAGGCTCAGTAAGGATGAGGGAAAATGGAGGGGAAGGGGACTGAAGAATTGGTTGAAAAAATCACTCTGGGGCCCTGCATGTTCTGGAGGAACTCTGGTTTCTGCAGTGATTGCATTGAGAGCAGAAGAGTTACACAGTCTCATTTCAACATGAACATTTCTTAAAATCATCAGTTAATCATAGTATGGTACATTCAGGATACCATTTGCCTGTAATATTAAAAAACAAAATAGTATATAAATGCATAACATTATAAGATAATGGTAGGAAAAAATGTAAATCAACTTATATTAGTGTTTACTGCTTAGATAGAAGGTAAGAAAGGAGAGTGGTGAAAGATATATGAAGAAGGCTTCAAATATATTTGCAATATTTTAATATCTTAAAATCAGATAAAAAGTGACAAATTATTGGCATTAATTATTGAATAATGGTGGTCTCCATTTTCTCTGAAGTGTTTCATACACAGAATTGTTTATGAAATAGGGAATATAGGCCTAAACAAAAGTTTCTTACAGGGGCCTTGACATAGTTTGGATTCGTGTCCCCACCCAAATCTCAGGTGGTAATCTCCAGTGTTGGAGGTAGGGCCTGGTGATAGATGATTGGATCATGGAGACGTATCCTTCATGAATGGCTTGGCACCATCCCCTCAGTCCTGTTCTTATAGTGAGTGAGTGAGTTAGCACAAGATCTGGTTGTTTAAAAGTGTGTAGCACCGTCTCCTGCCTCTTCCTCCTGCTCCAGCCACATAAGATGCGCCTGCTTCCCTTTCACCTTCCACCATGGGTATAAGTCTCCTGAGTCCTCCCCAGAAGCAGAAGCTGCTATGCTTCCTTAACAGCCTGCAGAAACGTGAGCCAAGTCAACCTCTTTTCTACATAAATTACCCAGTCTCAGGTATTTCTTTATAGCAATGTGAGAGAACAAATGTTATCGTAATTATTCAACTGCAATACTTTATGATTTATTGGTCTTTTTTATTGACAATCCAGGTAAAGAGCAGACTGAATCGAAGTTAGAAAATAGCACCTACCAAAGTCAGGTTGTGTAATAGATTTGTTACGTTTGTCTGCCTCTTATCTCATAGGCACCTATTAGGTTGAAATTACCATTCTTAGTTTATGAAAATGATAAAATAATTGGCCGTCCACACTGTCTGACTTAGTAGAAGGATTGCCGTGGTTGAGTGTTTCCTCCTTCCTGAGAGCTGGTTTCCTCTTCATTTGAAAGCACATTGTTCTGTATCAAACAAATGTGGGGGGAAGTCCTATTAAACTTAAAAGTGACTCTAAGAAGCTGAAATTTATATTATGGACAACATGAAAATCCAAGCTTGTTCTAGTATTATCAAATCTCTTTTTTTTTTTTTTTTTTTTTTTTGAGACGGAGTCTCGTTCTGTCGCCCAGGCTGGAGTGCAGTGGCCGGATCTCAGCTCACTGCAAGCTCCGCCTCCCAGGTTCACACCATTCTCCTGCCTCAGCCTCCCGAGTAGCTGGGACTACAGGCGCCTGCCACCTCGCCCGGCTAGTTTTTTGTATTTTTTAGTAGAGACGGGGTTTCATCATGTTAGCCAGGATGGTATCGATCTCCTGACCTCGTGATCCACCCGTCTCGGCCTCCCAAAGTGCTGGGATTACAGGCTTGAGCCACCGCGCCCGGCTATCAAATCTCTTTATAGATGAAGTGCACTAGATTTACAGTTTGCCTTTCAAACATATAAAAAATGTTTATAAACGCATTAAATCGGTGCAAAATATAAGATTAACTTTTGTTGGCCAAATATTTCATAAATCCTGATCAAACTGCTTATCCAAACTGTTGATGTTATATTTATTCTCATGAATTCTTTGAGACAAAGACCAAAGTTTCAGAGGCTTTCAGACACAAGAGGAAAAGAAGCAGTAAAAGGTCACCGGAGGCCAGAAAGAGAGAGACTAAAAACAGTTTGCTAAAGAAGAAGTTCATTTAAACACAGTAATTTGAAAACAGACACAACAGGAAACAATCTATATTATCTTTTATTTGCTCAATCTTTTTGGTTTTACTGCTGCCAATTCCACCCCTGCAGTTCAGACCTGGCAGCAGAATCTTTCCTGCTTTCCAGCAGCTTTTCACAAGCTGATAAGGAACCAAACTCAAAGGAAAAAAAAAAAAAGAGAGCGAGTGAGGGGGGGAGAGAGAGAGAGAAAGGAATAGACTAAAATCTCTGACTTGGCCTTTTTTCTCTATGTGTATCTTATTTCTTGCAGCTTCACCCTGAACATGGTAAGGTTCGACAACGGAAATTTGAGCCTGACTTAGAAATGCCTCTGTCTGTGACCACCGTAAACCTTCGCCTTAATGGTTTTATTCATCCGTATAAAGTCCTCAGCAGTATTGTGTATATCTTGAAAACATAATGACTGTTAGTCAATTCATTCTCATGTCCTCTGAAGGTGAAATCCTTTGATATGTAGAGCTGCAGAACTGTGTAGTTGCACCAGGAGAAATAGCATTCCAACTATGATCTTACATAGTGCAGTCATTTATTTAAGTAAAGCCATCTGTCATATTTTGGGTGGAAAATTACATAGTCAAGATGGATTTTTTTTTTGAAAAAAACATACTGTTGCCATGCTTTGGTTGACAGGGGTTTATTCTTCAAATTGAAACAGTAATTCTTACTCATCTTCAATGTTATTTTTGTAAAATAAATCCCAATGAACTGCTGCGTTTTAAATACCTCATTGTGATTCACACCAGTGACATTCAGGGCATCTTCCTGAAGCATCAGTTCTGGAATAGATTGATCAATATGTCAATTTGGATCGAGTTCTTTATTGCAGTTGTTTCAAAATTAAAGAACTGTCTTTTCCAAAGTCATTAGTTTGCCAAGTGAGTTGAAGTAATGGCTCTCCGCCATCCTTTCTAACCTTAGTTTGTTGAAAATGTTTTCTAATGACATTCCCTGAACATTTTCCAAAACAAGTTGTCCAAGGTTTTCTTCATGTCCCTAATATGTTTCCCTGTGATAGATTTGGGTCCTTTGTTCTGCACTTCAATTTCTCCTTCAGCTAAAATTTATCTTCCCATTAGCAAGTTGTTACTTTATAGTCTGCTTTGTGGGTGATAAACCCTACAAGAGAACATTAGACTTTGAAAGACCCTTGGTTTCCCTCCAGAGCTTTTCTGAGAGCAAAAGGGACATTTTGAATATTGACCATGACCAGCATGGGGTATTGTCTTCTAAACACCCTGAATGGCATAGACAGTTTCAGATACTCCAAAAAGAGAGAGAGAAAAAACAAATGAATTAAATTTTATGCATATGTTTATTTTCCAAGGTAGAATTAGGATTCAACCGTTTCTAGGACTTTGGGTTAAATTTTAGGGCATGGGTTTCTGAGGAAGTTGATAAGACCCAGAGTATTTGGCATCAACAGATGATGTAAGTAGCCTACAGATAAATCTGGGGAGAGTTTAATAACAAAGCATATTTTCCTAAGAGATTGTTCACTTTTTAAATGCTTATCTCACCAGTTTAAAATCAGGTAAAATTTTCATGTCATTTAAAGTGATTTTTAAATGCAGCATCATCTTATCTTGGTGAAATATATTCTGAGGATTCAATTGTCTAAATACTCCAAGAACAACTAGGATTTTAAATCTCATGCTGCAGTTAGGCGTTGTTGTTCTGCCCTGTAGCTCTAAGGTTAGTTACATGTCAGCTTCTCTTATTTGAATCAACTTTTGGAGTAATGCTCTCCTAAAAGCAAAACTTACCTCCAGGACCATAGGCATTAAGAATCAACAAAGCATCAAAAAACTATATGTGTGATCTTATTTTTATAGTGTTATGTCATTTGTCTTCTTTAATATGCTTGTTTATCTGCTCCCTTTAATTCTTGTTCAAAATCTAATAAAGTTTGATCTCAACCACACAAAAGAACTCATGTAGAAATTAAAACAATTCAGTGAGCAAAAGTATTTGATAGAAATTGATATAAATGAAACCAATTTTAATTAGGTACTTGAATCCATCACTCTTATTGTTATACAAAGTATATAGAAAAAACAAGTGAAGGCACATTTTATTGAATTTTCCTTTTGTTTTGTTTTTATTTTCTTAATATATTTTTTGGTTCTTGTTCTGGTTTCTTGTGTTGTTCTCTAAATGTATTCGTTTTTTAATCTTTGTTAATTTCTAGCCAATGTCTCTTAAGCTTTGTAGTTTCCACTGAGTATACTCCTGCCTCACAAACACAAACACCATTTTATCCCCTTTTTGATGTTAATACAGATTAACATAAAGTTTAGAAATGATGAAGTACATACTCATTGGCCCAAAGATAATGCAATACTTTTCTATTACCCATACTTCTTGAACTAAGAATATTTAACTAGTTTATTGTGCCCATGGGGCTTGTGCTGTATTATTAACCACACCATCACAATTCAGTGTCACAGTTTTTGAAGACCACCTCCATTTCTTCAAATTTGTTACTGGGATTGATTTCCCTACGAGTCTTGTTTCATCAGATATGAGGGTTTTCGTTTGTTTGTTTGTTTAACTCGTCAAGGGTTTTATTCCTTTGGACATTTTGAATGAAGACGATATTCACTGAGGGCATTAGAGGGTCTTAAGTTGTAGGAAAATCTAACCAGTCGCCCTGTAGAATAATTAGCCTTCCATCTGGTTTGGCACGGAAAAGCATGAGCCCACATAGGGGAAGGGAAGAAACTTCGGGCACTTCAGGTATATTGTGATAGTTATTTTTGCAGTTTGTATTTTTTCCAGTGCAAGGGAAAACAAAAATCTTTCTTTCATTTATGTATTGTCTAAAATTGTGTCATTATTCTTTCATTTGTGTATTGTCTAAAAGTGTATCATCATTGATGAGATAGGTGTGCCATATTTTATATTAATTGTTTTAATTGGTTGCACTAAACCTGCTGGGAGAACTGAAGTATAGAGTTAAGGTGATGATTGTCTCTGATAGAACTTAAGTCATTGGATTAGTAGGCTAAGTCAGAAGTGCAAATGCTTAATCAATAAAGAGGAAAAGTCTGGTAAAAAGGTCATAAACACTAGCATGAAACTCACAGATACTCTTATTCCAAAGGTTTTGAGCAGAAGTTATCTACTTCGTACTGCCATTGGCCTGTTTGAAGATCTTGGCATTTCCTGGCAGATTTACTAGATCATCTTACTAACCTGTACAACTTCAGTTAAAGATCTTTGTTAAAATAGAGCTTTCTAGTTCCGCTAAGATTCCTTCTATTTGTTCAAAAGTTCGGAGTGACTAGGTGAGTGAAGTTTCTGAAGAACAGCAAACCCTCGAATAATTCAAGAATAACTATTCCGGCTGGGAGCAATGGCTCACGCCTATAATCCCAGCACTTTGGGGTGCCAAGGCAGGCAGATCACCTGAGGTCAGGAGTTCAAGACCAGCCTGGCCAACATGGTGAAACCCCATCTCTACTAAAAATACAAAAATTAGCTGGGTGTGGTGGCAGGTGCCTGTAATCCCAGCTACTCGGGAGGCTGAGGCAGAAGAATAGCTTGAACCTGGGAGGCAGAGGTTGCAGTGAGCCGAGATCGTGCCATTGCACTCTAGCCTGGGGGACAAGAGTGAGACTTCGTCTCAAAATAACTATTCCAGTTAACTATGTTCCCATTTGACTGGATAGAAAAGTTGCAATGTCCCAGACAGGAAAGACAAACTTCATGTATGTGTATGTGTGTGTGTGTGTGTGTGTGTGTGTGTGTGTGTATATATATGTATGTATTTATTTATAGCTCTGTGGATGCTGTGACTTTTTTGAAAGGAAAATGATTCAAACCATCCACAAAGTATGCATACTATTTTTAGTACATATTTATAGTCCACAAAAAGAACCAATTGTATGAAATCTATTTGTAGATAGATGCTCAGAGATTCCTTAAGGGCAGGGTTCCTGTTCATCTCACTTTTATTATTTTCCCATAAGTGTATTAGTTACAGGGCTGGGCGCTGTGGCTCTCACCTGTAATCCCAGCACTTTGGGAGGCCGAGGTGGGTGGATCATTTGAGGTCAGGATTACAAGACCAGCCTGGCCAATATGGTAAAAACCTGCCTTCACTAAAAGCACATAAATTAGCTGGGCGTGGTGGTGCGCACCTGTAATCCCAGCTGCTCAGGAGGCTGAGCCAGGAGAATTGTTTGAACCCGGGAGGCGCAGGTTGCAGTGAGCAGAGATCACACCGCTGCACTCCACTCCAGCCTGGGCGACAGAGCAAGACTTCCTTTCAAAAAAAAAAAAAATTATATTAGCTACAGAGAAGGCAAGAATTACCCATCCTCTGCTATTCAAAAAATGTTTTCCCACCCATGTTTATTTAATATTACAGCCAATTTACCACTACTGTGATGGTTTCCTTCATGGAGGATTTTGGCTAGTAAATTTGAGAGGTTTTTCGTTTGTTTTTTTTCTGGTGCTACCTAATAACCATTATGGTTGGTGCCAAGTCTTGTCTTCATGGATCTTATAGCTCAATTATTCCAGGGCTTTTCCTAAGAATTCACAAAGCCACATTTTTGTGCCCAAAACAGAAGATGTTAATTTCTCCATGGAAATGTTGATAAATTTTTTGTTATTATTGGTCTGTAAAAAGTCAAAGCAGACTGTTTAGTGGAGCAAACTACTGTAACATTTCTATAGTCTTTCTAAGGTATACATAATGTATTTTAATGATATTTTCATAGTATCTGCTCTGCAGTATGCTACCTTGTATTGTACCTTTTATTGTGAGTCTTAATTTAACAACAGCAATTACTGAAGATAGAAAAAAATACTTCACATTTGTTTTTCATTTTTAAAGAGTGTCTGCGAAGGTTAAAAGACCTCTTTATTTCTATGCTATCTCAAATAATGCATTATTCTAAAAATGTACTGTCGTTACTATATATATTTACCCTGTTAGTAATCTGACATGCCCTAGAATGGACCACATTTGCCATTTGAACGTTTTTGGCTTCCGTTTTTGTTTTCGTTTTTGTTTTTGTTTTTGTTTTTGTTTTTGTTTTTTTTTTGGAACTTACAAGAGACTAGATATTGCATACCATCCTCGTATCCTTTTTTATTTTTAAGCTTAGAACCATGAACAAAAAACGTCCAGGCAGGATATGGTGTAAGAGCATTCCAAAAAACAGTTCATTGCCATTCCCAGAACACGCATGAACTAAAAACCAGTATTCTATACTGGATAAATGTTATAAAGTTGCTCCTTTAAGGGTGTTATGCAACTGGATGGTCTTAAGAAGAATACAACACCAATTCATAAGAAGTTAATCAACTAGTAGAAAACTGTTGGTGTTTTCCTTTAGCAATAGATATTCGCTCTATGTAGTAACATGAGATTTAATGATCCTTATACAAGATCTGAAGGTGGTGTGACTAATTTATTTGAGATCTATAATTGCTCTGAGGCTGAGTCTCAGCCTTGGCCTGCTGTTGAACATAGCCTAAATGTTTATACACATACGGAAAGAAAGATGTATGATTGTATTAGTTTCCTAGGGCTGTGGCAACAAACTACCACAAACAGAGGCTTAAGACAAAGACATTTATTCTCTCATGGTTCTAGGGTCTAGAAGTCCAAAATCGTGTTAGCCAAGCTGGTTCTTTCCAGTGGTTCTGACCGAGTATTCCACACCTGTCACCTGGCTTTCGGTGGTTGCTTTCAGTCCTTGGCATGCCTTGGCTTATAGCTGCATCACTGCAATCTCCTCCTTCATTTGCACATGGCGTTCCCCTCTCTGCATCACTGCATATCCTCTCCTCTTTTTATAAGGAGTCAGTTATCAGATTTAGGGTGGACCCCAATCCAATATAACCTCAACTTAACTAATTACATATGCAATGACCCTATTTCCAAATAAGGTGACATCCTGAAGTTCTGGGTGGATATGAATTTTGGAGGGACACTACAATAATGACCACCAGGAACTATCAATGACCCTGCTATACTTAAACTACCTATGTTTACAAATTCTTTTGTCCATAGAGATACTGGGACCATAGCTTATTCTTTGATAATTTCTTGATTCATAAATGGTGTAGGCATTTAGAAGTCTAGTTTTACTTTAGATATGTGTGAGAAAATTTATAAGAACTTCTAAAATAATCTCTCTGCAATATGCTTTATCTGAAAGTTCCATTTGTAATGTAGCTTCTATCTATTAAATCTATAGAAATTATGTCATGGTAGAGAAATAAGTATTTGTCTAAAAAGGATCCTGAAAAAAGTTACAGATTGAGATTTGGGAAAGAACTTAACAATTGGTAGAAATTTCTATTACTTGAGTAGCTTTAGTAAATAAAGCAAATAAAGTTCATTTGACCTCAAGCTTTTTAAAGCTGATAATTTACCATCAAGCTCAACTTTTTTTTAGTTCCCGCCCCCCCTCCTCCCCCAACAAACACACAATGTACCACAGCCAGTCATTTTTACTTCAGGACAGTTTCTCTCTTTCACCTTCTCTCTCTTTTTATTCTTTAATTACAAGTCAATTAGTCTTCCTTCTTATTTTTCAAGTATCTTTAAAACTTTGCTCTGATGGGCAGTCCTAGTGGGCTTAATGGTAGATATTTTCAGTCATGCAGATAATAAATCTGTAATGTTGTCCATTTATACTTTATTATTGGGAGTAAAGAAAGAATAGGATGTATTGGAATACTAACGCCTTCCTCCTGGTGACAACTTTGGCAGACTTTGTCAGGTTGTCCTTTTACATTTTACCCAAAATTGAACTTTGATTCTTCCCCTGGCTCTTCTGTTTGCAATATATACACAGGTACTTTATGGAGGGAAGCTTTTGGTTCTTTCATCAAAAAGGACTTAGATTGTATTGATTTCTATTCCGTTAACTTTTTAAGGCTCTCAGGAAACATCTACCACCTATCAGATATTTTCTAATTGGTAATTGTACATTTCAATTTTTAACTGTCTCTTAATTCAAATTTGAGCCCATTTATAAAGAGAGTTAGTGTCCCTTTATTATAGCTCTTGGTCTATTCCAAAATACTGTTTGAAAGCTGTCTAAAATTTATTTGAATTTTTACTTAGTTTATAATTTGAATCTTTGTCCAATTTCCTTTTAAAAAGGAGGCTTCTGAATTTTTTTTAATGTTTCAAATTATTATTTTTCTTGCCTTCTCATGGCAATTATTTTTACACACCTGAGTCATTTAAATATTTTTCTCAGCTTTTAAATAGTTTTTCGCACCTGAGGGAAAGACAATTAAATAAAGTAGTTTAGGTTTGTGTCCATGTGTGCTCAATGATTAGCTCCTACTTAAAAGTGAGAATATGCAATATTTGGTTGTCTGTTCCTCTGTTAATTTGCTTAGGATTATGGCCTCCAGCTTTATTTATTTCACTGCAAAGGATATGATTTCATTCTTTTTTATGGCTGCATACTGTTTCATGGTGTATATGTGCCACATTTTCTTTATCTAGTCCACTTCTATGTGTTTGCTATTGTGAATAGTGTGGCGATGAAGATACAAGTGCATTTTTGTTATAATTATCTGTTTTCCTTTGGTTATATGCCAAGGATTGGGATTCCTGGGTCGAATGGTAGCTGTGTTTTTGAGAAATCTCAAAACTGCCTTCCACGTGGCTAAACTAATTTACATTCCCACCAACAGTGTATAAGCATCTTCTTCTCTCCCAAGACTTGTCAGCATCTGTTGTTTTTTTGACATTTCAATCATGGCCATTCTGACTGATATGAGATTGTGTCTCATTGTGGTTTTGATTTGCATTTCTCTGATGATCAGTGATGATGTGCATTTTTCATGTGTGTTGCCAGCCTTCATGTGTTTTCTTTTGAGAATTGTCTGTTTATGTCCTTTGCCCATTTTTTTTTCCAGTGGAGTTATTTGATTTTAGCTTGTTGATTTGTTTAAGTTCTTTATGGATTCTGGATATTAGACCTTTGTCAGATGCATAATTTGTGAATGTTTTCTCCCATTCTGTGGTTTTCGGATTGTTCATAGTTTCTTTTGCTCTGTAGAAGCTTTTTAGTTTAACTAGACACCACTTGTCAAGTATTGTTTTTGTTGCAATTGTTTTTGGGAACTTACTCAAATATTATTTGCCAAGACTGATGTCAAATTTCCCAGGTTTCCTAGGTTTTCTTTTCAGATTTTTATAGTTTGAGGTCTTACATTTAAATCTTTAATCCATCTTGAGTTAATTTTTGTATATGGCAAAATGTAGGGGTCAGTATCATTCTTCTGCATATGAATGGCCAGTTATCCAAGCACCATTCATTGAATAGGGAGTCCTTTCCTCATTGCTTGTTTTCACTGGTCTTGTTGGAGAGCAGATGGTTGAAGGTTTGTGGTTTTATTTCTGAGTTTTCTGTTCCATTGGTCTGTCTGCCTCATTCTCCCTTGCTGTACTCCAATATGTAGACAGAGATCATTTAAAAAATGCAAATCTTGTTATACCATTTCTTATATACTCTGCTCATAAAACTTTTTTAAAATTACCACTATGAGCTGATGACAATGTCAGTGCTAAAATACTCTTCTCCCCAAAAGTATTGTGTTGATCTTATTTCTAAACAATTACAACAAATACTGTTGAGTTTTAATATATTTGTAAGCTTCAAATTAGCACAATTTTGTTGCTTATTCTTTAGTAGACATTGTATTCTACATGTAAGTCAAGTGGGAAAATTCCCTGGATGTACTAGTTTGCCCCTATATACATGAACTCTCCTGCTTGGATCTCTTTGAAGAATGAGTTTGTAACAGTTTGGATTTCTTCATGCTATCTTGGGTACAATTTCTGTTTCTACCGTCTGTGGTACTACTACACTATCCTGCATTTCAACAGTAGATGCGAGATAAACTCACAGAATAGTGATTATAGAGATGAAACAATGTGGCATTACTTTAATTCTGTCATACTGTGTGACCACTTGGAGTTGTATTTCTTATTTATTTATTTATTTATTTTTATTATACTTTAAGTTCTAGGGTACATGTGCACAATGTGCAGGTCTGTTACATATGTATACATGTGCCTTGTTGGTGTACTGCACCCATTAACTCATCACTTATATTAGGTATGTCTCCTAATGCTATCCCTCCCCCCTACCCCCTCCCCACAATAGGACCCGGTGTGTGATGCTCCCCTTCCTGTGTCCAAGTGATCTCATTGTTCAATTCCCACCTATGAGTAAGAACATGCGGTATTTGGTTTTCTGTTCTTGCGATAGTTTGCTGAGAATGATGGTTTCCACCTGCATCCATGTCCCTACAAAGGACACGAACTCATCCTTTTTTATGGCATCATAGTATTCCATGTTGTATATGTGCCACATTTTCTTAATCCAGTCTGTCACTGATGGACATTTGGGTTGATTCCAAGTCTTTGCTATTGTGAATAGTGCCGCAATAAACATACGTGTGCATGTGTCTTTATAGCAGCATGACTTATAATCCTTCGGGTATATCCCCAGTAATGGAATGTCTGAGTCAAATGGTATTTCTAGTTCTAGATCCTTGAGGAATCGCCACACTGTTTTCCAAAATGATTGAACTAGTTTACAGTCCCACCAACAGTGTAAAAGTGTTCTTATTTCTCCACATCCTTTGCAGCACCTGTTGTTTCCTGATTTTTTAACCATTTCTTGTTTTTGTCAGGTTTGTCAAAGATCAGATGGTTGTAGATGTATGGTATTATTTCTAAGGGCTCTGTTCTGTTCCATTGGTCTGTATCTCTGTTTTGGTACCAGTACCATGCTGTTTTGGTCACTGTAGTCTTGTAGTATAGTTTTTTTTTTAATTTATTTATTATTATTATACTTTAAGTTCTAGGGTACATGTGCATAACGTGCAGGTTTGTTACATATGTATACTTGTGCCATGTTGGTGTGCTGCACCCATCAACTCGTCAGCACCCATCAACTCGTCATTTACATCAGGTATAACTCTCAGTGCAATCCCTCCCCCCTCCCCCCTCCCGATGATAGGCCCTGGTGTGTGATGTTCCCCTTCCCGAGTCCAAGTGATCTCATTGTTCAGTTCCCACCTATGAGTGAGAACATGCGGTGTTTGGTTTTCTGTTCTTGTGATAGTTTGCTAAGAATAATGGTTTCCAGCTGCATCCATGTCCCTACAAAGGACACAAACTCATCCTTTTTTATGGCTGCATAGTATTCCATGGTGTATATGTGCCACATTTTCTTAATCCAATCTGTCACTGATGGACATTTGGGTTGATTCCAAGTCTTTGCTATTGTGAATAGTGCCGCAATAAACATACGTGTGCATGTGTCTTTATAGCAGCATAATTTATAATCCTTTGGGTATATACCCAGTAATGGGATGGCTGGGTCATATGGTACATCTAGTTCTAGATCCTTGAGGAATCGCCATACTGTTTTCCATAATGGTTGAACTAGTTTACAATCCCACCAACAGTGTAAAAGTGTTCCTATTTCTCCACATCCTCTCCAGCACCTGTTGTTTCCTGACTTTTTAATGATCGCCATTCTAACTGGTGTGAGATGGTATCTCATTGTGGTTTTGATTTGCATTTCTCTGATGACCAGTGATGATGAGCATTTTTTCATGTGTCTGTTGGCTGTATGAATGTCTTCTTTTGAGAAATGTCTGTTCATCTCCTTTGCCCACTTTTTGATGAGGTTGTTTGTTTTTTTCTTGTAAATTTGTTTGAGTTCTTTGTAGGTTCTGGATATTAGCCCTTTGTCAGATGAGTAGATTGCAAAAATTTTCTCCCATTCTGTAGGTTGCCTGTTCACTCTGATGGTAGTTTCTTTTGCTGTGCAGAAGCTCTTTAGTTTAATGAGATCCCATTTGTCAATTTTGGCTTTTGCTGCCGTTGCTTTTGGTGTTTTAGACATGAAGTCTTGGCCCATGCCTATGTCCTGAATGGTACTACCTAGGTTTTCCTCTAGGATTTTTATGGTATTAGGTCTAACATTTAAGTCTCTAATCCATCTTGAATTAATTTTCGTATAAGGAGTAAGGAAAGGATCCAGTTTCAGCTTTCTACTTATGGCTAGCCAATTTTCCCAGCACCATTTATTAAATAGGGAATCCTTTCCCCATTTCTTGTTTCTCTCAGGTTTGTCAAAGATCAGATGGCTGTAGATGTGTGGTATTATTTCTGAGGACTCTGTTCTGTTCCATTGGTCTATATCTCTGTTTTGGTACCAGTACCATGCTGTTTTGGTTACTGTAGCCTTGTAGTATAGTTTGAAGTCAGGTAGCGTGGTGCCTCCAGCTTTGTTCTTTTGACTTAGGATTGTCTTGGAGATGCGGGCTCTCTTTTGGTTATATATGAACTTTAAAGCAGTTTTTTCCAATTCTGTGAAGAAACTCATTGGTAGCTTGATGGGGATGGCATTGAATCTATAAATAACCCTGGGCAGTATGGCCATTTTCACGATATTGATTCTTCCTATCCATGAGCATGGTATGTTCTTCCATTTGTTTGTGTCCTCTTTGATTTCACTGAGCAGTGGTTTGTAGTTCTCCTTGAAGAGGTCCTTTACATCCCTTGTAAGTTGGATTCCTAGGTATTTGATTCTCTTTGAAGCAACTGTGAATGGAAGTTCATTCCTGATTTGGCTGTCTGTTTGTCTGTTACTGGTGTATAAGAATGCTTGTGATTTTTGCACATCAATTTTGTATCCTGAGACTTTGCTGAAGTTTCTTAACAGCTTAAGGTGATTTTGGGCTGAGACAATGGGGTTTTCTAAATATACAATCATGTCATCTGCAAACAGGGACAATTTGACTTCTTCTTTTCCTAACTGAATACCCTTGATTTCTTTCTCTTGCCTAATTGCCCTAGCCAGAATTTCCAACACTATATTGAATAGGAGTGGTGAGAGAGGGCATCCCTGTCTTGTGCCAGTTTTCAAAGGGAATTTTTCCAGTTTTTGCCCATTCAGTATGATATTGGCTGTGGGTTTGTCATAAATAGCTCTTATGATTTTGAGGTACGTTCCATCAATACCGAATTTATTGAGCGTTTTTAGCATGAAGGGCTGTTGAATTTTGTCAAAAGCCTTTTCTGCATCAATTGAGATAATCATGTGGTTCTTGTCTTTGGTTCTGTTTATATGCTGGATTATGTTTATTGATTTGCGAATGTTGAACCAGCCTTGCATCCCAGGGATGAAGCCCACTTGATCATGGTGGATAAGCTTTTTGATGTGTTGCTGAATCCGGTTTGCCAGTATTTTATTGAGGATTTTTGCATCGATGTTCATCAGGGATATTGGTCTAAAATTCTCTTTTTTTGTTGTGTCTCTGCCAGGCTTTGGTATCAGGATGATGTTGGCCTCATAAAATGAGTTAGGGAGGATTCCCTCTTTTTCTATTGATTGGAATAGTTTCAGAAGAAATGGTACCAACTCCTCCTTGTACCTCTGGTAGAACTCAGCTGTGAATCCATCTGGTCCTGGACTTTTTTTGGTTGGTAGGCTATTAATTATTGCCTCAATTTCGGAGCCTGCTATTGGTCTATTCAGGGATTCAACTTCTTCCTGGTTTAGTCTTGGGAGAGTGTAAGTGTCCAGGAAATTATCCATTTCTTCTAGATTTTCCAGTTTATTTGCGTAGAGGTGTTTATAGTATTCTCTGATGGTAGTTTGTATTTCTGTGGGGTCGGTGGTGATATCCCCTTTATCATTTTTTATTGCGTCTATTTGATTCTTCTCTCTTTTCTTCTTTATTAGTCTTGCTAGCGGTCTGTCAATTTTGTTGATCTTTTCAAAAAACCAACTCCTGGATTCATTGATTTTTTTTGGAGGGTTTTTTGTGTCTCTGTCTCCTTCAGTTCTGCTCTGATCTTAGTTATTTCTTGCCTTCTGCTAGCTTTTGAATGTGTTTGCTGTTGCTTCTCTAGTTCTTTTAATTGCGATGTTAGAGTGTCAATTTTAGATCTTTCCTGCTTTCTCTTGTGGGCATTAAGTGCTATAAATTTCCCTCTACACACTGCTTTAAATGTGTCCCAGAGATTCTGGTATGTTGTATCTTTGTTCTCATTGGTTTCAAAGAACACCTTTATTTCTGCCTTCATTTTGTTATGTACCCAGTAGTCATTCAGGAGCAGGTTATTCAGTTTCCATGTAGTTGAGCGGTTTTGATTGAGTTTCTTAGTCCTGAGTTCTAGTTTGATTGCACTGTGGTCTGAGAGACAGTTTGTTATAATTTCTGTTCTTGTACATTTGCTGAGGAGTGCTTTCCTTCCAATTACGTGGTCGATTTTGGAGTAAGTACGATGTGGTGCTGAGAAGAATGTATATTCTGTTGATTTGGGGTGGAGAGTTCTATAGATGTCTATTAGGTCTGCTTGCTGCAGAGATGAGTTCAATTCCTGGATATCCTTGTTAACTTTCTGTCTGGTTGATCTGTCTAATGTTGACAGTGGAGTGTTGAAGTCTCCCATTATTATTGTATGGGAGTCTAAGTCTCTTTGTAAGTCTCTAAGGACTTGCTTTATGAATCTGGGTGCTCCTGTATTGGGTGCATATATATTTAGGATAGTTAGCTCTTCCTGTTGAATTGATCCCTTTACCATTATGTAATGGCCTTCTTTGTCTCTTTTGATCTTTGATGGTTTAAAGTCTGTTTTATCAGAGACTAGTATTGTAACCCCTGCTTTTTTTTTGTTCTCCATTTGCTTGGTAAATCTTCCTCCATCCCTTTATTTTGAGCCTATGTATGTCTCTGCGTGTGAGATGGGTCTCCTGTATACAGCAGACTGATGGGTCTTGACTCTTTATCCAGTTTGCCAGTCTGTGTCTTTTAATTGGAGCATTTAGTCCATTTACATTTAAGTTTAATATTGTTATGTGTGAACTTGATCCTGCCATTATAATATTAACTGGTTATTTTGCTCGTTAGTTGATGCAGTTTCTTCCTAGCCTCGATGGTCTTTACATTTTGGCATGTTTTTGCAATGGCTGGTACCGGTTGTTCCTTTCCATGTTTAGTGCTTCCTTCAGGGTCTCTTGTAAGGCAGGCCTAGTGGTGACAAAATCTCTAAGCATTTGCTTATCTGTAAAGGATTTTATTTCTCCTTCACTTATGAAACTTAGTTTGGCTGGATATGAAATTCTGGGTTTAAAATTCTTTTCTTTAAGAATGTTGAATATTGGCCCCCACTCTCTTCTGGCTTGTAGAGTTTCTGCCGAGAGATCTGCTGTTAGTCTGATGGGTTTCCCTTTGTGGGTAACCCGACCTTTCTCTCTGGCTGCCCTTAAGATTTTTTCCTTCATTTCAACTTTGGTGAATCTGGCAATTATGTGTCTTGGAGTTGCTCTTCTCGAGGAGTATCTTTGTGGCGTTCTCTCTATTTCCTGGATGTGAATGTTGGCCTGCCCTACTAGGTTGGGGAAGTTCTCCTGGATGATATCCTGAAGAGTGTTTTCCAACTTGGTTCCATCTTCCCCCTCACTTTCAGGCACCCCAATCAGACGTAGATTTGGTCTTTTTACATAATCCCATACTTCTTGCAGGCTTTGTTCATTTCTTTTTCTTCTTTTTTCTTTTGGTTTCTCTGCTAGCTTCATTTCATTCATTTGATCCTCAATCGCTGATACTCTTTCTTCCAGTTGATCGAGTCAGTTACTGAAGCTTGTGCATTTGTCACGTATTTCTCGTGTCATGGTTTTCATCTCTTTCATTTCGTTTATGACCTTCTCTGCATTAATTACTCTAGCCATCAATTCTTCCACTTTTTTTTCAAGATTTTTAGTTTCTTTGCGCTGGGTACGTAATTCCTCCTTTAGCTCTGAGAAGTTTGATGGACTGAAGCCTTCTTCTCTCATCTCGTCAAAGTCATTCTCCGTCCAGCTTTGATCCGTTGCTGGCGATGAGCTGCGCTCCTTTGCCGGGGGAGATGCGCTCTTATTTTTTGAATTTCCAGCTTTTCTGCCCTGCTTTTTCCCCATCTTTGTGGTTTTATCTGCCTCTGGTCTTTGATGATGGTGATGTACTGATGGGGTTTTGGTGTAGGTGTCCTTCCTGTTTGATAGTTTTCCTTCTAACAGTCAGGACCCTCAGCTGTAGGTCTGTTGGAGATTGCTTGAGGTCCACTCCAGACCATGTTTGCCTGGGTATCAGAAGCAGAGGCTCAGTTGAAAATGCAGAAATCACCGGTCTTCTGTGTCGCTCGCGCTGGGAGTTGGAGACTGGAGCTGTTCCTATTCGGCCATCTTGCTCCGCCTCCCGCCTTGTAGTATAGTTTGAAGTCAGGTAGCGTGATGCCTCCAGCTTTGTTCTTTTGGCTTAGGATTGTCTTGGCAATGCGAGCTCTTTTTTGGTTCCATATGAACTTTAAAGCAGTTTTTTCCAATTCTGTGAAGAAACTCATTGGTAGCTTGATGGGGATGGCCTTGAATCTATAAATTACTTTGCGCAGTATGGCCATTTTCACGATATTGATTCTTCCTATCCATGAGCATGGTATGTTCTTCCATTTGTTTGTGTCCTCTTTGATTTCACTGAGCAGTCGTTTGTTGTTCTCCTTGAAGAGGTCCTTTACATCCCTTGTAAGTTGGATTCCTAGGTATTTGATTCTCTTTGAAGCTATTGTGAATGGGAGTTCATTCATGATTTGGCTCTGTTTGTCTGTTACTGGTGTATAAGAATGCTTGTGATTTTTGCACATTGATTTTGTATCCTGAGACTTTGCTGAAGTTTCTTATCAGCTTAAGGAGATTTTGGGCTGAGACAATGGGGTTTTCTAAATATACAATCATGTTATCTGCAAACAGGGACAATTTGACTTCTTTTCCTAACTGAATACCCTTGATTTCTTTCTCTTGCCTGATTGCCCTAGCCAGAACTTCCAACACAGTATTAGGGTGGGAGTTACCAGATTTTCCAGGTGTTGTGTGTCTCAGTTTCCCTTGGCTAGGAAAAGGAATTCCCTTCCCCCTTGCTCTTCCCAGGTGAGGCTATACCTCACCCTGCTTCAGCTCTTGCTGTTTGGGCTGCACCCACTGACCAGCACTGACTGACATGCGCCAGTGAGATGAACCCGGTACTAACTCAGTTGAAAATGCAGAAATCACCCGTCCTCTGTGTCACTCACACTGGGAGCTGGAGGCTGGAGCTGTTCCTATTTGGCCATCTCGGGCGCGCCCCCCAATCCCCCCCCACCCCGCTTTCTTTTTTTGAGACGGAGTTTCACTCCGTCACCCAGACTGGAGTGCAGCAGTGGGATCTCGGCTCACTGCAAGCTCTGCCTCCCGGGTTCGCGCCATTCTCCTGCCCCAGCCTCCTGAGTAGCTGGGAGTACAGGCGCCCGCCACCACGCTCTGCTAATTTTTCATTGTAGTTTTAATAGAGATGTGGTTTCAACTTTTAGCCAGGATGGTCTCAATCTCCTGACCTCATGATCCGCCCGCCTTGGCCTCCCAAAGTTCTGGTATTACAGGCGTGAGCTACTGCACCCTGCTGGGAGTTTTTTTGTTTTGTTTTGTTTTTTTGTTTGTTTGTTTTTAAAGATCTACCGTGTGTTAAATACATTAGGTATGCCAATAGACATGGAAATTATTATCATTCTCACTGAAGAATCTACTAGGTGTTACCTAGAGATTCTAGACTTTGGCTTGATACCTTGACAGGATGTGACTTTTTGGTTGTCTTCCTTAGTGAGAAGGTGCTAGAGTGAAACTGACAAAAGCATGTGTTCACCAGATGCTCAACTAATCAAATATATTCAGCTTTCTGCGTTGTAGACACATGGTAAGACTGCACCTTCCCACCCTCTTTAAAGCTAGATATGGCAGTATGATTTGCTTTGGCCAGCAAATGTGAGCAAAGGTGATGTATGTCATTTTCAGGTGGAAGCTGAAAGCATCAGTTTTTCCTGCTACATTGTCTTGCAACTTCTGCAGTGAATGTTCATGCATGCACCAAGGTGCAGTGGCCGTTAGCCTGAGCCACCGAGTTCCATAGTGTTGGAACACCATCCCCAAGCACCGGCCTCTTTTGCACATGTAGTATGAGCAGAAGCAAACTGTTAAGCTACTAATTTATTTTACCCTTGTTCATGCTACACAACCTAGCCTAACCTTATTGACATCTATCAATTGACATTTACCTTTGAAATTGCTGAAGCATCAAACCAATCTGAATCCTACAGCTTTGTAAGTAACCCCTTGTTATTCTACTATCTTGAGGTTGTAATGATTTTTCTCTTCCTTTGAATTGTGAAATTGAACCTACATGCATGTGTGTTTGTTTGAGAGAGAGAAAGCGTGTCATTGTGTCTAGGTCTAAATTTTCTTTTCTTTTTTGTTTGTTTGTTTGTTTATCTTCCTTAATAAATGGGTATAAAGGATTATAAATTATGCTGCTATAAAGACACATGCACACGTATGTTTATTGCAGCACTATTCACAATAGCAAAGACTTGGAATCAACCCAAATGTCCATCAGTGACAGATTGGATTAAGAAAATGTGGCACATATACACCATGGAATACTATGCAGCCATAAAAAAGGATGAGTTTGAGTCCTTTGTAGGGACTTGGATGCAGCTGGAATCCATCATTCTTAGCAAACTATCACAAGAACAGAAAACCAAACACCGCATGTTCTCACTCATAGGTGGGAACTGAACAATGAGATCACTCGGACTCAGGAAGGGGAACATCACACACCGGGGCCTATCATGGGGAGGGGGGAGGGGGGAGGGATTGCATTGGGAGTTATACCTGATGTAAATGACGAGTTGATGGGTGCAGCACAGCAACATGGCACAAGTATACATATGTAACAAAACTGCACGTTATGCACATGTACCCTACAACTTAAAGTATAATAATAATAAATAAATTAAAAAAAAAAAATAAATAAATAAATAAATAAATAAATGGGTATTGCATGTCTGAAGACATACTTTCCCCTGCCCAGAAATTTAGGTTTCTGTTATTTCCATGAATGTTCTGTCCCTTACTATTCTTTCCTTCTGGAAGTCTTACAGACATTTCTATATCTGTATTTTTGGGAATGTGTTCTAAAAGAATAGTTTGGCAGAATTTTTATTTCACTAGACTTAAATGTTTTGGGTTTTCTAAATAGGAATTAAGACTTTTCAAATTATTTCTTTAAATGTTTTTAATTTTTAAAATGCTAATAGTTTTATAAGTATATATTGATATGTATATATAGGTTGGTTATGTATACAATATATATACATAATGTGTGTGTGTGGTTTCTTGACTCTTACTGAAGGTATTATCTAATGTTACACGTTTTCGTTTGCTTCACATCTCAGTTTTGTTTTGTTAGTTTCATTCCATTTGTTCTTTTTTTAGCTTGTAAATTTCTCTCCTAGTGTCATCTTTCTCAATGTTTGGTTTCTGCAATGTTTACAAACAAAAGTAGCATATGCCCTCTTATCTTGGGATTGTTCCTGGGTCTCTGTTTTCATAATCATTTGTTTTGGATGTCAGTTTGTGATTCCCTTAGCTCTGTTGTTGATATGTCACCTGTTTTTTTACTTCCATATTTTCCCTAAATTCCTTAAAATTGCCATCAAGCATGGATACTTGCCTGATTGTTAGAGTTTTAAATATGTAATTATTTTGTAATTTCAGTGGAGTGTCAGGGGGAGACAAAAACACTGCATGTGCAATCAGCAAGCTGAATAAGATGTATATTCCCCTTTTTAACTTTAAAAGTGAAAAAAATAATAATGTCATATTCCATGTAGTGGTAAGATGTATTCATTTATATGTTTATTTCTCTCACCCTCAGCTTAATTTATTATCTTACATATGTCAGAAAATATTGTGATAACTTGATTTTCCCTAGTCCCCAGTAGCTATCTAGTTGTCTGTTACCTACTCATTTGTGATGCCTTATCAAGGATTAAATGCTCATGCCAAGTAGGGTCTTTTATGGCATCAATAAATCCAACAAATAACTAAAAATTATTAAAGGCTCACTATATACCACTACTGTGCTACTCATTTTCTCTTCTTTCTACTGGCCAGTATGTCTGTTCTTGCTCTCGTAGCACATTCTTACTTATTATTAATTATTTTAAACAGCCACATTACTACTGCATTTTTTTCTTCATCCATATTATATATGACTCTTTCCTCAGTAGAGATTTATACATATATTCTTATGTATTATTCTGTTCTGAGTGTTTTATTTGAAGCTTTTTGCATCACAATTTAGATTTATTCTTAAAGGCTTCCAAGTCCTGACTTGTAGATTTTTAACTCTGATTTTTAACTTTGCTTACAGATGTGGGAAAACATATGATTGGTATACTTTTTTCTTGCTTTCTTCCTTTTATTTTATTTTTTGGTGTTTGGGGTTGGTGTAACTTTATTGATTTTAATTATGTATGTTATTTTCTCCCTACTCCATCTGGCAGAACTGAACTGTAAAATTGAAACCAGAAGGTTGCAAATCTCAGTTAGTTCATGAAATTTAATTGTCATCGTTAGCTTTGTGACCAACCATTGTTATATGTGTTTTGTTATGGAGCCTCAAGAAGGCTTCAGAAACTTTGGCACAGCCCTTAGTCACAGTCAATCAGTTATTCCACTTTGCAGGTGCTTGATTTTCTAGCATACAGCAATTGCACAGTGGGTTTGGAAGACGGGCAAACATGCCCATGAATATTTGGACATTTATTTTTCTTTTACTGTCACAGGCACATCTGTTAGATGGGAGTTTTGTTATATACCTCTCAAAGATTGCTCAAATACATTTTGAATTGTGTTACACATGACTTATGGAGAATCCATTAGCAGATATAAACATCCCCTTTGTTTTACACAGTAGACTTACTCTAATAATATCCTATCAATTTAATTATCTGAAACACTGAAAATTATATTTTAACTTTATGCTAAAATTGATTTGATGTTTGCTATATTCTGAAGGTCTTTTCTTATTTAAAAGTACTATTTTAAGTCGTATCAGGGATAAATACATTTTGAATAAAGTAGGCAAGAGAACTACATGCTTCACACCAGGACTTTGTCTTCATTACTGGATAAACCTTGGCTAGACAAATTATGTCCAACAGCATGATACCTCTGCATTCTCATGCTAATATTAGGTAATTGACTCATAATTTTGATGAGATTGATAGGTAACGTTCCTTTCACCTTTCTGAAGAGTGGAAATCTGTGGGCTGTATTACAGCTTTGCAGGGAAAAAAACTAGCTTCTTCCATGTATGATTCATAGAGAAAATGACCTTCTTAAAGGTAAATTTATTGGTGAATGAATGAGTAAAAGGATTAATTCCTTTTACATTTTCACAGCTAACCATTGGCAATGCACAGATTGGACTTCATTTCTGTTGATAACCCATGGAACAGGCAATTATTCTTTGACTCCAACTAGCTGTCTTTGAGTTAGTAGTTGTTACTCACAGGGATCTGGGCTGTCAGGAAAACACAGTTCTGTCCTTGCATTCCTTCTAAGCCAGAAAATCCTAGAAACTTGTGTTTTATGGTAGTGACCAGAGCACTAAAATCAAAATTGTTTGAGAGGTAAAAGCCATTTCATGGAGGTGCAGAATAGCATGGTGTTCAAAGCATGGATCTGCAACTAGACGACTAGCGTTAGAGTCCAGCCCTGCCACTTCCCAACTGTGTGGTCTTGGGATATTGCTTAATCTTTCATTGCTTCCATTCCATCATCTGAAACAAAGGTTTCAAACACGAGTTTCCTCACAGCATAACTGAGAAAATTCAATGACCACTAGACACTAGATACTCTAGAATAGTATCTAGAATACAGACTCTATGGTTTCAATACAATCATTGTCTTTAGACTGACTCAAGGTATAACTTTTAAACGTGTCTGCCATGTTCCGCCTCGGCTTTGATTTGAATCTATGCTTTTCAACTTTCTGAGAGCCATCCTTTTAGGAGCCTGAATGATCAGATGCTGCAGAGGGAGCCCTGTTTGTGTCTAGTGAACCAGGAAAATTGCTCCCTGCAAAATCTGTAATTGACAGCCTTTCTAGTCAACCACTGTTGGATATATGAAAATGGAAGTTATAGACAGTTGGGACTGGAGCAGGCATGCCTAAGGAATGAGTTAGTCAAAGGGGAAAAGCTAGGATGTGAAGTATGAGAAGGAATATAGAGGGGAGAGGAGGCTGAAGGAGACTAAGAGGAGGCTTGAATGGCTTGTTTCCTAAAAGATCCAGGGCCTCTAGTGGCTCACATGTTTCCTAAAAGAGTGTTGTAATCATAGTCTTTTTTGTTTGTTTTAGCCAGCTTATATCAGTTCTGTTGTTTGTAACCAATTGCTGTCACCCTATTTTAGACAAAATATTTATGCAAAAATTACTAACAATCCAAGTCTAAGACATTCTTTTTTTTCATTTCAATTTTGTATCAAGCAAGTCATATTAGTGATGGTTCAATGCATTTTTTCATTACATACCAACCTACTATTTTTATTGTGATGTTACACACAATAGTTATTTTTATAACACATATTTATTAATGAGGTGAGGCTAAACTGTTCTAGAAATACCATTCTGACTGAGATGCAGCTGCTCACTTATCAGCATGTGCAACACTGCAAAACTATCTGATGAAAGAAATTAATATTTATTGAACCCTTACTATATCTGAGCAATGCTCTATTTGCTTTATTTATGTTGTCTTATTTTATTTTCACAGCAGTGCTGTCAGGTAAGTATTATTAATAGAGGGTGGATTGGAAGCCCAGAGAGGTTAAATAATTGGCCTGAAGTCATATAGCTAAAATATGTAAGACTAGGTCTATTTGACACTATTCTCTTTTTAATATACCTTGCAGTCAATCAGTCATTCACTGATATTTACTGAACACTTATTATATACGAAGAAGAGTGGTACTACGAGGATTGGACCAGTAGGGTCCAGGGAATTGTGAATCATATTAAGAATTTATCCAAATGTTGTCAGTCCCTCAAATATGGAAGAGAGAATATATATATTTATGTAGTTTTTAAAATTCTTTTTTGCAAAATTATTAAGGTCTAAATAACTGGAAAGTCTAATGATAATGATAAATATAAGCAACTGAAGATGCCTAAGAGTAATACTTAAATGTCAATTTTATGACCATGAAGCAATGTTTAAAATTGTAGCGTAATAAATTCAGGTTGGCACTCAGGATTTGCAGCTTTCTGTTAATAGAAGGTCCCTGTGATTAGGCAGAAAAGAGTAAGCTGCATGGCAAATTGAACAAATTGATAATGGTGAAAGATTCTGGAGCCTTATTATTAATCAGTTAGAAGTTGACTTATTTCTTTACCAAACACATAAAAATAAGATTAAAATAAAATGGATCATATAGCTTGTAGAGTATATTTATAATATTAATAATGCAGAGTTGCTATCTTTTTAAAGTGCATGTTTCTGAATTAAATCTAATTAATTATTCACTCGAGATGGTCACTACCTTCTCTGACAGTTCTTTGGTTAGATACACTCACCGATGCAAAAGTATTCCTCCTTCTTTGCAGTAATGCCCCTAATCAATCTAATTTAGAGCCATAAGTGCATCTAATTGAAATGGCCCCATATTGCCTTGGATTATTATTTCAAAAATAAACAGCTTATTTTCACACGATGACATATACGTACATACAACAGGAGTGTGCACACACACACACATTTGCTATGTCCTTTGCTTGGTGATGGGTCAGTGCATTTTCTTTCCATATCCCAGTCAAACAGATCTGAAATTCTACCCTAAGGACTGCTTTACAGAATTGCATGCATGTTTTATATAATTCTTCCACATAGAACTCACTATTATTCAAAACACAAATTTTACAAAAATTATAGTTATAATTCTTGAGTTTTGTGATATTGCAACAAAGGAATCATTTTTATTTCAGCGGATGTCAATAAAAACTGGAGCAACTGAAACATTACAACATGCAATTCTTTATGAAAATTGACACTGAGAGTAGACCACAAAACCCAACCAAGTAGAAAGTACTTGTGGACTAAGTATTCAAACAGGTGGGGTTATAAAATCAGTTTTAAATTCACCATGGGAAATTCTCAACTCTCTTTTATCTGAGTGTCAAATAGGCCCTCAGTGATTAAAGTGGAACTCAACACTGATCCCTTTTAACCATGAAATATACAAGTAATTAACACTACACTTCAGTTTCACACTAATGCCTGAAATTCAGGTCTTGGAAACTGCACTAAATGCTGGAGGATCAAAGTTTGATTTTAACTTTAATTATATTTGAGCCTGATAGCCCAAGCATTGGTAATTGATATGAAAGCCAACTTCATTACAAAGGCAGCAACCAGAGAATTCTTAACCTATATAGCAATGGAAAACAGGTTTCCTTGGCTTTATTTAGCAACACAATTTTGGTCTTTACTTTAAAGAAATAAAAGAACTGCATTTCCATCACTAGATTTTTGCTTGCGTTGGCCGATGCTGATTAGACATTCAGGGAGTTAAGTTGGGTCCTTGGAGTCACCTTTGTATTCAACAGGTCATAGAACTGCCTGTGCCATGCCAGGGGGAGATGCTGCCATTCTCTCAGCTTCTGTGAATCTTTTGTGTTTCTTGTACTATCGGCCCCTGGACCAGGATAGGAACCCAGAAACCCCTGGTTCTTCAGCAGCACCAACTCGATTTCTTCTTATGAGATCACCTTACATTACTAATCTCCATTAATATGGTTATTATGTGGCAAATATGTATTTGTGTAAGTATATGTTATCGGATTAAGTCATATATATATAAACATATATAAACATTTATTTAAACTTATTTACATTTATAAAATAAATAAGTTTATTTTAAACTTATTTAAATATGTATATGTATATATGTATATATAGTCTGCTTATCTATCTATCTATCTATCTATCTATCTACCAATCATCTTAATCTGGTGGGTGCAGTGGCTCACGGTGGTAACCCCAGCACTTTGGGAGGCTGAAGCAGGCAGATCACCTGAGGTCAGGAGTTTGAGACCAGTTGGTGAACACAGTGAAACTCACTGTCTACTAAAAAAGACAAAAAAAAAAAAATTAGCCAAGCATGGAGGCACACACCTGTAATCCTGGCTACTTGGGAAGCTGAGGCACAAGAATCCCTTGAACGTGAGTGGTGGGGGTTACAGTGAGCCGAGATCTTGCCACTGTATTCTAGCCTGGGGGACACAGCAAGACTCTGTCTTAAATAAATAAATAAATAAATAAATAAATGAATAAATAAAGATATACTTACACGACTTATATACAGTAGTTCCCCCTTATTAGTGGAAGTTATGTGTCAAGCCCCTCAGTGGATGCCTGAATCCTCAGATAGTCTCGAACCCCATATATACTATGTGTTTTCCTATACATGCATACCTGTGATAAAATTTAATTTGTAAATTAGGCATAGTAAGAGATCAGCAACAGCAACTAAGAATAAAATATAACAATTAGACCAATATATTATAATGAAGGCTATGTGAATGTGGGCTCTCTCAAAACATCTTATTTTACTTTATTCACTGTTTTTCACCTATTTTATTCTTATTGTACTGTAGTCATCAATTTTCACCTGTTTTATTCTTATTGTACTATAGTCACCTATTTTCTGATCCTGGTTGACTACAGGTAACCGAAACCTTGGAAAGCAAAACCATGGCTATGGAAGAGCCTGTTGTACACTTTGCATTGTTAATATGTTTAATAGCAACAACTAAAAGTGTCATCATTTAGTCACTTTTTCTGTAATGATCCACAGAATTTCATACATGCTGTGGCACTTATATTTATCAGCGCTTTATGAGAAAGTGGAACTTAGTTGACAATCAAGGAATGGCTTTACATTTCAACTGTGGGTTTACAATTCATTACCAAAACTGTGTCCTAATTTGCAGCTTGATGTTCTCTCCTTGTAACTTCTGCTTATGTTAGACTCAATGAATTAAACCACAATTTCTGCTTATTTTCCTCTCTCTTGAATGTGACTGTTCTGTGTAGGACAATTAAAAAATCAAACTTGGAAAATAAATAACAGTTTGCCTCTGAAATTCTATGGTTCTTTGGCATATTCAGAAATTGAGAAGGCAAAGGAGAGTGCATTGTTAACAAGAATTTGAAAAGCTGTTATTTTTTAAAAGTAGATGAGGAAATGTGCATTGATCAGTTTTGTGTATTACCATGCAAAGAGGCAAGAAATGAAGACAGCAGTAATGGTTTCCTATTGAACCATTTCGCATTTCCATGTGTTAGAAATTTCTTAAGTAAATCAGCATGTTTTTGCTGCTCTATGGACAGCCATAAATCTTGGGTAATCATCTTGTGAATGGGTCAGTGCATTAGCTCTGTAACTTCAATTAGCTGTACTACTATCAAGCTCTGAGAAATCTACTGTAACACAGTTTTAACCATTAGATTAAAAATGGCCATAAATATTAAGTGTTGTTGTAAATGAAGCCAACTTTAGGCTATGTCATCTGAACTTCAAAGCTTTATTAAAGTTTAAATATTTAATGTTGAAATGGCTAGCATATGCCATAACTACTATATGCGGCATTTCTGTGTGTGCGTGTGTGTGTGTGTGTGTGTGTTTTGCTCTAATGTAAGAACAGAAAAAGATCATGTTTCAGAATGTGGAGAACAGGGCAATATGGAAAACTAGTTAACCTGACGTTACCTTTTGGAAAAACTGAAAACAAAAACTTAAAGTGCTGGATAAAATATCACCATCTTCCTTTCTTAATACTTTGCTGAATTTGGAGTAAAAAACATAGGGAACATCTGAAACTCAGGGTTATAACAACGGTTTACTGTGACTGCCCTTGGGGGCAGAGAGGGATTGCCAGTCTTGATAATTGAGGAGGGTGGGCTTCATGCCCATATGAATAGCACAGATAGGGTCTCTGTTCCATTCAGGGTGGTAAGTTGTAATTGATATCTGCAGACATAAAATCAGGACCCTCAAAAGGCTACCATCAGTAAAAAGATGGGCCAGTCAAAATTTTTCCTACCCAAGAGAAAGGACATTGAAATATCCTTGTTTCTTTTTATTATTATTATTATTAATTATTATTATTATTATTATACTTTAATTTCTAGGGTACATGTGCATAACGTGTTTGTTACATATGCATACTTGTGCCATGTTGGTGTGCTGCAAATCAAAACCACAATGAGATACCATCTCACACCAGTTAGAATGGCAATCATTAAAAAGTCAGGAAACAACAGGTGCTGGAGAGGATGTGGAGAAATAGGAAATATCCTTGTTTCTGTTCTGAGCGGGTAACAAAAACCTCTCCCTTAAGATCTCATAGCCACAGACCTTCCCACCATCACACAGGGTTGTATTCAAATCCATGTGATCCATGTGTGACATGGGCTTACAAATTAATATAAAATATGGTCCTAATCTATTAATACTCCTGGGACACCTAACATAAATGAAGATGAAATCAGTCTGGAGAGACAGCGTCAATTTTTGAAGATGAGCTCACAATTAAAATGTCAAAATAAAGAAAAGACTCACCATGTCCAAGGGTTAAGAGACCCAAGAGGACCTACAGATAAAAGAACTATAATTTCTGACTAAATCTGTTTTTCTTAATAACACTCTTTCCATTTGGAGCAGGAGAATTTATTTTGTTGTGCAGGATTAACTTGTGTGTTGCAGAGTGTTTAGTGTTCCTGCTCTACTCTGGCACTAAAGGCCAATAACAACCCACCCCACCCTCACCCCCAGATCCTGGGACAATCAAAAGTGCCCCTGCACAGTTCTAAACAGCCTCTGAGGAGAAGAGCCACCACTGTTTATGAACTGTTGAGCTAGAAAATAAAATAAGTATGTTTTATATTAATAATCTGAAAGAATGTGTTGAAAACGTGAGAAAAACACAATGATAAAAGTCAATTTTAAAGGACACAATGGAACCTCTAAAAATTAAAAATATAAAAACTGAAACTAAAAACCTAGTGAACAGACTGAACATCAACATATACACATTTGATGAGAGAAATGGTGAATCAAAACACTGATATTATATAATTAGAATTCAGCATAAAGAATAAAATGTTAGGAAATATATTAAGAGGAATGAGAAAAAAAAAAGAAGGTTCAATTTATATCCAAAAGAAATTTCAGAGAAAAAAAATAATTCAGGGAGGCTAACACCCAAAGACGTAATGATCAAAACATAGAGATTTAATGAAACATGTAAATTCTTCCTTTTAGCTATTATAACATCCCTAACATAATACAAATAAACCTGTATCTAATCACATTATGGTGAAATGCAGAACACCAAAGACAAAGAGAAGATCTAGAAAACAAGACAGATATGCCAGATTATCTACGATATAAAGACAACGTAAACTGAGAACAGTCTTCTCCAAGGCAACTGTAGAAGCCAGAAGATAATAACAATTTCAGGAAATGTGGGGGTAAATGAATTCATGTAGGTGAAACACTTAGAACTACCTGGCACATTGTGTGTATAACACAAATGTTTGCTATGGTCCTCACTAACCTGGTTTAGGTTGCACAAATAAATTATGAAAGGTATATAAGGTATAAAACTGAAATGTGATGAAAGGTATAAACTTGAAAATAATCCACCTTCATAATTTTTAAATGGCTACTAGGAATCATACATTGTATTGTTTTCTGAGGAGATTACCATAATACACTTATTAATAGCTTAAACATTGAATATTAGCCTTAGATTTAGAGCTTCAATTTAGTTCTTCACTCAACTATTTTTGTTCAACCTTGGGAAGAAACTACAAATTTAAAGCTGCTTTCTTGTTTGTTTGTTTGTTTGTTTATAAAATTGAGTTAGTTAACCGATTCATTTATTAATTATTTCAGTATTTATTAATAAGTATTTCTTCAAGCTCAGAAAAGACAGAAAATCCCCAACAATTTAACAACTCTCTAGAAATATTACAATTTAAGTAAGAAATAAAACAATTGAATGTAAAATAATGCAGTAACTGCTATGTAAACCAAAAAGTGTCTGCATCGGGTCTTAATCAATTTAGATGTTTATTTTGCCAAGGTTAAAGACAATGCCTGGGAGAAAAAACAAAAACAAAAATGGAATCACAGAAAAAGCCTGTGGTCTGTGCCCTTCTCCAAAGATGACTTTGAAGTCTTTAATATTTAAAGGGAAAAAGGGAGGGTGTGGTCACATTACTGAATCCACATGTTGCAAGAGAAAAAGGGAAGGTAGAGTTATGTTTTCTTTCACTCCTTAATCAGCACTTTACATAAGATAAGGTGAACATAGAGTAGCTACCTGTGAAGATATTTAACCTTTCATCTGTAGCTATCTGCTTAGGAATAAAATAAAAGGCAGCTTCTTGCATGTTTCAGCTTTCAGCTTATTTTTTTTCCTTTTTGCAGAATGAATTGTGGTCCCCAGTTTTTATTTTCCTTTCACAACTATAACACAGTTATTTAAAAACACTATAGAAATGTAGAGGAATGGCAATTACTTCTTTAGGAAGTCAGAGATAGTTGCGGGAAATATATGATTATTATTACCATTCATCATCCTAAACACTGTCTGAATGAATACTGTGGGCTAGGCACTGTTTACATATATTTTACATGTATATTGGAAGGATATTGCAGATAGAGCTAAGATACAGTGACATGAGGTTATGTCACAATTCTAAGGAATTTTCAATAGTTGAGTGTGGTAATAGCACCAGAGTAGATATCAGATAACTTTAATTAAAAAGAACATAAAATATTGATCAAACATTCCTTAGCAGAGACGATTCTAGTTTTCATCTGAGAAGGTGGGATGGAACAGGATTCTAGAGGCAGAGAGATTAGGTAGCAGCTGCTACCATAATCTGGGCAAAAGCAAGTGGAAGCCTGAACTAAGGTAGAGGCCATAGAAATTGAGTAAATGAGTTTGAGTGACATCTGTGAGACAGAGTCAACTCGACTGGTATGCTTGTCTTAAATTCCCCCATCCAAAGATGAATCTTAGATACGTAAATTGAGCGTGTGAATGGACAGAGATTCTATTATTCAATAGCGCCCAGCTAAAAAACTGCTACAGATGTTTTAACGAGTCATTTTAGTCTTGCTGATCTTGAGGACTCTGCGTGTGAGAATGTCTTGCAATGAGAAGGAAGCACAGAACTCAATTTGCAGATGTAAAGACAAGGAGTCAAACATCCTACAAGATAAAGTTGAAGTGCTCAGTGAATAAAACTTACTGTGAGAGGAAGGTAAAGAGGAAGGGAAGGAAAGTGGGCCAAAGGGGAGAAAAGGAGGAGAGTAAGGGGAAAAGAGAGAAAATAAAGAGGATCATTAGATGGATGTTAAGAAATCACAGAGGTGTTTTTAGGCAGATAGAAATGGGATAAACAAAGATGAGTGTTCAAGAGGCCACAGGAGAAAGACTCTTGCTAAAACAAAAGGCATAGTGGTCAATGTCAAGTGCTGTAGACAAACAAAGTGAAATAAAGATAGTTAAACTAAGCAAACAAATTATTTTCAAACATTTATTGAGCATCTACTAGGTATCAAGTCCTAAAATAATCATGGAAGACAGGAGACCTATATCTTACTCTCAACCAGCTTACTGTCTTATGAGACAGATAAAAATAGATCGTTGGTAAAGGTTAAGAAACATAGTTGTAGAGAGTAAAAGAAAAGATCGAGACCATCCTGGCTAACACGGTGAAACCCCGTCTCTACTAAAAAATACAAAAAACTAGCCGGGCGAGGTGGTGGGCGCGTGTAGTCCCAGCTACTAGGGAGGCTGAGGCAGG
Source organism: Macaca fascicularis (assembly GCF_037993035.2). Taxonomy (NCBI): domain Eukaryota; kingdom Metazoa; phylum Chordata; class Mammalia; order Primates; family Cercopithecidae; genus Macaca; species Macaca fascicularis. Next base: position 19,980,327 of record NC_088392.1, read on the forward strand.
AGAATGGCGTAAACCTGGGAGGCGGAGCTTACAGTGAGCTGAGATCCGGCCACTGCACTCCAGCCTGGGCGACAGAGCAAGACTCCGTCTCAAAAAAAATAAATAAATAAAAATAAAATAAAGTAAAATAAAAAAAGACCCACTTAGGCCAAACTGGAGCTGTTTAAGAAAGATGAATAAGAGGTGGCCAAACCAAGAAAGGTGGGAAAGGCATTCCAAAGAGCAAAGATGTAGAGGCAGGAGACATGGTGTGAACTGTTGTAAAGTGTAAAATAGGAGAAAAGTAGAACAGTGGTATTTGACAACTGTAATTTCTTTTGCAACTTCTGCAGGTGAGTTTCTGTAGCAGGCAAGGTGGCCTGAAAGTCGATGCACTCCCACCCTATGCTGCCACTGCTCCTAAGGCCCCATTATCAAGATGAAAATATTATTTGGTGATACCTTTAATCTCACTCAAGCAGGAGAGTGTTCAATCAGTATGTTGAAAATACCACATAAAAGAAGTACCCTTGGCATAACAAGGGCAGATGTATTGAAAAATAAGACTAGGGTAAGGAAGATACAAAGTCATAGTAGTAAAGAAAAATGAATTTTATCAGTAGGGAAGTGTGTTTGCTCATAAGTATTATAGAGCAAATAAAATCACACATGCCCATAAACCGTAGCTACTATTGGAGCAGAGAGAGAGAGAGAGTTCAACACTTCTTTTCAATCCTGTGAATTAGAGCAACCTCCAAGTCCACAAGCCACATCATGAAACAGTGCAAGTCTCATTAGAGCAGACTGCCACTGAAATCCAGTTGATGCCTGAAGTTGCATATTTGCAAAAACATAAGAAGGGATGGGATTTAAAATCTAATTAAAAACATTAAGAAATTGAAGAAGTGATGAGAAAGAGTGTGTCTTAAACTGAAAGAAAGACTTCAATTGTAAGGGGAAGTGTGAAAATTCAGATATGAGGATAATAGGTGGAAAGTTTGACAAGGTTTACCTCATTGCATTATGATGACCACATAAATGCACTTGAATATGTTGAGTAACTATTTTGCCGCATATTATACTATGTTTACCCACAAGACATCATTGGATCTTCTTGATTCTGGAAATAGAAGACCAATGTTAAATTATAAACAAAATAGGGACACATACATGCTCACTAAGGTGTAGCAATAATCCGATAGTAGAAAAATAAGAAACTATAAATACTTTAGTAATTGGGCTTAAATTTAAGGATCAATCTAATGAATTTAAAAGTTTACTTTAGCAGTTTCCACAGAGTTGAAGTGCTACAAGAACTGGCTATATAAAAATATTCAGTGAGTCAACTGATTATTCATTTAAGACACATTAGAAAAAAATGTAAGCCATATTTTAATTTTGTTACTTTATAAAATTTATGTGTGTTTAATTTTAAAAGACTTTTATAAACAAAACAAAGGATAAACCATTGAGAGCATTTAAAAATTGTTTAGGCATTTCCCATGTTTATTTCTATCCAAATTTGTCAAAGAAATATTAAAAACTTTATCTAATCTTATTTCTCATTAGTCTCTCCAAAAATAATTACTTTGTTTTTCAGTGTTAATTACCTCTTAATATAATATCATGGTACTTATTAAATTCATAATTACTCAGCTTTTACAATGATTGTGCCAAATAATCTAATATTTATGGTATTTTAACTACTTATTTTCTATTAATTTCAAGAGAAGTATGTCTTAAACTTAAGATTATAGACTTATATTTTAATTGGCAATAAAACATTCATAAGTAAGAGTGTTATTAATAGATTCCTTAGACAACTGAAAACAAATGAGTTATGAATTGTCTCAAAAACTAAGCTGGTAAGTGAATTAGACTGATTCAACCTCATAGACTAACAAATCATGTGGTAAATTATTGACTTACACTATTACCAAAAATTTGCCTAAAGCTTAGCTGTATTAATGCATCTATTCACTGGGTCCTGTGTCAACCTAACATTTGAATACCTTCCATGTAAAAGCACTGTGCTGACTGCTGGGAAAACTACTCATATTTTCTTAAATGTGCTACATTTTCGTGGCTGCCTGCTTCTAGTATTCCTCTTCCTAAATGACTTTCTTGTTTTGACTGTGTAGTAAATTCCTACCCAATGTCCAGTGCTCTCCTGGAGGTTTCTCTGCCTCCTTCCTCTCCCTTGCAGCCAGACGGACTTGATTTATTCTTTATGCTTCTGTACAACTCCGATATATGCCTCTATTAGAGCCCTTCTTACACTGGGCTATAATCGTGGTGGGGGTTACTGCTGCCACCATTGCTCTATTTGTATTTATATGTCCTTATTCCTGATTAGACTTTTAATTCCTTCATGGTAGGACAAGTATGTAATTAATCTTTGGCTTCCTAATATTTACATAGTTAAGTCAATGAATCCACCAATAGACAATAGTAGTTATAGGGTATTGGTTTGAAATTGGTGTAAAATAAGTTACCTTTTTATGAATTTTATTGCATATATATATATATTTTTAATTTTAATTGCAACAAAGTCTCACTATCACCCAGGCTGGAGTGCAGTGGCGCACGATCTCAGTTCACTGCAACCTCCGCCTCCTGGGTTCAAGCAATTCTCCTACCTTGGCCTCCTGAATAGCTGGGATTACAGGCGCCCGTCACCATGCCTGGCTAACATTTGTATTTTTAGTAGAGATGGGGTTTCACCATGTTGGCCAGCCTGACCTGGCCTCAGGTGAGCTGCCTTCCTTAGCCTCCCAAAATGCTAGGATTACAGGTGTGAGCCACTGTGCCTATACTCCAAGTTTAGGAGTCCTGAGTGGAAGGTTCCAATGGACTGAACTTGGATCATGTGTCCATTACAAGTGCCAAGGTGAAGAAAGAGAAAGTTTCTGATGATTTTTGGCTTTCAAGGAGACAAGACTCAGCCAAGATTCACATCACAGGGGACCAATTCTCTCCACAGAGCAAAGGGTTTTGGATTACCAGCCAGAACAAATACAAATAGTTGCTGTAGCACATTACTATTTTCTTAATCACATGCTTACTTGGAAACATTTAAAGAACTAAAGTTTCCTAAAAGACACAGAACTGCTTTATCCTCAGCTCTTAGAGCAATCCATTTGCTAAAATCAGACTTTTTATTTATATTTACCCTATTTTGGTAATAATATTCTGAATACATTAATAATGATAAAAATGACAATATTTATTGAGCATTTATAATGCTAGTATACTTTGTATATTTAGAATGTACTGAGTTTCACTTTAAGATTTTTTTATTAGTGAATTTAACTCTCACTGTTCACCCCTACTGCAGGTATGATTATTAAATTAACTTACATCTTGAAGCAACAATCCCTCTGAAGGATAACACAAATTATTTTTTATTTTTTATCTTATTTTTACATTGTTTCAGACACGCAAAACTATATAAAGGGTAATATAAAAAACCATGTCCGTTTTTCCGAACTTAAAAAAATATTACTAATAGAGTTGTAGCTCCCAGACACCCTACCCTAATTCCGTTCTTTTCCTTTCACATCAGAGATGGTCACAAACCTGAACTAGAAGTTTATCGGGCCCATACATCTCTTTAGATATCTACATATATGTATATATCTACAACTGAATATTTGTAGATATCATATACTCCTTGTATCCTGCTGCAATTAACTTTTTTGCTGAATATTATATGGGTGACATTTATGAGGTCGATACTTGTAGCTATCAGTTATTTTCACATTCATATAATCTTCTATTGGATATGTATATATCAGTTTATTCTCACCCCTATTGATGGACATTTAGATTTTTTTGTGGTTGTAAACAATCCTACTCTGTCCATTCTTGGATGTTTCCTTGTTTAGTTTGTAAGAGTATTCCTAGGTATATATGCAACATGGGAAGTGCATCTTCAACCTTACTAGATATTTGGGAATCTCTCTTCTAAGTATCGATTTAGATTCCTACTAACAGGGTGTGTTATTCCCTGTTTCTCTACATTCTCGCTGACATTTTTGACTGCTATTTTAGTTTCTTTTTAAATGTATGCAACCAGAAGGGCATGCCATTTTAGTTTTAGTCGCATTTCCCTAATTGCCAGGAAAACTGAGGCACTTTTCCAATGTTTCATTACTTTGTTTCTTCTATGAAATGCCTCGTCATATTTCTATCATGTTATTTGATCTTTTCCTCCTAGAATTAAAAAAAATTATGTCTTTATTCTGGAAAGTAATACATTGTTGATTATAAGAGATGCATCTTCTGTTGTAATTTTCATTCAATTTCATAATGTCTTTTGATACATAGATCTTAATTTTTTATATTTCTTTTATTCAGTTGTACAATAGTCACACCATTTACATTATTTAACTCAATCTAAAAAACATGCAAAGGTATATAATGAAAAGTTTCCTGCCGTATAACCCAGGCAGCAGAAGCCTGCCTGTTTATACAACTTCCCTCCACCTCCTCCCTAAAGGTAACAATTGTTATAAGTTTATTATATTCCCTTGAGGAATATTTTAATGCATGTTAAAAAATGCAGATACAGTCTTCTCTCTGTTTCCTTTTCTGCAGATAGTAACATAATATGTCCAATGGTTATGCGCTTTCATTTTTCACTGTCAGGTATATTTTAAATGTCTTTCTATACTTGTACATAAAGTGTTCCTCATCCTTTCTTACAGTCGTATACTATTTCACTGTATGTATGTACTATATTAACTAGCCTTTTACTGATGGAAATGTATGTGGTTTTCAATTGCTGTGTAATGAAGTGTAGGTGTTAAGATAAGGGACCTGGGAGCTGGAGCACCTGGTTGTTAATTCCAACCAATCATTTACTAAGTAAGTCTAGGACAAGTTAATTAACTTTTCTGTTTCCTCATTTGTAAAATGCAATAATAGCACCTACCCAATAGAGAAGTTACAAGAACTTAATGAGTTAAAGCTGTCATACTTAACATGGGACTATATTATATGATAATTACTAAATAAATATTAGTTGCTGTCATTACAAACATTGTCTCAATGCCTTATATATACTTCATCTCACAAATGTATATTTGTTTTAAAAATTCCTAGAAGGTAAGTTAGATTGGCTAGTCACATGTATATTAGGATTGATTTGTAATTCTGACATATTAAAAATTACTCTCCATAGCGTTGTACTAGTTGTCTCTCCTACATGAAATGTGTGCATTCATAGTTCTTCAGAACCTTACTCACAGGCTGTATTTTGCATTTTTTGTCAATTTCTGTAAGTGAAAATTTCAATCAGAATGAAGTTTTAATTTCCATTCTCTTTATTTTTCCCGAGGTTATCTTTTCAATTGTATAATTTTAATTCATATTTTTGTGAAATATCTGTGTATATTATTTATCAACGTTTCTATTGGACTGCTTTTAAAACAATTTGTAGACTTTGTTCTGTGTTAGGAAGAATAACATTTTTTTCTGTGATAGGAGTTAAAAATTTCTTTTCGGCTGGGCTCAGTGGCTCACGCCTGTAATCCCAGCACTTTGGGAGGTCGAGGCAGGCGGATTATGAGGTCAGGAGATCGAGACCATCCTGGCTAACACGGTCAAACCCCATCTCTACTAAAAATTCAAAAACAAAATTAGCCGGGCGAGGTGGCGGGCACCTGTAGTCCCATTTACTCAGGAGGCTGAGGCGGGAGAATGGCGTGAACCTGGGAGGCCGAGCTTGCAGTGAGCCGAGACAGCACCACTGCACTCCAGCCTGGGCGACAGAGCGAGACTCCATCTCAAATATATATATATATTTTTCACATATGTTATTTGTCTTTTGACCTTTAAACAATATTTTTCCCTTGCATTTTTTTTAGGTAGTAAAGTATACCAGTGTCTTCTCTTAGAACTCTTAAGTTTTATATGATTATTAAAAAGGTATTTTCACTCAGAAGTCATGAAACAATTCTTCCAAGTTTTCTTCTAATATTTTTGTGACTTAATAACCATATTACATTTTAAGTCATATTTATTGGGCTATAATTTACATACAGTTAAATTCTCCCTATTTGCACGTGCAATTTATGAATAATTTTTGGCAAACAAAACATAGTAATGAATTTCTTCTACCCACCTCCATCCCTGGGCAATCCCTGATCTGTTTTCTATGCTCAATAGTTTTGCCTTTTCCAGGATGTCATAGAAAATGAATCATATAATAAGGAGACTTGTGAACCTTTTTCACTTAGCATAATGCATTTGAGATTTATCCATATTAAAACATGTAGCAGTAATTGGTCTCTTTTTGTTTTTGTATAGTGTTTCATAGTATGGCCACATTACGGTTTGTTTATCCACTCACCATTTTGGTTGCTTCCAGTTTTTGGTGAATATAAATAAAGCCAATATAGAAATTCATGTTTTTTGTATGGACATATGTTTTCATTTCTCTAGAGAATAGAAATGTAATATCTGGGTCACATGGTAAGTATATGTTTATCTTCGTAAGAGACTGCCAAGTGGCTTTCTAAAATAGCTGTACTATTTTGCATTTCCATATTAACATATAACATACACACATTTTGTATTTGAAATTAATTTGCTCCAGCCTATGGACGAGATATGAGTCCAACTTTTGTATTCCAGATGGTTTTCCAGTTGTCCCGTCCGAATTTATTGATATACATCTGTCCCCTACTGATTTAAAAAGCCATCTTTATCAAATTCTAAAGTTCTGTATCTATTTGCCTTTAATTTTGACCTCTTATTCTGCTCCGCTGATAGCTCAATATGATGGATGACAAATAATTCATGTTTCAGTACCATACTTTTAAAATTATTGAGGCTTTATATTTTAAAATATAGAAGGGCAAGTTTTCTTTCTCTTCTCTTTCTCTCTCTTTTATTATTATTCTCAGTAGTAGTAGTAGTAGTAGTAGTAGTAGTAGTAGCAGCAGCAGCAGCAGCAGCATTTTGACAGGGTCTCACTCTGCGGCCCAGGCTGAAGTACAGTGGCATGATCATAGCTCACTGCAGCCTGGACGTCCTGAACATCCTGGGCTCAGGTAATCCTCCCACCTCAGCCTCCCAAGTAGCTGGGACTACAGGTAAGCGCCACCATGGCTGGCTCATTTTTGCACATTTTGTAGTGACAGGCTTTCACCATGTTGCCCAGGTTGGTCTCAAGCTCCAGGGCTCAAGCAGTGCTCCCTCCTTGACCTCCCAAAGTGCAGGGATTACAGACACAAGCCACTGTGTCCAACGAGGGGCAAGTTTCCTACCATGGATCTTCTTTTTTATTTGTTGCCTTTTATTTTCCCTATCAATTTTAGAATTATTTTGCCAAGTTACAAAACATGTCTTTGTACTTCTTGGAAGAAAGTTTTCATCTGTATGATGTTTGTTCTGTCTTGGAATATGATTTCCCTTTATTTTATTTAAGTCTTCATTTTTGTCTATGACCTCATGTCAGTTGCCAAAGCTCTCAGCATCCGACCCGCCTTCCTCTTCGACCTATTCATCGTTCTTTCCTGTTGCACTCCAGGCTGTTCCAGTCTCAGAAAGTTACAGATGCTCTCTCCTTTATCTGTAATCCTTTTTCTTCACATGGCTAATGACTTTTCATCATTTAAAATTTTGCTCAAAGGATACCTTATGAAAGTGTTTTTCTGTCACCACTTTACTTAAGTAGCCTCATCGTGGCCCCAGTCATTCACTTTCAGGTTACTCTGATTTATTTTCTGTCTGATGCTTATCACTATTACAGTCATGTGCACTCATTTCCTTACTTGTTTATTTCTAACACCCCCTAATTAGTTGAAACCATGAGAGCAGGGGCTTTGTCTTCTGGTTTCCTGCAGGTCATCAGTGCTGGGAACAGTGTCTAGCACTGAGTAGATGTGCAGCACATATTAGGTGAATGAATGGTTGGTCTTTTCTCAGCTCTATCAACTGTCTTCACACTCTTCCTTCTGCTACTTATACAAACCAGTTGGACAGATTTTCTAGGTGAAATTATTTGACTGCCTGAGAAAATCAGTGAGGTAATGACTTGTGACTTTTCCAACTGAGTATCAGAATCACAGGTCAGAAGACTGAGATCCCCTCTGCTACTCAGCTCCATGTCCCCCACCTCCCACTCTCATTTTTGGCTGTGCTGATATGACTGGCAGGACCACCATCTGTGACTCCCTGAGGCATCACAGTGAAACAACTGAAGCAGAATACATACTCAAAAACAAGTGAACAGAATCAAATTCACTCTCTGTAGCTCAGATCTTTACAGATGGAAATAACGAATCAGAAAATGATCTGGAACAGTGGTTTCCATGTCTGGCTTATGATATGTCACCTAAAATATCTTGACAAATACGGCTATTTAAACTCACCCCAGTCCTACCGAATCAGAACTTTCAAAGTTCATTAAAACAAGCAAACAAAACCCACCAATGGAACTCTTGTGGGGTTCTGACATACTTCAATGTTGAGGAAACACTGCTAAGCTGAGATGGGCACTTGACTATGTGTGTAATCAATGTGAACTGATGCAGTGATCATAGATAATGGTCCATGCATTTAAAAATTTTATGGAATTATTAGATTGGTGGTCAAATAATAAACTAAACAATCTAGTGTTTTTTATGCTCTACATTGATGAAAAAGTTCTATAAAGTCTGCATAATACCCAAATACGGCCGGGCGCGGTGGCTCAAGCCTGTAATCCCAGCACTTTGGGACACCGAGACGGGCAGATCACGAGCTCAGGAGATCGAGACCACAATGAAACCACGTCTCTACTAAAAATACAAAAAATTAGCTGGGTGTGGTGGCGGGCGCCTGTAGTCCCAGCTACTCGGGAGGCTGAGGCAGAAGAATCGCGTGAACCCAGGAGGCGGAGCTTGCACTAAACCGAAATCACATCACTGCACTCCAGGCTGGGCGACAGAGCCAGACTCCATCTCAAAAAAAAAAAAAAAAAACTCAAATACAAGAATAAGGCTTTGTTCTACAACATGATGAAAAGGATTCTGCTACTTACCTGTACTGCCTGCTCTGTAACCAGAATAATTTAAAGCTTAATTCAATGTCTAAAAATGCATTGCTAGTTAGAAATGCAGATTGCTGAGCTTCATTATAAAGATATTGAGTCTTAATCTCTGAATGTGGAACCCAGAAATCTGAATGTTTATAAAACTTTTTGTATGATCCCTTTGTATGATCTCACACTACTATGTGCGAATCATGGAAGCATAGATTTGGACTCCTTTTGGGGTGGGGCTACTTGAGTTCAAATGGGTCTCACAGGGTGATCCTGGGCAAGTTACCTGTTTTCATCTTGCATTTCCTCATCTGTAAAATGGGAACCAATATTATCTGCCTCAGGGATTGTTGTGAAGGTTAAATGAGATCATCAATGGAAAGTAATTGACAAAGTGCCTGAAAATTTACCAAAAAAGGACTCAGTAAACATTAAGTCTTACTTTTACTAACCACTTGCTTTACTGGTTTATCCCTAGTTGGAATTTTCTATCTATTCTGTAGCAGTATCTCAAGAGATGGTTCTCAAAACATGGCTCTGGACTACAATCATCAACATCAGTTGGAAACTCGTTGGAAATGAAAAATTTTGGATCTCACCCAAATATAATGGGTGAATCTCTGATTGTGGGACCCAGGAATTAATGTTTAATAAGCCCTCTAGCTGGATGATTTTGATGCATGCTGAAGTTTGAGAGTCACTGATCTAGGAGGATTAAATAATAAAAGGATTAATTGAAAACGAGAAGCAAACTGTGAAATAAGTTACAGTTAAACAGATAATTTTTAAAGATACATAATCTTTCTCACATACATATACATATCAACTACCCCCCACCACACATACACATTCATTCTAAACTGTGAATAATGCAGGTTGTGTTCATCTAAGGAATGTTCAGTTTCTCTCAGACTCACGCTTGCTCTGGTTTTGTTTAGTGTTTCTCCTATCAATACCCTGGTTCCATATCATCTGCTGTGGCTCTTCTGTATTTCACACTATTCCCTATTTTTATAGTAGTGTTTCCTGGAATATTTACTTTCCGTATTAGGTTTCAGTGTAGAAATAGACTGAGAGTAGACTTTGGAGATAGATAGGCATTATATGAAACCAACTCAGTTTGTTGACTTTGGACAAGTTAACCCCAGAATTCTAGATTTTTCATCAGTTAAAAAGGGAGAATGATACCCTCCTTAAAATTTTCTTTTGAAGGCTAAATGTAATATATGTAAATTATATAGCACAGTGCCTGACACATAGTGAGCATCCAAAAAAATGTTGGCTAAGGCCGGGCGTGGTGGCTCAAGCCTGTAATCCCAGCACTTTGGGAGGCTGAGGTGGGCAGATCACCTGAGGTCAGGAGTTCAAGTCCAGCCTGTCCAACATGGTGAAACCCCAAAAATACAAAAATTATCCGAGCATGGTGGCATGTGCCTATAATCCCAACTACTTGGGAGGCTAAGGCACGAGAATTGCTTGAACCCAGAAGACAAGTCGCAGTGAGCCAAAATTGTGCCACTGCACTCTAGCTTGGGTGATAGAGCAAGATTTTGTCTCAAATAGTAATAATAATAAAGTTAGCTAATATACTAATTTCATAGAATGTTCAATCTTACAGCCATTGCTAATATTAATATTTTATATAGAGAGCACTAACCAAAAATATAGACTGTTTTTTCTATGCCTGTTCCTGTTTCTACAGAAATTTAGGGAAGAGCCACACTCTTTTCCAGTATGCACAGAGCAAAAATATCTGTAGACCTCCTTGTTACTATCAAATTTCTAGAGGACTAGAGTAGGATTGAGAAAGTTACAATCACTTATGATAACCTGTGTTTGGGATCATTACACCCTAATCATGTTGTCAAATAGAAATTGAAAGCTTCCCTCAATGTATTTATGGCACTGAATTTGCCCATATTCTGACACTATTTTACCATTAGTTAGAATAGAAAGTGACAGTCAGTAGAGTTTTCTTTTTATATCTGTGGCACAATCTTCAGAGCAGCCTCTTGTATAGGCAACCAGACATGAAGTTGCAAAGTCTTTATTAGAATATGCTCTGTGTCTCACTTATTTAAGTTGAAGTGGCTGCAGCAATGTGGACCTGCGTCCAGATCTGTGCTCTGGTTCAGATCTGTGCTCACTCACTTTCATTATAACCTTGAGCCAATTGCTTCATTTCACTTGCTCTCAGAGATAATTAGTTCAACTTTCTCATTTATAAAATGACTGGGTACATTTTGACTGGTTCAATTTTGGTGAGTATTTTGTCAGTACTTGCAAATATGTGTTTTCTGTCTTGTTTTGCATGTCATAATTGACATTCAGTTTGAATATTTACTTGTGCTGTGCAGATTTTCTATAGTCTAACTTATTTTTTGGTCTGCTTGTTTTATCAGCCATAAAGAGGGATTGTTAAAATATCTCTTCCCATATGTTGAAGCTACCTTTTGGATTGCATACAAATGTAAAAGTGTTACATCTTTCTGGTGGATTGGTTCTTTTATCATTATGAAATGTCCTTCTTTATATCCAGTATTGCTTTATGCCTTGATGTCTACTTTACATATTTGAATAGTTATATAAGCATTCTCTTGGTAAGGTGATCCTGATTTATCTTTTTTCAATCCTTTTACAATCAACCTTTCTTCATCCTTTTATTAAAGATGTATATCTTTGAAGCATCATATAGCTGAGTTTTGTTTTCAGGAATTCTAATGTGCTGTGCACAAGGGTATTTTCATTGCGTTCATTATGCTTGGAAATTTGTAGAGTTTATTATTATTGTTGTTGCTATACATTTTTTACTTCAAATTGAAATGAAAAATACATAGAGAAAAACACATATATCTTTAGTATGCAGCACAATTAATTTTCACACCGTTGATCAAGCACCCAGATCAAGAAAAAGAATATGCCCAAACTCTAAGCCTTTCTCATTCTCTCTTTCAGTTCCTATTCTCCCAAAGTAATCCTTATCTTGATTTCTAAGATCATAGATAGTTTGTGCTGTTGCATCTTCCCCATTCTCTTTCACACCTCTTCCCTGAGTCTAAACAAACACATTTTATATCTTTTCACTGTGTCCTTTACATCTCATCCTTTTTTTCTCCGTGTGTTTCATTTCTATCTTCTCTTTACTTATTGTCCAGTTCACTAATTCGCTCTTCTGGTTTTTTGACTAATTTGCTGTTAAACCCATATATAAATTTTTCACTTAGGTTACATTTTATACTTGTAGAATGTCCATTTGATTTTTTTTAGTGTTTCCAGTTCTCTGATAACATTTTTATTACGTCATCTCTATTTTGAGCATACTAATAATAGTTATTTAAAAATTAATATCTGGCAACATGAATATAAAGATGTTTTCTATATTCTTACTATTGGGTTTTTCCTTTTTTATTTATTCTGTTAGCATGTCTTATGGAATACACTAAAAGTTTTATTGAGTGCCTCACATAACTAATTAAAAAATGTAGAGATAATGTTAGATTTATCTAGAGGGAATTTTGTTTTGCTTCTGGTAACTATTTAGGCTAAGAATACATCTCCTTAATCCAGTCAAGAAGTGATGTGGTTTAAAGTTGGATTTCAGTCTCTGTCCAGGCTGATCCATTTGCTTACCCATGCCTTAAGATCTCATCTTCCATCAGTTCTAATTGAGAGTCTAGACCCTTTTTCAGAGTCCCTTCTTCTCTGTGGGCCATACTAAAAATTTTGTGTACTCCCAGACACATAGCATTGCCGAAAGCTCTGCTCAGCTTCTCAAAGTCTGTCGCCTCTTGAGAATCAGCAAACACCTCAAAGGGAAAAGTAGTAATAAATGTTGAGTTCTTTGTGTATGTTTTGTTTCTGGGATTGTTATCCCTTAAGCCTCTTTTTACCCCTGTAACGCTTTCAGAGACATTTTTTAAAATTCTATCCTTTCTGGTTGTTCTCAGAAGGAAGGTTCATCTGCAAAAGCCCCTCCTCAATTACTGGAAGCAGAAATCCTTAGAGCCCAATGTGATAATTTATTTTATAAACATATAGTCTTCTTTACATGGACCTTTCAGTATGATCGGTGCAATTAAATGCTATACAATTAAACATTTTTATCCACGAGTGTTCCCATTATATATTTTGGATATCTGCATAAACCTTCTATCAAAAAAAGAATAAATTTTCTTGTAAGGATTAGACTAGTGAGTGATCAAAATATTTATTTATCCAAAATATCTTCAATAGTATCGAAAACAACATTACCCATCTGTAGACCTGAAACTCTAGGGACAAAACTTATACAAAACCAGGTGTTAACATAGCTATTCTTCGATTGACTAATTTAACTCAGTGATACATAAAAAATGAACAGAGTATTTTAGTTATGTGGGATAGAGTAGTAAATTGATTATGCGCTCTTTAAAATCCATGTTGAAATTGTATTTCTTAAAAATAATTGCTTTTACGTAATACAGTGAAGATTCACATTCTGGGAGACAGTAATCGCCTACATATTTTTCTTCTATCCCAATAAAATACTTTCATGGTGTTTTGAAATTATTTTGTGGGAAGGGGAACTCAGAGATTGACAGCCTGGTAAGAGGAGAAAATGCAGCACTCTTGATTTGAAAGTAAATAGACCACCTTAGAATCTCTGAAATTGTCAGGAGGCTTTGTGAAGACATTCTTATGCTGGCAACTGCGAGTCCATCTGTTGTTTTAATTTGTCTCTCTAATAATTCCCCGGAGTTGCACTTGGTTTGAATATTGGAGAAAACAGAAATGAATCAGGTTCTTTTCTTTTAATATTAATCCAAAAATTCAGTGTGGTATATTAATCATCACCTATATCCCTTCAAGGTTGTTTGATTTCATTAACCTTTACAATATCCCAATTAAATACAAGTATATTCATTTTGTCATTCATACTTGATTTCTTTAGGTAATCAAACTATGCAATTTTCCGTGATTCTTTTTATGTGAACACCATTGCAATTTGTAGAATGTTTTTTCTTTTAAAACAATGTCACATATCTAAATAATATAGCAGTATAAAATATTTGTTCTTTATTGAAGAAAAGGAAGCATCCATTTTCTTTTACATGTTTTCTAATTTGACAGACAATCTTCAGTATATCTAATAATTTCAAAAGATCATTTTGTTGTGCTTCATTACTATATCTTGTAATTTGGAAAATGATACGTGGTATACTGAAAGTTCTCTATACCTAGATTATATAATGCTGCTCTTATGGATATTATTGGTAACTTACATATGTTGCTTATTTTTCTACGAACACACTTATTTTGCTGAAATGTTGGCAGCGCTTCATTAACAATGGCTGTGAATTGAAAACATCAAATATTATTTATTATCTAAGGTATAATTAAACACTTATAATCAAGTTCTTTGAAGCCTAAGTCAACCTCTGTTCTGGTGGTATAATGTTGGGAAACACTAACTGTAAGCCGTAATAGATTCTTCAGACCCCTGTTAAGCAGAATAATTATTGTATATTTGAAAATAACTGAAATAAGTAGAATTTGAATTTTCCTAACACAAAGAAACGATAAATGTTTGAGGTAACCAATACCTCTGTTACTGTGATATTTTGAAAACACATGCAATGCAAAATACAATGCAGATTGGATGCTTGTATCAAAATATCGCAAGTACTCCATAAATATGTATTACTATTATGTATCCATAATAATCAAAAATTAAAAAAACATAAACTGAGCTAGAATCATTATTCCCCTGCTACTTCCAGGTATGAAGACCTAATCTAAATGTCCAACACTGAGAGGAAAATCAGTGAAAATGGAACTGAATAGATAAACCTCATTTCCTTTTGGATTTTATTCTTTGTTTATTTCTTTCACCACTCCCTCCAGGCCAATTCACCCTCAGCCAGTGTCAAATTAGTCTGGGAAGAAAATATGCAAGCAAAGGCTGCTGATCAGATTGTAAAGGGGAGGAGAACAGAATCCAGAGTGATGAGCCTGAGGTTTCAAGTCTGTGTTATCAGAGAAGAAAACCCAACTTTTGAACTCATCTTTTGCATTTTCATTGCACCACCTTCAGTCAAGCACTGAAACTTACAATTTTATGAAGGGGAAAGGAGAGTTAAATGAACTATGTGATTATAAAACTGCAAGTTGTAAGCACCAAAAGGCATAGAAAAGGACTCTGAGACCCAGAAAACTACTTGACTAGAGCAGTCAGATTCTGTTCATGTAGAGTATTGATGAAAGCAGACTGTGTGTACAAGTATATTTGTTTTATTTAGTTAGATTAAAAGGTTTACTTCCAGCATATTATCATAATAACCATGGAGAGTTATGGTGTGCTATTTTAGAATACATTGACATTTGCTAAGGTGCAGGAGGCACTGTTAGTGACACTATACTTTGGGTATAGGAGGGTGACCAGTGGGGTGTTCTGAACAGTCCTGCACCAGAACCATTCAGCAGAAGCAGAATGATAATAACTCCTAATGTGCCAATATTGGAACAGAGGAAGTTCAATTTGAAAGGAATTAAGTTAACGATGTATTGACTGAGAGAAATATTCAGTGTTAATTGGATGGCATTCCGAATGAGCCTGCTATGCAATACAGCTGTTTGTTAAAGGAGGGCTTTGGCCTAGATTTGTCCTTGCTCTGTCTGAAATTGCCATGGTGTTTTCACAGCAGATTCAAATGAAAGCCTAGTTAAGCAAATGGAACCTACACGTTGAATTACGTGCATGTATGTATGTACGTGTAAACATATACATGAGTTTGGTCTAATTTTCTTCACAGTTCCTTTCAATATGGCCATGGCAAAGAATATGATAAATGATAATTTGTGAACTCTATAGAAAATTTCTTGCATACTTTAATCTTGTGGAAATGCAAAGGAAAATATAATATTGGCAGTGAATATGATATTCTGTAATTCAGATAAACATTTCATGGGGTGATGATAAACTGGAATTCAGATGGTTGATATTGGCTGCTGGATTTTAAAAATAATTTAAACAAATATCTTTAAGAAGCAAAATTATTGTGTGCATGACAATATAATTTTTAACAGTTTTATTGAGGAATAATTTAGATGTATAAAATTCACCAGGTTTTAAGTGTGTATTTTTAGTACATTTACAGAGTTGTACAATCATCACCACAGTAAATTTTAAAACATTCCCATTACCAAAATAGGAAATAGGTTTATTTATTATAACAAAAATTTACTATGCAATTATTCAGTAAGTATATATATTATTTCCTTTAATAAGTAGAATTTATTAATCTCTAAATATATATAAAGTGATTTAGAATATATTTTAATGAAAATTTCTGATAAATATATGTATCTCACTAACATATATCTATGAGATAACCAATCTGCTAGGACACAAATTCCAACAATTTGTGTCTACTAGTGCCTGCTAATAGTGCTAGCAAAGAGAGTTAGTATACATATTAGCCAGGTTGATAAAAATTGAGTTAAAATTTTTCTCTAATCTGAAAATATAACAGAATCTAGTCTCAGAGACCATAATGTAAGTGTGGAAACAAGGATATAAGACATATTCAAAAAATAATTCACAATACAAAATAAGAAATGCAGCCGATATTTACTATTTATATTATTATTACTGTTGATAATTAATGATAGTTAAAGGTTCTATATGATGCAGAATATCATATAAGAGAACATTTAGTTTGAGCCATGTTAGAAAGGGAAAATTTATTGGAAAAAGATACTTTATATGAGAGAGCTTGTAGGCTGGGAAGAGCTCAATAAGTGACATAGAGGAACTATAAGAGCATTATAAATAAAGCCTAATAACATAAGCCAAACCACAATGATGAGAAGCTTAATGTTCCTGAAGGAAAGACTAGTTTAATTGGTTGGAAGGTACAGTGTAAGGAGGGGTTGGGGGCAGTTTCCTTCCTGGGTACAACTAACCTTAATACTCCAGTAACAAGTCTATGCTCAGCCTGTTGGAAATGGGAAAATTTAGCACATTTTTTTAGCAGGAGCTTATGGTTGAAGGGTTATTTCAACATTAATTTGATGACACATTCTTGGATTGATCAAAGAGAAAAATTAGTAAAAACAAAATTCCATATACATGAATGTTGTGGAAATCTGAGGGATATGGGCATAATTACAGTGATTGCTATAAAACAGAAAGGAAAGCATGAAAGAGAGAGACAGGAAATAAAAAGCTACAAGCTTTGGTGACTGAATAGATCTGGAAGGAAAAGTTGAAAAAAATAAGTAGAATGTCTAAGGCAGAGAACAAAAAATGCCAGATGTGGGTGAAATGTGCCAGGCTTGTTGTTGGCCGTGTTGGGGGAGGGTGTGTGCACTCTCCCTTCGATAAGAAGCCCCCTTCTTTCCTTAGTCTTATGTGCATATGTCCTCTGAAGGCCCTGAAGTTGGCATAGCTAGCTCTAAGGCTTCAGGCTTAGGTGATCAGAAAAGGCACCTAGTAATTTTGCACAGTTGAGGGGAGGGCATATGAAAAGCCATATGTTGTGTTTTCAAATGTTGGAAAAAAATCTTTAAAAGCCAATTTACTTCTCACTTTATATGCTTGAGTCAATTCTGTTCTTTAATTATCTATGTCAACAAAAATAGGCGAGTGTTTCATTTTTATTTCAAGTCAGTTTCACTTTTTGTATTTTCATGCACAAACATGAAAAAGAGCAATTTATTGATTTTTTGGACAAATAACCCATACAACATATTATATTTTGTATCATTGCATATAGCACCTCTTTCGGCAGCTCTCGGGACTCTATGCAAGTGACTCATTGCTTGGGCCAATGGCTCAGTCTATGCCTCTGAACTGAACTACCAGACTTTTTAAAATTACCTTTCAAATGAAAAGTACCATGATCTAGAAAATTTTATTTATATTGAATCCTATGAAGTTCCTAATTGTGGGAGTTCCATAAAATCCAAACTTCATATCTGCAAGTTAGTACTTCAGTTTTTTCAAAGTGGTCTCACGCTTTGACTCTGGGCCAGCTCTTTTTCCTTACTTCTCCATACATGCAGGTTAGTGTATCATGAAAATTCATTTATTGACTTTTTTGAGATGGCGTCTCGCTCTGTCACCCAGGCTGGAGTGCAGTGGCACAATCTCGGCTCACTGGAACCTCTGCCTCCCGGTTCAAGCAATTCTCGTGCCTCAGCCTCCCGAGTAGCTGGGATTACAGACGCACACCACCACGCCCAGCTAATTTTTTTTTTTTTTTAGTATTTTAGTAGAGGTGGGGTTTCACCGTGTTGCCTAGGCCGGTCTCAAACTCCTGAGCTCAGGCAATACGCCCACCTTGGCTTCCCAGCATTTATTGTCTTTTAAAAATCATAGGCTTTCAGAGCTTTGAGAAAAGCTAAATGCATTCATTATCTATTATCTTAACATGAGTAACCTGAGACTCAGAGGAAATCCAATGACTTACCCAAGATAAACACAGTAATATGAGCCAAGACTAAAATTTAGGACTCTTAGCTCTTTCTTTCTACACCAATCGACTAGACAGTTAAATTATTATGAATAATCATAATTTCTTACTTGCGTTTTCGGAGTTTATAATGCTGAAAATCCCAGCTCAACAACGTTGCCTTTTCAACTCCTCAGGAGGGTAAACAACCCCACAAGTTGATGGAGAACCCTGTCAAGTTCATGAACTGGAGCCACATCAGAGGAGTGAGCGCAGTGTGAGCTGTTCATGCGCATTTAGTCCCAGAACTCTGGGGAAACACGTTGAGTCCTTTGACACATTTTTGCTCCTTGGTTTATCATTATGTGCTCTTGGCCCAGTTACAGTGGATAATTCTTGAGGGCTATTATTAAGATATGAGCAAGGGAAAAAGAGATGCGTAAGTTCTGATTTTAGTATATAATGTAGGCTAGAGGAGCAGAAAGAGTCTAAATCAGCTCCATAGGGCTTGGGGTCGATGATATTATGATCATTAACATTTATTGAGCTGCTACTATTAACCATCAAGCACTGGTGCAGATGCTTTTCATGTAGTACTTAATTTAATCCTCACAGCACCTCTAAGTGATTCTCTCAGTCTAGTTTCCCTCAGATGACTGTGAGACAAGTATTCGAGTGAGTACAAGCAGTTTATGTAAGTGATGATCTCAGGGAATACTGGGAGGAGCATAAGGAAGTGAGATAGAGAATGGAAAGATGCCAATAAAAGGTGCCTGATGCAACAAATTATGACATGGACAACTGGGGCTTACTCTGCTACACACGTGGTCAGAGCAGCTTCTGTAAATTTAAAAGTATTCTCAAGTTTAAAAAGTGCATTTTAAAAAATCTTGTCAAATTTAGCTGGATTTCAATTGTGTAAAAATGCTAGAGGTGACAAGGAACGCTCACAAGTTTTGTTCAGACTTGCCCATTGTAGGAATGGCCCTGACTTTTGCATACATCAATCAGCTATGTTGGATCATGTATCTTTGCATTGGCGAGACAGACAGGTGCTCCTTAACCTAGGTCACTATTTAGTAATCATATACTTCTTTCCTCTTGGGTATCATCTGGACTGCTATGCAGGAAGGAGTACCAACAAATCTTTCCCAGAAGTAAAACTGAAACAAAGAGCCAGTTGTTTCTTGGAAGTGAATTTCAACGTGTGATACCTGTTTGGCTCACTTTCCAAGGTATGGGTGTTACACATGTGAGGAGGCGACTTAGGCTCGTGCTAGGTTTTATGATTTAGTAGTATAGTACAGTGATATTATTAGATCACCCACAGTTCCAACCCCCAAACTCAGTTGAGTGCACCCATAAAACTGTTGAAATAACAATACACTGTTGTTTTCCAAGGCTTCCATAGCAAAATATCGTAGGCTGTGTGGCTTAAACAATAGAGATGTATTTTTGATAATTCTGGAGACTGAAAATCCAAAATCAGTGTGTGGGAAGGGTTGATTTCTCCTGCGACGCTGCTCCTTGGCTCACAGGGAGTTGCCTTCTTGCCATGTCCTCACATGACCTTTCCTCTGTGCACAACCATGGCCCTGGTGTCTCTTCCTCTTCTTATAAGGACACCATTCCTATTGGATGAAGGCCCTACCCTTCTGACCTCATTTAATCTTAATTAGTTTTGTAAAGGCCCTATCTCCAAATCCAGTCACATTGTGGATTAGGGTTTCAACATATTAATTTGCGGAGAACACGATTCATTCCACAAGTGCACCAAATCCCTCGTTATTCAAATGAACTTACAGAAAAATATGCATTACCCTTGCTGATGCTGTTCTCTCAGATAAGCTCTATGCTTTATCTCTGAATTTGTCACGCCCTGTTATAATGTGCATATACATTCCTATTCATAATTATCCTGTTATGTTGCCACAGCAGAAATCAGCATTTTGTAAAGGCAGGCGGGTGGGGGCGGGGGCGCTGTTAACCTCTGGGAAAAAAATAAGACTCAGTGGAATGCTTAAGTGTGCCAGGAAAGCAAATGCTATTAAATATTCTTAGACATACATGACTGTTCACCAATGGAGACCAATTTCAAATACGAAAATTAGTTAAGTTCTTGTACACTAGAGAAGAACACAAGGAATGGGAGAACTTCTGAATGATATAATCTGTTCCTGCTGATCCTTGAAATTCCCATTGCTGGGCCGGTCACAGTGGCTACTGCCTATAATCCAGCACACTGGAAGGCCAAGGGGAGTGGATTGCTTGAGTCCAGGAGTTCAAGACCAGCCTGGGAAACATGGTGAAACCTGATCTGTACAAAAAAAATTCACATACACGCAAAATTAGCTGGGCATGGTGGTGCCCACCTGTATTCCTAGCTACGTGAAAAGCTGAAGTGATAGGATCTCTTGAGCCCGGGAAGTTGAGACTACAATGAGCCATGATTGTGCCACTGCACTCTAGCCTGGGGAACACAGTGAGACTCTGTCTCAAAATAAATAAATAATTAAAAAATAAAATAAAATCCCATTGGCTTCACAGAGAACTAGAGAGTTGAGTAATTACACTAAATTGTAGGCAATATTTTTTGTGATAATAATTAATACGATTATTCAGGTAACTGCTGTCAAACTTTAGAAGTATGGAGAGTAACAAGGAATATTAGGCACAAAATAAGAATTATGAAAATATGTCCAAGCTGATAAGAGTTGACTTCAATTTGCTTCATAAAGCTACCTGACCATGAAAGATACATTACAGTAGCCTGAGATTTGTTAATAAGTTTTTCTTGTTCAAGCCTGCTGAAGTATTTCAAGTTTTTAAATTTTATGCCAAGTAAAAATATGTTCACATGTATAAATATTTAGGACCTGAGTGATGGTGCTCTGGTGTTTTAGTTTCTAAGACATAGTTTTATTTCACTTCTGTGATGGTTAATTTTAGGTATCACCTTGACTGGGTTAAAGGAAACCCTGATAGCTGGTATACCATTGTTTTGGGGTAGGTCTGTGAGGGTGTTTCCAGGGAAGAGTGAATGAGTGGACTACATAAGGAAGTTCTGTCCTTACCCAGAGAGGGCATGAACCACCCAATCAGCCTAGCACCAGCATAGAACCAAAAGGCAGGGGAAAGGTGAATTGGCTCACTTGATCTCTTTCCTCTGTGGATGAGTCTATCTTCTCCCGCTAGTCTATCTAGACTTCTCCCGATAGTCTATCTCTATCTTCTTGGATATCAGAACTCCATGTTCTCCAGCCTTCAGACTCCTGGACTTGCCCCAGTGGCTCCTTAGGTTTTCAGGCCTTTGGCCTTGGACTGAGAGTTTCACAGTCAGCTTCCCTGGTTCTGAGGGCTTCAGACTTGGACTGAGCCACACTACCCACTTTTCTGGTTCTCCAGCTTAAAGATGGCTGACTATGGGACTTCCCGGTCTCCATAACCATGGAAGCCAATTCTCTTAATGAATCCCCCTCTCATATGTCAGTATCTATATATCTATACTAAATCTATCTATATCTATATTACATATATATAGAAACATACCCTACTTATTCTTTTTCTTTAGAGAACCCTAAAAATCTTCTAAGAAAATTATCTTGGAATTGAGCTTTATTAGAAAAGAAGAATGAGTATCTTATTGAATTATTCATGTAAATATTTACCAGTCATCATAAGACTGATATTTAGTTTACTTAAACTAAGTTTGTAATTAGATTTTCTCATAGAACATAATTTTTCTGTCCTGCTATTATCATTTATCACATGAGACACACCAGCCTATATAAACCTAAATAGACTGTATTTGAAGAACATAGGCTTAAAATTAAAATAGCATTTTTAAGCTGAGCATAACTTGGAGGTTATAATGTCTATCCTCTTTCAGAGGAGGCAGTCTGCCCTTTTGTCTCCATTTCATAATTATAAACACCTTTAATGTGATAAATGAGAAGTAACATTGGACAATCAGGAACACTGAAATCCAGCCCTGGCCTGTCTACTTAATGGCTTAGTGAACTTAAGTCAAAGTAAGCTCTGGCTCTACCATTAAGTAGGCATGAGTTCAAATCCAGGCTCTCCTGTTCATCAGTTTGGGACCTCAGGTAAGTTGTCGAATGAGGAATTGATTTCTTTGTATGTGCCTAACTTTGGTTAACATAAAGAAAGATATCGTATATCCCAACTTATGTTTTGAGGATTGTCCTCTGTAGAATATTCTTATGTTAATCTGCTCTATAAAAGATCACAGTTTCAAGGTTCGAACAGTAAAAATATTTATTTTTTAAAAATTTCAATGAGTAAAGTAATTTTATACTATGTCCATGAGAGCCTAGAAGGAAAAGTGATCAATTTCTAATATTGCCAAATAAAGCCTCCTTGGGTCAGATAGAGTAGGTAAGACCATACCACACTACCCCACCTGTGGTAGGTAGTTTTGTGAGTCAGCTTGGCCAGACTATGGTACCCATTTAATCAGACACTAACCTGGATGTTGCTATGAAGATATTTTGTACAAGTCGTTAAAATCTACAATCAGTTGACTTTTTTTTTTTTTAAACAAAAAAGAAGATTAATAATCTGGGTGAATCCTATCCAATCAGTTCAAGGTCTTAAGAGCAAAACTGAGGTTTCCCTGAGGAAGAACTCACAGCTGTGCGCCACAGTGCCAACTGCTGCCTGGGAGTTTCCAGCCTACCAACTTGCCCTGCAAATTTCAGACTTGCCAGCCACCACAGTTGTGTAAGCCAATTTCTTGAAATAAATCTCTTTATGTCCTACTTGATCATCCTATTGGTTTGGTTCTCACATAGAGCCCTGGCTAATACACCTCTGTGAACTGGGTTTTAGGGATACAAAAATTAATGAGAAGTAAATCCCAAATTCTGATAGTATTGGAGGAGAAGCCTATGTGGAAAACTGAGCATGCTCTCAACAGGAACAGTTAGGGAGTGCGGGAGGCTGGGATTACTGGAGAAGAGTGAGAGGCTGCTGTAGTGAATAACTTATTTGTTCATGTAGTGAATTAAGTAGTGTCCCCCGAAATCCATGTCTACTTAGAACCTCAGAATGTGATCTTATTTGGAAGTAGGGTCTTTACAGGCATTATTAGTTAACAATCTTGAGTTGAAACCATCCTTGATTTAGCCTGGGCCCTAAATCCAACGACTAGTATCCTTTTAAGGAGAGAAGAAGACACAGAGATATAGAAGGAAGCCAATGCAAAGATGGAGGCCGATATTGGAATTTTGCTGCCACAAGTCTAGGAACACCTGGGGCCACCAAAGCTGGAAGGATTCTTCCTGAGAGTCTTCAGAGGGAACATGCCCCTCTCAACACCTTGATTTCAGGCTTCCAGTTTCCAGAACACTTCCATTGTCTTAAGCCACACAATGTGTGATATATTGTTATGGCAGCCCCAGGAAACTAACATTGTGCACATGATGTTTTCACACTGAACTAGCTCCCTCACAACTTCAATTCAAAATACAGCTGAAGTATTAAAACATGGGGGCCAGCAATGTCAAATTGCAATCTGAGAACAACAAGCATGAAATGCCATTGCCAAGTACATCTCTTCCAAGGAACGATATTCAGATCATGAGCGTCTGTGTCCATGGGGGCCAGGGATGGATGAGAAGAGAGAGATATGTATTTATAAATATACCTTTATATGCATTTGTAGTTATGTTCACTGCACCTATAAATAGATCTGTCCTTAGAGCTTGGTAAGGATTTCTTAGTTCCAAGAAACACATAGTTAAATGTTACATGTCCAGTTTCAATGAAAGCAGACTCTGAGGTAGAGATGAGCCTGCAGGATGTTGGCTGGGGAAGGCTTCTGGGATTAACACCTGTGAAGGAAAGTAAAAGCAGCAAGATAAGCAAGCAAGAAGTTGGACGGTCATGTAGTCACTGTCTGGCCTTTGCCAACCGCGCCATCACACTGAGTACCTGAAGGTTGAGATAACCCTTGAAAATTGGCCCGTATATACATTGAATAGGAGCTGCCCTTGGGAAGGGGACATGGCCTTGGATGTAAAAGCTCCATTTAGGGCCGGGTGCGGTGGCTCACGCCTGTAATCCCAGCACTTTGAGAGGCCGAGGCAGGTGGATCACGAGGTCAGGAGATTGAGACCATCCTGGCTAACATGATGAAACCCCGTCTCTACTAAAAATACAAAAAATTAGCCGGGCATGGTGGCGGGCGCCTGTAGTCCCTTCTACTCCGGAGGCTAAGGCAGGAGAATGGGGTGAATCCGGGAGGCGAAGCTTGCAGTGAGCTGAGATCGCGCCACTGCACTCCAGCCTGGGCGACAGAGCGAGACTCTGTCTCAAAAAAAAAAAAAAACAAAAAACAAAAAACAAAAAAAAAACTCATTTAGCTTAGGCAGCTCTCAGAGGGAAATGTTAGAGGCAGAAGGGGGATCTCAGTGGACAGTGCAGCGTCCATTACAGCAGGTTGCCGAGAAGTAGAAAAGCCAGTCTCTGATTTAAACGAGATCAGAAACCATTCTGTAATATTTATGTTGTAGCTATGTCACCTGTAAAATGATTAAAAAATTATAATAAGTTAGTCACTGTATATAAAAATACATAACCTATTGCCTGGTGTACAGTGCTTTACATTTATTGAAACTATTTGTATCAGTAAAAGTGAGTTTTCCAAACATGTGATAACATACGAATGCTTCAAGCCTTCTCTTGTAGTGTTCTAAGCTTCAAAGCATGCTCAAAGGAAAATGACTAAAAGCATTTAGACGACCTGAGTACAACTTCTACTTCTCCAGGTTACTTTTAGTTCTTTTATATGCTAACTTCATAACTGTTCTCAGAATCTTCAGCTACAAAATGAGGTCTTCAAACTTATTCCTAGAGTACATTTAAACTCTAATATTCAGTACTTGAGAATTCATAAACTCCATTGAGCTGCTAAATTCTTCACAGATGTCTCACGGTTACCTGGGAGTAAATGGCAACTTGGACAATGGAACCTACGTTTTGTTCAGTAAGAGAAGCTAAATTCTAGCTTGTTCTTATGAAAACAGTCAAATTGCCTCAGTTTTAATCCTGCTTTACCAGACAGTAGTCATGTGACCATGGGCAAGTTATTTGATCTCCCTTTGCCCCAGTTTCCTCATGTGTAGTGATACGGTTTGGCTGTGTCCTCACCCAAATCTCATGCTGAATTATAATCTTCATAATTCCTACATGTCATGGGAGGGACCTAGTGGGAGGTAACTGGATCATGGGGACGGTTTCCCCTGTGCTGTTCTCGTGAGAGTGAGTGAGTTCCCACGAGATCTGATGGTTGTATAAGCGTCTGGCATTTCCCCTGCTGGCGCTCATTCTCTGTTCCACTGCCGTGTGATGTGTGATGTGGTGCCTTCCACCATGATTGTAGTTTCCTAAAGCCTCCCCAGCCATGCTGACCTGTGAGTCAGTTAAACCTCTCTTCTTTATAAATTACCCAGTCTCAGGTATTTCTTCATAGCATCATGAGAATTGACCAATACATGTAGCACGGGGACAATATTAGCATTGACCTCACAGAGTTGTTCAAGTTATAAGTGGGTTAATTTATGCACAGCGCTTAGAACAGAGCCTGGCACACTGTAAGCACTCCCCAAATGTCACACATAATGGTTGTAGTTTTTGTTGAAACAGAATAATCCCCCAAAGTCAATATCACCCCATTTGGAACAGTCTACAGAGTAAAAGGAGTTTGTCTCTTTTTGAATCCTAGTTCTACAATAAGCACATTGATAAAACCAGCATTTTTTTATAACCATTTTTTGGACTATCCTCCTCTTGGGACTATAAATTAGGAAGAAAAAGAGCAAGGTCACCTTAAAACTGGGAAAAAAATTTATAAGAAATCACTCGCAGTTACTAAGGAGTAAGAGACCAATACCTTTTTCGCTGTTAATGCAAATTTTCCACACAGTGTAATGACCTCCTTCCATCTCAATATGATATTCATTAAGATGTTTTAATAGGTTATGGAAAATTTTGAAGAAGGCTTTATATAGAAAGTTAAATTTAGAGTGGATTTTTGGAAGATTCTGTTTAAGTTATTGTTGGCATCCCATGTAGTTCTCTTCATTAGCAAGGTCCTTTACCTGAAAATGGGATCCTGGTGTTCTAATGGCTTGTTTGCCCCTATGGCTTGTCTCCAGTTCCAAATCTCCTTCCTCAATATGCAAATGAACAATGTGTCACAGGGATACTGATTCTATCTGCTGAGTGTTCCCACACCGAAAAAAAAAAAAAAAGCATAAAACACATGTGAGATAAGAAGCAAGTAAAGAGAGTGTAGAGTTATCCTTTCTTTGATCTGTTTCTTTCAAAAAAAAATATGGGCTATTCCGCTATGCTTTTTTCTACACAGTTTAGGATTCTAATGGCAGAGCAGGACTATAAATCTCACAGAAATTCATACTTCTTTGATTATATTTTTACAGTATGAGGATTGAGTTGAAATAGTAGTGAGCTTAAGATCAAAAGACTTAAAGCATTGAAAAAATAAGTATTTGGATTTTCTTTATTTTTATAATTGAAAGTTGTGCTCTGTAGCTTGTACATCTTGATTCCTTTCCCTTACATATTTCACCAGCCTTAAAATATGCCTGTCCCCCAACACACACCCCCCCACAAAGCATGCCAAGCTGGTTTTGCCATTATCTAGCTTGGTGGCTTTAGCCTCTTTGCCTTTTGAGACCTCAGCTACAAAATATGTTGGCAGAGGTGAGGAGATAAGTATTCATTATCCAATCTCTCACATTTTTTCCTCTAATGTTCTAAGATCCTTATTTAGCTTTGTTTTGTTTGTTCAAAGAATGAGACACTAGAGCTTCACATTATATTTCTTCCTTTTAAATTATGTACACAGTATGCATGTCCCAGGATTAGACACTCTGTAGAAAATCTAATCCTTGATTAGATCTGTCTTATCAGTGAAGTTATTTCCTTGATTATAATAAAAAATGAACATTTTAATATGGAAGCCTAAAAGGCAGAAGAGCGGTAGTGACCAAGCAGACCTCAGGATTATGGGGAGATGGGATCAGACAGAAGAGCCAGTGCCTGAGCTACTTTTAAAAACAGAACGCACTTTCCTATCATCTACCTTGGTGGTAACTAGGATTCGGTCTCCCACGGGTATTTATTATTTCATATGTGTGTGTGCACTATCATGTGATAATGGCTGGTCTTTACTAACGAGGGCACAGCACTTCCCAGATGGTTTTACCTTTTAATATATAAGTTCCTTGAAGATCTACTCCCCATTCTGTGTACGTAATATTTTTAACTGCTGATCTTTATGTATATACATAATATATGAAAATAATATGAAAATTATGTATCTTATAAAATATTATCTTCATTATGTAACAATTTATAAAATCTTGAATACTCTAATTCCAATAATCTCCTAAACCAAAATAAATTGATAATATTTTACCCTTCTGTTAAAAAATAAGGTGGCTTAGACTTTTAGAGAGATCTAAGATTTGTATTGCCAAATAATAGCTTAGGTTTCAAATATAATGTATAGGAAAGTAAGTTATGAACTAATTTATACACCCACCAACAGTGTATAAGTGTTCCCTTTTCTCCACAACCTTGCCAACATCTGTGATTTTTTGACTTTTTGATAATAACCATTCTGACTGGTATGAGATGGTATCTCATTGTGGTTTTGATTTGCATTTCTCTATGATCAGTGATGTTGAGCTTTTTTTATATATATATAATTGTTGGCCACATGTATGTTTTCTTCTGAAAAGTATCTGTTCATGTCCTTTACCCACTATTTAATGGGGTTATTTCTTGTAAATTTAAGTTCCTTATAGACTTTGAATATTAGACCTTTATCAGATACACAGTTTGCAAAACCTTTCTTCTATTCCATAGGTTGACTGTTCACACTGTTGATAGTTTCTTCTGCTGTACAGAAGCTCTTTAATTTAATTATGCCCCATTTGTCAATTTTTGTTGCAATTGCTTTTGGCATCTTCATTAAATCTTTGCCCGTGCCTACCCATTGTGCAAGACAGTGTGGTGATACCTCAAAGACCTAAAGACAGAAATATTATTTGACCCAGCAATCACATTACTGGGTATATACCCAAAGGAATATAAAGTATTCTATTTTAAAGACATATGCATGTGTATGTTCATTGCAGCACTATTCACAATAGCAAAGACATGGAATCAACCTAAATGCCCATCGATGATAGACTGGATAAAGGAAATGGGGTACATATACAGCATGGAATACTACATAACCATAAATAAGAACAAGAGCATGTCTTTTGCAGGGACATGGATGGAGCTGGATGCCATTATCCTTAGCAAACTAACACAGAAAGAGAAAAGCACATAGTACATGCTCTCACTTATAAGTGGGAGCTAACTGATGAGAACAAATGGACACATAGAGTGTAACAACATACACTGGAGCCTTTTGGAGGGTGGAGATTGGGAGGAGGGAGAGGATCAGGAACAATAGCTAATGGGTACTAGGCTTAATACCTGGGCGATAAAATAATGTGTACAACAAACCCTCATGACACAAGTTTACCTATGTAACGAACCTGCACATGTACCCTTGAACTTAAAAGTTAAAAATAATTTTTAAAAATCTTGTTGTAAAAGAAGTGCATATGCCATAACAGCTCAATAATTTTCAGGAACAGATCATTGTTGGTCGATGCTACTTTTAAAAAATCATTCTGCCTGATAATTGAAATTTCATTAATTTTCCTTTAAAATGATCAATCATCTTCTCATTAGTTCAAATATTTCCCTTTTATTTATTCAAAGCAAGAGAATGAGAGATGTTTCTTAGGAGAAAGGAAAGGAAAGCATTCCAATTTTGTAGTTTCACATGGGAGAAACAGTCTTTTATTTTTTAAAATATTTATTATTGCCGGGCACGGTGGCTCACACCTGTAATTCCGGCACTTTGGGAGGCTGAGGTGGGTGAATCACGAGGTCAGGAGTTCCAGACCAGCCTGGCCAAGATGGTGAAACCCCATCTCTACTAAAGTTACAAAATTAGCCGGGTGCGGTGGTGGGCACCTGTAATCCCAGCGGCTCAGGAGGCTGAGGCAGGAGAATTGCTTGAACCCAGGCAGCAGAGGTTGTAGTGAGCCAAAATGGTGCCACTGCACTCCAGCGTGGGCGACAGACTGAGACTCTGTCTCAAAATTAATTAATTAATTAATTGTGTGTGTCTGTGTGTATGTGTGTGTGTGTCAAGATCTCGCTCTGTCCCCCTGGCTGAAGTGCTGTTTTGCAATCAAGGCTCACTGCAGCCTCCATCTACCAGGCTCATGGAATCCTTCTGAGTAGCTGGAACCACAACCTGTGTCTGGCTAGGATTTTGTTGTTGTTGTAGAGATGGGGCCTTCCTGTGTTGTCCAGGCTGGTCTCCAACTCCTGGGCTTAAGTGATCCTCCTGCCTTGGCCTCCCAAAGTCCTGGGATTTTTAAAAATAATTAAGATGTGTTAGAGAAGAAGTTTTTTTGACAATATCCAACATAGTCACTAGTCATATAACTCTTACCCATCACAGACATTGTTCTTCAAGTTTCTGCCCTTTCCATTTCTTCCCATCCTCTTACTTCCGTTTCCTTCCTTTCACTCCTGTCTTCTGTCTTCATTCTTTCCCCAGGAAATCTCATGATTGTGCCTATACATTGCCAGATTTAACTACATACATCCTTCAGGTACCTCATCTATGCAGCAGGCTCTTTATGCACTATGGTCTTGAGTGCCCAGAATGGGATATCTTATCTAGGATGATCAACAAATTGTAAAATTGATGAGAACAGGTCTTGATAATGAATGTATAGTTTCTCTGATGTATGACTTCTTCCAACACTGACAGCCACCCAGACTTAAAACTGGTTTTTATCATTGTCTCACTGCTGCTCCTCCACCATGTCCTATACATTTTGACACCTTCAGTCATGTATGCAAGCATTTTTCTTCTCATGGGTGTGGATTCATTTACTCAACCAGCCTGTGTTAGTAACACTTCTACTTATGGGGCATGTATTTTCTAGGTGCTTTAGAAAATGCAACAGGATAAATCAAACGTGGTTCTGATGAGTTTTCGCCTATGATGTGTACTATATTTGCTCCTATTTGATCAGGCTATAATTACTTAACTTGCTCAGATTGCCTAAATATCTAATTACCTGAGAGTTTCACTGCTATCAGTTTCTTCTCATCTTTTGCAGAGTCATCTTTCCATGTCACTCTTTTGTCCAGAACAAACAAAAACAATACAATAACAAAAAGAAAAATTCCTGAGATGAACTTACTCCCTAATTTGGTGAGAAGAGGTTATCAGGAGCATCGGTGGTAGCTGTAGGCCAAAGCAAAGAATAAGTTACTTTTACTGGGAGGTACTTTAAAGTCATAAAACTCCACTAAAAATTGAATTCATAAAAAGTCACCTTAGCTTGCTTTCTTTAATTTTTCCCCAAATTAATGAGGCTTCTCTCTATTTTTTTAACATTGATAGTTGCCTTCTCTTATTAATGAGAGACAGGTTGGCTTACTA
Source organism: Macaca fascicularis (assembly GCF_037993035.2). Taxonomy (NCBI): domain Eukaryota; kingdom Metazoa; phylum Chordata; class Mammalia; order Primates; family Cercopithecidae; genus Macaca; species Macaca fascicularis. The sequence goes on from NC_088392.1 coordinate 20,011,351, forward strand.
TTATGCTGAGAATGGAGAGAATTAAGAAAGCTGAATAATACCAGGATGGCAAAAGACTAGTATAGCTGTATCCTGGAAGACGAGCTCACTCTTTACGTCGAGGAAATAGACATCCTGCTTTCTCTTTTTCCCTTTCCAAAGGGCCCATGGCAGTTTGGTCAGAATGCTCCTCCTACATATAGCAAAACAAAACAGTACAAAACAAAATTTGCAATCCATATGTTCATAAAGTGGATAATGTATTTAAGCCTTGTGTTTCTTTTTTCTCTTCAATGATTCATAGTGATGGTTTTCTCTGCCTGAAAAGACCTTCCACTGTATCTTAACTGCCTTTTTTTTGAGGGGGGTGTCTACAACACCTACCATGGTGACTAAGATTTAGTAAATATTTAATGACTATTTTATAAAAATATAAGTTTCACTCTATTTTTTATATTTAAGTTGAAGATGCAATAAAAAGTAAGTGATAACACTTAAAACAATGATCAAATATTAACTGACTCAAGACATAACTTCCTGTTCCCTGAAAAGCCAGTGACATTATAAAAATAAATAAATAACCTCACCAGAAAGACCCTGCTATACAATGCTACAAATCGCCTGTTTAGCAGATTCCCTCTCCTTCCTTTTTGGGTTTTATAGCTGGAGGCAGGTGGCTCATTAAAACTTGAAAAGAGTTTCTCCAAATTCAATTTCTGAATTCTCTGCAGGAATAGGCTTTGTAGAATCTCATTGAGCATGGGCACATTTGTTTATTTGTTTGTTTTGTTTTTCTTCATCATCAACATGGAACTCACTCAAACTGATTAGCAGTTAGAATTAGAGTCATTGCACATTGTTTCCTACGCCACACTTTCATATCCAGAACCAGTAGGTTGCTCTTTAATTCCTGCTAGTGGGCCATGAGTTTTCACCTTTTATTCACAACTCAGAACACAGGAACCTTGCCATGTCGAGTCAGAAGCAGGGTGAGTTTTTCTGATCTTTAGAAGTCTTTGGAAAGAAAATTTATTTTAGTATGGCAATAAAATGTTATTACATCTGATAGCAAAATATGTGTGTATACATATATAAAAATATACACACATATATGTATATATATAAATGTGTGTGTGTATATATATTATATAGACTACTTAAAAATAAAATGGTTGAGAAGAAAACAGATTATACATCAAAGAAGGTAGGAGTATTTCTCTCATACAGACAATGAAAAATTTTTGCAATGAGATGTAAAGGTTAAGCATTTTGTTCAAAATCACAAAACAAGTGAGTAATGTATCTGAGAAAAAAATCTAGGATACTCCCAGCCTCATTCTCTATCCTCTGATCTTGAAACTATATTTTCATTTTTATACTCTGTCTCACAAGACTTACCTACCAAAGAACTACTTTTGTCAGTGAAAAAAAGGCAGTTTTATTCCCTGGTCCTATTGATATCCCATCTTTCACTATCAATTGCCAACTACCTGCCTAGGGACATCATAGAAGTTTTTATCAGGGGAAGTCATCTTACTTGATCTTCCAAGACTATTCTTATTTTTTTTAATATTGCCAATTGATCTCAAAATCATCAGGGATTTAAAAGTTTGGTTTAATTTTTAAATTACTATATATACTTTTATATTTATATTAAGTATATATATAAAAGTATATAATACATAATATATGTATAATGTATAGTATATATAAAAGTATATATATTATATATAATATACATAAAAGTATATATTATGTATATACTTTTACATATAGTGTGTATATATATAAAAGTATGTATATAATATATATATACTTTTAAAAAGTGAAATAACCCAACAAGATCTCCAATGAAAATAATTGATATGTGCCCTTATCTCAAGAACTCAGGCCCAAGACTTCAGAGGAAACCACTTTTAATGGCGTCCAGGTTTAGTTCTTCTTTTGGCTATCTTTACATTTCCAAATAAGGTGCCTGTGTTGCCATTTCCTGATTTATCTTCTGCTTCAAGTGTCTTATTATAGATCAGTAAATATGGATTTATCTCAAAATCTTTCTCACTTTCTCTTCTATATGTCAGTGTTTTTGTTTCCCCTCTCAAGCCACTTTGATAACTTGGAATAATAGACATAAGCCAGTGTTTCTTATAATATCAAGTTGTGGATTGAATTTCATTTTCCACACCCTAAATTAATATGTTCAAGCCTTGACTTTAGAATGTAACCTTACTTGGAAATAAGGTCTTTAACTGAGGTTGAAAACATTAAAGAGGGGTCATTAGGGTGGGCTCTAATCCTGTGTGACTGGCGACTTTATAGAAAGGAGAACTGGGCCGGGCGCGGTGGCTCACGCCTGTAATCCCAGCACTTTGGGAGGCCGAGGCGGGCGGATCACAAGGTCAGGAGATCGAGACCACGGTGAAACCCCGTCTCTACTAAAAATACAAAAAATTAGCCGGGCGCGGTGGCGGGCGCCTGTAGTCCCAGCTACTCGGGAGGCTGAGGCAGGAGAATGGCGTAAACCCAGGAGGCGGAGCTTGCAGTGAGCCGAGATCGCGCCACTGCACTCCAGCCTGGGCGACAGAGCCAGACGCCGTCTCAAAAAAAAAAAAAAAAAAAAAGAAAGGAGAACTGGACACAGGAACCCGCACAAAGGAAAGGTGATGTGAGCAGGTGTAGAGAAATGGCCATCTACAAGCCGAGGACAGAGGCCTAAAACAGATCTCACCCCCAGATCCCTCAGAAGGAAGCAACCCTGCCAGCACCTTGATCTCAGACTTTTAGCCTCCAACACTATGAGACAATACATTTCTGTTGTTGTCAGTCACTCAGTTTGTGGTACTTTGTTACAAGACCCCTAGGAAACTAAGACCAAGTATATAGTCAGGGGTCTCGTGACTACACACCACTATGTCTAAACATGGGTGTTCCCAGTACAGGACTAATGAAAGCCCCTAGTCAATTGGCCTTAGGCCCAGTTACAGCTTACAAGCTGGTGGCCTCTGAAAGACTACTGGGTCTGCTTCTCTTGAGGTAAAGCATAGCTTTTTTTTTTTTTTTTTTTTTGAGACGGAGTCTCGCTCTGTCGCCCAGGCTGGAGTGCAGTGGCGGGATCTCGGCTCACTGCAAGCTCTGCCTCCTGGGTTCATGCCATTCTCCTGCCTCAGCCTCCCGAGTAGCTGGGATTACAGGCGCCCGCCACCACGCCCGGCTAGTTTTTTGTATTTTTTAGTAGAGACGGGGTTTCTCCGTGTTAGCCAGGATGGTCTTGATCTCCTGACCTCGTGATCCGCCCGCCTCGGCCTCCCGAAGTGCTGGGATTACAGGCGTGAGCCACCGTGCCCGGCCGACAGGCAAGTTCTTATGAGTAAAATATATTCGTGTGACTTTTGGGTTAGTTGAACAATATACCTTTAAGAAATTATTTTTCAATTTATTAAAATATCCTATTAAAAATAAGCATTCTCCAACAAGTTAATGTTTTTTCTCATCATATTTTGTCATTGTAATTTAGTCCATAATCTCATCTCTCCTACTGAAAAAAGGCAATAAACATTAGTTTCTTCTCTTTTCTCTTATACCTTGAACATGTTTCATTGAAAAATTAACTCAAATATATTTTTTCCACTTAAAGTACTGATGTATTGTCTGAAATAAATTATGGGGACATGAAAGATATTAGAAGGTTGAGGAAGACTTTGAAACTCAATGTAGTTTATGAAATGTACCAAAGAAGAGAGTAGTGTTATAAATAATAATGAAGACAAATCTAGTGTTTATTTAACTAGCCTCTCTCTCTCTCGCTTAAGTCTCCTATATTGCCAATGAGTTAGTTAGATCAAAATCGATCCTTTAGGTCAGTCATGGTGGCTCATGCCTGTAATGCCAACACTTTGGGAGGACGAGGTAGGCGGAGCACTTGAGGACAGGAGTTTGAGAACAGTGTGGCCAACATGGTGAAACACCCTCTCTATTAAAAAAATTAGCCTAGCAGGGTGGCAGGTGCCTATAATCCCATATACTCAGGAGGCTGAGGCACAAGAATCACTTGAACCTGGGAGGTAGAAGTTGCAGTGAACCGAGATATCATACCACTGCACTCCAGCCTGGGGGACAGAGTGAAACTCCATCTCAAAGAAAAAAAAGGAAATTGATTCTTTATTACAGTCCACAATAAGAGGCAGTTTCAACATCCCTGACTTCTTGAAAAAAGAGAATTTAGATTATCACACATGAACCTCATCAACTCATTCCTCTCTACTCCAAATCTTCCATTGTATTTATGCCTATTTCCTTTCAGGCCCCTCCCCATCCCGCAAACTGCCTTAACCCACTTACCACCCCTTCCCAGGAGCGGAGGAAGGATGACTCCCTTAGTCTGAGGAAAGATCAACCTCTGCCTGCAGACTGTTCCACCCCCAAGACAACATGAATGTTTCAACCCCTGGTCTTGATAGCATTACATCTTTGCCCTCCAGGATTGTATGACTTTAATTATTTGCATTTTTATTTTTATTTTCAATATCTCCTCCTCCATGGTCTCCATCTTCTCTATGTATATACGTGCCCACTCTTCAACCACAAATGTAAAGAAACAACAAAAAGAGCATCTCTCTCTCTCTCTCTCTCTCTCTCTCACACACACACACACACACACCCCCCATACCATACCATTCAAGCTTCTGTTCTCTTTTAGTTCTTCCAGCTCTCACTACTTGTATCCTAAAAGAGATAACTCTAGTTATTTCTTTAATTTTCTCACAGATTTTGCCCTCTGTAAGATCCCTAAATTAGGATGCAAATTTTGCAACTCTAGCTGATCTCATATGTCATACATAGCCAAATTGTATGTGTGTATATATACACATATATTTGTTCTTGGTGCCCCTGCTCCTTAAAGCCTGGAGGATTTTACAGTGTCTGCCATGTTTTACTTCTTGAAACTTGGACTTCTTGGTGGATGTGAACATCCTAAGGACTAGATTTCTAAAGTGAAAACTGAGCACATTATTATTAAAGATGTGATATAAAAATGAACCCTTTTAATTGCTGTAATAGCCCCTTGAATACACCTCTTGCTCACATTTCTCACCATTTCCTTGTTCCCAAAAGAGTTTTTAAATTTTTAGTATCAGAAAGACTAGAATATTTCTAAAGGGCCTTTAAAATGTTTTTTAATGGTGCTTGGTGACTATTTATTGTATTGAATTGAATGAGTTTAACAGGTAAAATTTAATCTTATTCCATGCTCTGAAAAATAGACTAGTTTCAAAAAATCATCATGTCTGTTAATATAAATTATGATTATTATTAATTTTTAAGAGACAAGGTTTCACTCTGTCACCCAAGATGGAGTTCAGTAGTTTAGTCATAGCTCAATGCAGCCTTGAACTGCTGGGCCCAAGTGATTCTCCTACCTCAGCTGCCTGGGTAGCTGGGACTGCTACCAGGTGTGCACCTGGCGATAGATATATATATTTTTGTTTTTTGTTTTTTTTTTTTTAAGAAACGGGGTCTCACTATGGTGCTTAGGCTGCCAGTTTTTTTTAATGAGGTGAAATTTATACTTTATTTTTTCCCTATAGTAGTAAATAATTTTTTTTAAATTATTAAAATTTTTTTTTAATCTTTTACAAAAATACTTCTAGTTACACATGAACTTGAGTATCCTTACTTTTCAGTGTTTTTACCTTCTCTTTTTTTTGAGATGGAGTCTCACTCTTGTTGTCCAGGCTGAAGTACAATGGTGAACTCTCGACTCACTGCAACCTCTGCCTCCCAGGTTCAAGCAATTCTGCCTCAGCCTCCTGAGTAACTGGGCTTACAGCCACCTGCTACCACACTCGGCTAATTTTTGTAGTTTTAGTAGAGATGGGGTTTCACCATGTAGGCCAGGCTGGTCTTGAACTCCTGACCTCAGGTGATCCGCCTGCCTCCACCTCCTAAAGTGCTGGGATTACAGGCGTGAACAACCATGCCCACCCTTTATCTTCTTTTTACATTTATTTTGTAGCTATGTTCATACTAGTTATAAGACCTCCTATCCCCACAAAATAAAAATGAATAAAATCAAAATGTTATACATAGAAGAAGCATATATGTAAGGTCTAGACAAGTAAACAAGTCAATTGACAAAAAAATTTTAATCATTTTTCCTAGCTACAGTTCATTTTATAATTCTCTCGTAATCAATTTTTCTGCTTATTTCCATTTATAAGGGAATTCAGATAAGGACTAAGAAAAGTAAAAATTTCCAGGAATTATAAGCGCTTTGTAAGTGTAACCATTAAAAACTTAACATCATATTATTCATAAAATGCATTCTTGATACTAGACATTTTCATTTTCTGTGTTGAACATTTAGATGCTCTTCACACCCATTTTTAATGGCATTTAAAGTTCTAAATGTGTTGCTTTGCCATGCCTTTCCTGTAATCTTAATGGGGTCTCCAATTCCTCACTCACATCCTTGCACACTTGACTTCTCCCAATTATAATATAAAGTTAAAAGATGGAAGTTGATTGTACTGTATCCCAAAATGGCTTTTTGACATCTGAAGAGATATCATAAAGCTGAATGCTCCCTATTCTTCCCTTGAATGCATTATCTTCCTTGCCACCTCCCACTAAATTGCTACCTCCAGAAAACAGAGCTTCATACTAAGTTTGGAGAGTGAATATAGGTCACTAACACAGCGGGGCCATATACCGCAATTTGTCCACTAGCCTGACTCATTTTGTGTTCTAATTTCAGTAAGAGGGTGCTGATTCTTTGCTAAGTGGTAATTGCACCTGCAGTACTAAAACCTTTCTACATGCCTGGAAAAGCACACTCACTATCAGCTTGCAATCATTCCCTACCGGGCTCCTCAATAGTTTCTGTGAGTTTGCTGGCCTTGCCCTTCAGAATGACTCCCTGGTTTCTTCTATAGATGTAGTTCTGTGGCTCCCAGAGGCATGCTGTTACTGTCAGCAGGAGACCAGGCATAAGACAGGCGAAGACTTTAGATCGGTGTCCTGTATTACACTCTAGGGCTCTAGGGAGAGGTTTCACATGCTGCCTGGGACCTTGGGAACTTGCTGTCATCCAGAATTCAATCCGAGCCATAAAAGTATCAAGGGTAGAGATGATGATGATGATGATGGTGATGATGATGTTGATTATTATTATTTTGCCCAGGCTGGAGTGCAGTGGCGCAATCTTGGCTTATTGCAACCTCCGCCTCCCGGGTCCGAGTTCAAGCAATTCTCCTGCCTCAGCCTCCTGAGTAGCTGGGATTACAGGCACACGCCATCATGCCCATCTAAATTTTGCATTTTTAGGTGAGACGGGGTTTCACCACATTGGCCAGGCCAGTCTTGAACTCCTGACCTCGTGATCCGCCCACCTCGGCTTCCCAAAGTGCTAGGATTACAGCTGTGAGCCACCACACCTTGCCAATGGTGGAGATTTTTTGTTTGGAATCCTAAACTTCAGTCCACCAATCTAACGATGTTAGTGCAGGATACTGGATTTTTTTTTTTTTTTTTAATGAGACAGGAAATTTACAGTTGCTGCTTTCTCTTTCTTTCCTTTATATACTTATACCAGGGAAACAAAACAAAACGGAACAAAACTTTCTCTTTGAATGTAAGCCAGATTGCACAGGAATTCACCAATATGAATTAACTGACATTGCAATTGCTCAAATATCCATGCACCTCTTTTAAGTTTAAAATGTATTCCTAAGTTTAAAATGACTTCTTTCTTGGTTTTAAAAAAAGTCTCAAACCAGGTCAATATTTGCTTTCTCTTTTTTATTATTAATACTCTACACTTTATGAACTCCTTCACTCACTAGAATAGGATCAGAGTTATGACATCCCCAGCACCAACTCTAGTTTCTGGCACACCAATGCCCCCAAAATATTAAGTGAATGAATTACTAAGTGAACAAATGAATGAGAGGAGATGTTTAACCATCTTTAAAAATTTGAAACTGAAAAGTGTGGTTTGGGATCAGCAATTGAATAAGAAGAGCTTGGATGTGGTTAATTAGAAAATAAATGAAAATGAGAAGAGAGATAAGCAATAAATAGATTATAAGTTTGAAAGGGGTAATGACATTAGAAAATTAGTGGAAAATATAGATTCCTAATCTATTTTTTAAAAGGTCTAGGTTGCTACTGTGGGACACATGAAACAAATGAGCAAAAGAAACTTAAGCTGTTAGTACTGATAGAAAATAGAAGAGAAATTTAAGGATTAGAATAAAATAAAGATTTGGCATTAAGAATCTTCATTTTTCCCTCTCCACTTACGACTTATAACCTAGAAAGCCAGTTAACTGATTAGTCAACGGTTGTTTTTAACATTTTCCATCCTGTTTACTATTTAACAGGATGGAAAAATCCCAAGACAGAAGATGACGACAATGGGGAGGATGTAGTTTAAGTGTCTGCATGGCAGATTGTTCAGGCTTTTGATAGAGAGAGAGAGAGAGAGAGAGACGTATCTGGGTCCTGGGAATCTCTTGGGCAAAGGAAATGGGTTAAGGGAAGATTGCAAAAGGGAAGGTGGCACATACAGAGACAATCTTCATCATTCTTACAATTCCTTGTTTGAGGGACTACATGTGCACGTCCATAGGAGACCTAAACCTCTTGATATCGTGTTCAGTTGAAATGTAATCCCTCACCTCAAGGCTCTTCTCTGGTAAAGGTGATCCTTCATCACACAATTCCCATTATACTCCCTAAGACAGATGTATATCCTTTGGGAGAGAATTTCCTATTGTGATCAATAGTGGTAATCACACTACTACTTAATTTTTCACGTTATATACCAGAAACATTCTGGACTCTTCTCTCTTAATGCCATAGAATCAACAACTCAAGAGGCAGTCAGGAGGTGTCTGTAATATAAGCCATTTTAAAAAGTAGCAAAGTCTTTGTGTGCCGTGGAGATGCATTGGTTATCCCTCTCTCCATGACCCCAGTAAAGTCATCTCTAATGTCTGGTATATAATATACTCTCAGTAAAAATAGGTTTGGAATGAAAGTAGGAAAGGGCGTGTAATTGATGCTTGGCAATTCTTTGCCATACCCATGGAATGAAAACATTTTGTTCAAGACAGTGACAGCAGCACTGCATATGTACTAAGGTTGGTGCTTTTAACCTCTGTGCACCATGGTTGAATAGTAAATCACTGGATGTGAAAAGAAAACTATAAATATTTTGGGGAGAAGCCAAAAATATCAAAGTAAGCTGAGCTTAGCCAGAAACTGCAGCCAATTTCACTTGGCAGAATTGCTTCCATCAAACTGTGGAATTAGAGGCAAGTCACTTAGAATTGTAGCAATTACAGCTACCTAACCACTTCAAGGAAACTGTTAACTAATTAATTAATTAATTAATCAGTGTGTGGAACATCTACTTTTTCATTTCTTTGTCCTAGGCACCATTTTAAGATGTGGCTTCAAGGAGCTTTTATCATTTAAGCAGAAACCATTTCTAGAGCAAGATTCTGTGAAGACTATAGGATGATTTAATATTATATGCATACACTTTATGTTACATTAAAAACGTCATAATTATCTGAATATGAATTAGCTGTTAACTACTACAAAAAGTATCATACCTAAATATTAATTATTTACATTCTATTAATGCGTTCATATGAAGTGCTGTCTAGTGCCTACTTCTCTCTCTCTACACCTCTGACTATATAGTCTTTGAAATGTAACCCAGAACTAAAAGCCCTTACATTATTTAATGTATTCATTCTTCATAAATAAATATTTATTGACAACCTAATATGTTCCCGGCATTGTGTTAGGTACTAGGTGAACAAAACCTCCATAGATCTTAACTTCATAAAGCGTATAGTTCAAGGAGAGAGAAAAGCACTAAATAGAAGGATGTGAGTGTGTGTGTTTCAAAACAATTACAAATTGTTTTATGTGCCATGAAGGAAAAGAAAAATGGGACACCATAAAAAATTAAAATGAGGATATACTTTAGATGAGGTAGTCATAAAAGAAAACCTCTTCAAAGAGAAGGATAAAAAGAAAACAGGGAGATTGGAATAAGCATTTCAAGCTGAAAAAAGAACATGCAGACAGTGTCAAGGTGGGCGCAATGGGAATGAACAAATCTTTGCCCATCAAGGAGCAGAGAGAAATCCAGTGTGGCCAAAAGATATTTTGTTAAATATCTTTTAACAAAAAGCATAACACAAAAAGAACAAAACAAAAATAGCGAAAAGGGTAAAAGCATGAAAATGTAATAATAGTAATAGAGTTTTAGTATGTGCCAGGCATCAGTCTAACCAATTCTGCATTATCTCATTTGATCCTTATAGCAAATCTATCAAGAATGCACTACAATTCTCTCCATTTTACAAAAAAAAAAAAAAGAGACAGAAAGAAATGTGAGGCCTAAACGTTTTCTCCTGGATTTGCCTTTATAAAGGTCATTGGTCACCTTTGCAGGCAAGGTTGTAGTGGAACGGTAACAGCAGATACTATGTCGGCATGTGATGAGGACTCCTGGAGGAATGATGGGAAATGGCATTTGTAAACCATTCCCTCTACCTGAGGTTTGGTTGGAGAGAAGAGCAGTGGAACTGAGTGGTAACTATAAGGGAAATAGGGAATCAAAGGCTGTGTTGTGTAGCTTCTTCATTTTGTTTCCCATATAATGGGGACCATGTGGACATATTTCTATGCCAATGAAATAAGATATCACATAACACTTATTTTGATTTCCAGTTCTGTCTTTGCTGCTAATGCTGTCTTAGGATCAATGCAAGGCAATTAAAGCAACAAATCTTCACTCCATGCCTGCTGCTATGCACCAAAACCTTGCTCACATTCTACTGCCTTGATTCAAAATCATTTGTTTCTGAGGCCCTTTGTGAGGGCTCCCGTTGTGTTTCATCTCTATAATTGTACTCACGGGTTTTTGGCCCTCATTCTTTGTATCCTCACTGTTGGGAGAAACTCAGATGAACTTGAAAGTGCTTTTCCCTATTATTTTACTCAACGTGGTAGTCAACACAAGATTTCTGTGACTGAATCTGGGAGGGAAGTTTCTCCCCACTATCAAGTGAGCAATTAATTCTGCAGTGGACACCAGCTGGGTGTCCCCCAATTCAGTTCCAACACTGTCTACCTGAGGATACTGCCAGATCCCACAGACGGGGCTCAGTCTCCAAAACTTACCCCTGTAGACATCATTAGACATTGGTCACAGCTCCAGGTCTCTGGAAATTCTGACCAACCATCTTCAAATTGAGTTTCCCACGACCCCCTCTTTGGGTTTGATTAATTTGCTAGAGGAGCTCACAGAACTCAGGGAAATACTTTACTGATTTATTAGAAAGGATATTTTAAGGATACAAATAAACCGCCAGATGAAGAGATCCATAGGGTGAGATCAGGAAGGGTTCCAAGCGCAGGAGTGTCTGTCCTCATGGAGTCGGGGTACGCCACCCTCCCCACATGTGGATGAGTTCCTATTCAGTGTCCTATGAGAACCCACATGCTCAGCTCTCCTGAGCCTTCTTGGGTCTTTTTATGGAGACTTAATTGGATAGGCATGATTGAAGCATGGATAGCCATGTAGAAATGTGATTAGACAAAAAGGGTTTGATCCAAACCCAGCCAGGTTTATCTGTTTCGTTCCTTCTTGGTCTCATTGAGTAGCATTTTTTCCTCCAGGGTATGGGGTGAAACGCTGTCTTCGATAAAGGTCGTATGACGCATATTATGATTAGAGTCCTGTTATGGGCAGGTGAAGGAGGGTGGGAGAATGTCTGAGCCATTCTGTTTACTGTAGCAAGGTCTATGGGAGTTACAAGCCAAGAATTGTGGGCGAAAACACACACACACACACACACACACACACACACACACACACACAATATCACACTCACCTTGCTGCTTTCATGTATGAGGAAACCTGGATTCGTTAGGGCAGTTTTAGCCATTATAATGTAAAAGTTCATTTTGTGCTCATGGAAAACCCAAAGTGAGTGTTCCTTGGTAGAAATACCTTGTTTCTGCAATAATCAGGGCCAGGCTGCTTCCATCTGTGGCTCTCCCTTTATCAACATTTGCCCTCAAGGGTTGCCTTGGATATCTGTATTAAGTTAGTGAAAGGAAAGATAATAAAGGATCATGCTTGGGAGTGTTTTATACGTTGGGCACATCATTTTAAAATGCACATCATTCTACGTATATTCTATTAGCCAGAGCTCAGTCCAACTGAGCTGAGTTGGCAAATCCCACTGCCAGAAAGGCTGGGAAATATAGTCCAGCTGTGTTTTGGGGACAAAGAAGACCCACTTCGGATGACTAGATGGTTACTTGCTGCCCCCCTGGATCTGGCCACTTGCCTGCCCGGACAAGTTAGAACACCTCACTGCTCCCTCTCCCCTCCCCTCCCTTCTCCTCTCCTCTCCTCTCCTCCCCTCCCCTCCCCTCCCCTCCCCTCCCCTGTCCTCTCCTTTCCTTTCTTCTTGACCCTGTCCTACCTTAATGAATAAGCCAGGGCTCCCTCCTCTACAACAAAATTTCAGCTTCTGCCCTTATTGTTCTCCTTAATATGGCCAAAGTCACAGAATGAAATTGATGTTTTACTCTGTCTTCCCAGTAAAATGGCAATGCTGTCTGTTAAGGAGAGCTTCATTCATCGGCTTAACCACAACTATAACTGAAAGAACAATTGCTCTGCTTCTGAGCCACAGACCAAACCAATCTACAGTTAAAGTAATTTCTCTCCCAAAAAAAAGATAGTCATTCAAAGAAATCTTTCTCATACAGATGTATTGCTTCAAAGCATTTTATTACTTAATCCTCATAATAATTGTAGAAAGCAGAAATTAATGCTTTTATTTTATAAATGAAAAAATTGATAGGTAAGGAGATTAAGTTTCATTTAACTAATAATTGGTGGGTATTAGGATGTTTTGAAATGCTCTTATTTCTAAGCCTATGTTTTTTTCTAATATACTATGATGGGTGATTTTCCTTTCACTTGCCTACTGTATTTCTTTCTGTAGGGAGTATGAAAAGCTAATGAAAAGTATAAAGTAGTGAGAGAAAAAAAGAACCATACTATCAGAATCCAAATGTAACAAGTTTCGTAAATTTTTCTTACAATCTATTGCCTATGATCTTTTTTCTTTTGAAAAACAAATGAGAGAAACTACATATAGTAAAATAACAATCAGACTTATGTATCCATTACTCCCAAATTTCAAAAAACCACTATTTCTATTATTTACTTCAGATCTCTTTTTAAAGATATGAAGTATTATAGATAAAAGTTACATGGCTTTTTCTTTACACTGTTAATTCATGGATTATTTCTTTCATACTCTGCTTCTTTCTAAATATTTCATCATAAAATTAAACACTACCGTTAGAATTAAGCATCAACTTACCCTGTTGCATGTTATTCTATTGCTGAATATTCAGCAATTTTAAGTTATGCTATAATTATACTGTACTGCATTTCTTTATGCTTAAATATTTGTCCATATTTCAAATAAGTTTCTCTTGTCATTTTTCATAGAAAGGGAAAATAAATGCAAATTCATCTCTACTGTATCTACTGATATTTACACCTTCTTAAATTCCTAATTCTGATCATTGTCTGATCTGAAATATATCTTTACATTATTTGTTTCTAAGATGGGCAGGTGATTCATATGTTTTGCACATTTCGCCTATCAGATAATGTCTTTCTGTTAGCTTCACAAATGAAAGACAATTCAGCTACTTAAGAAATTCTTTGGTTATAGCCTTTTTCTTTATAAACATTTTAGATAATATGCCAACATTTTCTGGCACTTTAGTGCAGAGGAAAAATATGAAGGCAGCCATTTTTCTGGGTGTTCTTTTAATATTTTCTTTCACCATTTAATTAAAAATTTTGCAAAGGGTGTCTAGGTGTGGGACTCTTCATTGATTTAATGTGTAGCATGGTACTGTGACTTTTCAGTTGACTTATTCAGATTTTTGTTTGCTTGTTTGTTTCAGATCTTACTTATGTACAAATTGGTTTCCCCCCCTTAAGACACCTAAGTTATTCTTCTATACTTTGTCTTCCACATTTATTATCTTATTTTTTTCCTTCTGTCCCCTTCCTTAAATCTCTTGGTCATTTTTGTTGCATTCTGGAAAAATAATTGAAGTTTTTGTTTCATCACTGATTTGATTTTTTAATCAATTTTACTGTCTGCTGCTCTTAATATGCATTTAAGACTTTCATTGCATTTGAGTTTTCTGCTAATCCTACTTTTCTCAGCAGTTGCCCATTTCAATTCATCCTGTTTTATACCCACACCAGACTGTTGTCATGCTCCTTTCACATGTGCGTCACCGAATTCATGCATTTTTTGCACCCTATGTATCTACAAAAGTGATTGTACTTTCCCTTTAATGTTGTTATTTCTTGTTCTTGGTATTCTCTACTTTTAGGATGATGATTGCCACTTCTTTTCTCCTGTGTCCTTACACAGGTTCCTTTCTTGTTTATTTTGTGGTTATTGTTGTTTTGTTTTCTCATCTCCAGATAGGTGCTTTTGTCGAGACTCACCACATGCCAATGGACAAAGTATTTACTTTGGCTTTCATCTCTTTTTCTAGACATTTCATTGATGAATGAAAATCCCCTGGCAGAGGTTTGGCCAGACATCCAGTTAATATGCACAGTTATTAGCATAATTTTAATGTCTATTATTAGGATTTTATCAAGTGTAAGCTCTACTGGATTATGATAAGATTGTCAGTTCCCAGTTTCTAAATCTTTTTTATTCTGAACAGGGGAATAAAAAAAAAAAAAAAAGGAAAAACAGGCATTCTTCTCAGAGCTTCTCTTATTCTTGTCACCACCAAAAGCTCATTACTTATGAGACAATTATTGCAATGCAATAGTCAATATTACCTCCTATGCTTACTTCATAAAAATTTACTCTCTGGAAGTTTTACTCTTCAACTGAGAGTAAAGGGAAAGTGCTGATGGGTGTGGAGAAGTAGCTGTACCCACACAGAGCAAGATGGATTCCTCATTTTCTGCTTGGCAGAGAACTTGACTTCCTAAAGAAGAGTAAGCCTGGTGGCAACAGTGGGGAAATAGAGCATGAGCACTCACTCCATCAGTTGGGTTAAACCAAAAGCCAGTCACCCGATGAACACTGAACAGAGCTGTCACATCCTGCCAATCATGGAAATGCTGGTAATCACTTTCCATGCTTTGCCAATTCTCTTATCTTAGTAGCAAGTTGTGAAAAGCTGAGCTGGGAAAATTACACTTAATTTTACCCTGTAGCTACCAAATGATTACCAAATAACATATTTTAAAGATGGTACTTGTATTTAGTATAAAATACACAAAAAAATTTTATACTAAAACTGGTCGCTACTTTTTCTTGAATACTGTCAGTAAATGACATATTTAAAAATATAATTAAAATAAAAGAAACAAAGAAAATAAGCTAAGTTTGGAAAACATACAGAGCTAGTTTTTCTGGATACTTATGGGTAGCTTTATTAATCTTTTATTTAAAAAGTCATGCCAAAAATGGAATATATTTATGAGATTTTAATCAATGTCTACTTTTGTTGTATGATAATTCTATGAGTACTTGAAGAGGGTACTTTCTAAAATCCTAGGGAAAAACTCACAATGCACCAGGAGGAAAGGTGCTCCCAATGATTTTTCTCACATGACAAATGTCTCAGTTGTGAGTTGGTGAGCACTTTTGTTGATGAGTTGAATAATTTTTGTGAGTTGACCAATATTTTGGGAAATATGGTTGTGGGTAGCTCTGTTGGTCTATGTCCTACAGTGTAGGAAGCCAGACCACTTTCCTTTCTTTTCTGGCCTTGAACTGTATCAAAGTAAATGCCTACAATTTCTTTTCTTAGGATAATAAAATGTTGCTTCTCAGTGAAAGTAAGATAACTACAAATTTAAGATAAACATCATGCTTTAAATGTTTTTTTAAATTACATTTAGAATCATTAAAAATATTGGACTTTCACCTTAGAATAATAAAATTCAGGAAAATATATTTATAGAAAACATAGTGTAAAATTCTCCTCAATTGCATAAAAATGACAGGTTATTTAGCTTGGGCTGGAAAGTTCTGGAAATATCTCACTGGTAGTCCCAAAGCAATAAAGAAATTAACACCGACCATGAGAACACTACTTTTTATATGTACTAAAAAAGTAATGATTTCAGCATCCTCATTACTTAAGCACCTTAAATCTAGTTGGGTACTGCAAAGTTATATCCTCATGCTTTTTAGAATGATAATAATATTAACGGGAAGATCATTGTCAATTTTAAAATCGAGATTAGCGTTTGCTCTTTCTTAACTTGAAGGACTGCCCTTGAGGTTATAATTACTGAGTGATGTTACAAAATGAACTCTAACACTAAAGTTAGGTTCATGTAGCATTATTTATCTCAGTTCTGTAGGGGGTGGTGAAATAAAAGGGCATGTCCCTTGGGCCCTCTAGGATATTTAAGATGTGGGAAAAGGCAAAGGGAAACATGAAAGCTTGTTGAGCTTGTCTTCTGACATCCCCCATCTTCATTTTCAGAACAGTAGGAGGTATGTGGTCTTTTCTCTCTGGAGAGGGAACATCTGCTTTGTAGACCCAAGGTTCACTAGCTACATCCACTCCAAGGGCAGCCAGCTCAGCAAGATACAAATGTTCTATTAACAAATTTGGCCCTTGTCTCCTGCCTGTAATCTCCACATTGTCTTTTGCTCTCTTGGCTTTTGACAGGCCCTTTGCAAAGAGCCAAAAAACCTTGCTGCAACCTGCAAAATGAAACATAAGCAAAAAGGAGTGAAAAGGAATTCCTGTTGCTGATAAAAAGCCGTGAGCACTAATTACATCAGTACTAGTTCATTGAAAGAGAACAAGAGAAAAAGCCTGAAATGAAGATATGAGAAAAACAAAAACAAAAAACATGAATACTGAAAACTTTGAATTGTTTTCCATTTGGGATGCTTGTGGATATACAATTCAATTAATGTTTAATCAGTCTTTACTCTCTTATTTTTTTATAAAGAGAAATTCTGGCCAGGCATAGTGGCTCACTCCTATAATACTAACGCTTTGGTAGTGCAAGGTGGGAGGATCAGTTGAGCCCTGGAGTTCCAGACCAGTTTAGGCAACATGGCAAAACCCTATCTCTACAAAACATACAAAAAGTTAGCTGAGCGTAGTGGCTTTCACTTCTGGTGCCAGTTACTCAGGAGGCTGAGGCGGGAGAATCACTTGAACCCCGGAGGTCGAGGAAAAGGCTACAGTGAGCCATGATCATACCACTGTACTCCAGCCTGGGAGAAAGAAGAGAACCTGTCTCAGAAAAAAATTAAAAAAAATAAATGAATAAATAAATACATCCCAAATTTTTAAAATTAATATTGCTTATATGATTAGTGTGACCTATTTGCTATTACTGTATTCTAAATTACTTTTTCTTCAGTCTTTACTTATTTGGAGTTTAAAGTTCTCGAATTTTTATATTACGAATAAAATCACATTCAAATAGATTTATTTCCAAGATCATCTTATTGCTCTTGCTTCTGATAAGGTATTTACAAGGCAGGCAGATAAATATTAAAACTCTTCAAGAGCAACTAGATTTATCACACAGGATGTATTTACATTGTGATTGATAGTAAAAGCCAAACTCCTAAATGAGAAAAACATATCTACATAAAATTATGAGAACTTATTATACTTTTATAGCCATGGATCACATTAGAGGCCATTGTAGGATGATCTACCACTGAAATTTCTTGTTCTAAAACCACTAGCAAAGTGAAATATTCCTGATACATGCTCAGAGGTTGTATGCATATTTCTTCTCTAGATCTTATACTAGTTGCTCTTTCGAAACTATAATATTGTAATTACGGTAAAAATAATAGAAGTTATCTTATTATGAAGAGATGAATAGCGTTGCAGGAGTATCATTGCTAAGAGTAAAGAAAACGTAGTAAAACTAACTTTTAGAAACATCTCGAGATATGTGTCTAGGTCAGAAATAATGGGAATGCTGATGAAAATTTAAATCAGTGAATAAAGCTGTTTTGTGACCTCTGTAAGTTGAAGGATTATTCTCAGATTGGTTTGGCATAGACAGTAATGTCATCTCTTTCAATTTCTGTGTTGACAAAAAGTAGTGTACACGATTATTTTCTCTTTTAAACATATCTGTAGAACCACTGAGTATGTAATGAGTTAGCATTCTTGGCAGCTAGCATGTATCACAGCAGCATACATACAACTCAGTTAAACATTTTCTGGAACACTGATAGCTAATATGGTAGTTGTGATAGTTTTGAATTTTATATAGATTTTTATTGTATGTTTATTTTTATGCATGTATCACCATTGTTTTAAAAAGCAAAATGAATATTTATGTTGAAATAAAAGTTAAACAAGGGCCTAAAATAAGTCTATACATTTTCTTCAAGATATAATAATCACCAGATTTATGAGATATTCATTCTATTAAAATTACTATATAACACATAAGCTGCCAAAAATTAGTGACAAGAAAACAAAATATGGTAACATTTTTAATTGAATGAGACTTTCCATTTATTGGAACCCCCCCAAAATCTATTTCCACAATATGTTACATACTTGAAAATAGCAGAAATGACATCCAGAAATGCTCACATGTTGTCATGTAGAAATACATTGTAAAAAATCATTTTAAGAAACCCCGTGGAAAAACAAAAAACTACTAGAAATACAAAAATTCCAAACAGGAAAACTTTTTAGCATTGCTGTTATAAATATTACGAGTTATATTTTAATAACATGGGGTTCCAAAATAAAAATATATTAACAGTAATTGTGAGACATTTTGTAAAGAAAACTATGTTATCTCAGTTTCATTTTCCTCGGAAGCAAACTGACCTACATCTTCAGCTTCTTAGAGAAAACTGCCTCTCTCTTTCCCTTTACAGAAACCTCACTGTTCCTTTGATATACAATTCTTGCTGAGGCCTCTCAGATGGAGGTGGCTCATTTTCCCTTACCCCATGTCTTGGTGCATTCAGGCTGCCTTAAAAAAAATGCCATAGACTGCATGGCCTAAATAACATAAATTTATTTTCTAATAGTTCTGGAGACTGGAATTCCAGGATCAAGGTGCCAGCAGGATCTGTGTCTGGAGAGGGCTGTCTTCTTGCGTTGCAGGGCTAGAGGTTGGGGAGGAGTGCTCCCTTGCGTCTCTTCTTTTTCTTCTAAGAACACTGTCATATCAGGGCCCTACCATGCTATGACCTCATTTAACATTAATTACATCCTTTTAGGCCCTATCTTCAAATAAGTCACACTGGGTGCTAGATCTTAAACATATGCATTTTGGGAGGATACAATTCAGTCTGGTGGGGCAGCAATACCCTTACTTGTTTGTGCTATTTCCAGGATATCCCTTCTCCACTTCCCTGTAAACTTCCTTGTTCTTTTGGGCCTCGGCTATTCAGAGCCTCCTAGGAAATGTCAGTACTATGGAAATCTTTGTGTGCTATTTCCATGCTTTCATTTGGGATGCTGAGACTAGCTTGGAAAAATCAAACAAGTGCTACTGTAAAGCCACATGCTACCACCTCTACTGCATGCTCAATGGTATTCCGAATTCCTTCAAGTTACTGGGTGTTTTTTTATTTTCCTCTCTCCACAAAAGGACTTTACCCACTAGCCTTCTACAGTCAAAATACAGCTGGTCAGAATGCTCTTTTCATGAATTGATTATTTGCACTGAATAATTGATTATTTGACATAATGGCTTAACAAGTAGAAAACTCACTCTACTTCTTGTCAAATTTAAAATTTATCTACGAATCTTCCATCTTCTCCTTATACAACTAATTTCTCTCTGTGAATAATACTTCAATGAACATGGGAATACAGATATCTCTCTTACACACAGACTTCAGTTCTTTTGGATATGTAACCAGAAGCGGGATTGCGGGGTCATATGATATTTCTATTTTAATTTTTTGAGAAATCTCCATCCTGTTATCCATAGCTGCCACACCATTTTACATTCCCACCAACAGTGTACAAGAGTTCAAATTGTTTCGCATCTTTGTCAATGCTTGTCTTTCTTTTATATAGTAGCAATCCTAACGGATGTGAAATGATAGCTCATTGTAGTTTTGATTTGCATTTTCCTTGTAATTAGTAGTGCTTAATATTTTAAAAATATACCTGTTGACCATTTATATGTCTTCTTTAAAGAAATGTCTGGTTCAAGTTCTTTGGCCCATTTTTATTTGGGTTATTTGTTTTGTTTTATTTTTTTTTTCCAGCTATTGAGTTGTTTAAATGCCTTATATATTTTGGAAATATAACTCCTTAGCAATATATGGTTTGTAAATATTTTTGCCCTTTTCATATGTTGCTTTTTATTCTGCTAATTCCTTTGCTATGAAGGCAGTTTGTGACAACATGGATGGGCCTGGCAGACATTACACTAAATGAAATAAGTCAGTCACAGAAAGACAAATACTGCACGATTCCACTAATATGAAGTGTCTAAAGTACTCAAACTTAACCAGAGAATGCAGTAGTGGTTACCACCGGCTGAGAGGTGAGGAAAATAGGGAATTGTTTAGTGTGTATAAAGTTTCAATTATGCAAGATGAATATATTCCAGAGAGCTACTGTATAATGTTGCGCCTATCACCAACAATACTGCTTAGTGTACTTCAAAATGTGTTAAGGATAGATTTCAAGTGTTCTTACCACAGAAAGAAAAATTAAAAACAAAAATCAAAAATAAAGGAACACAGGGAAGCTTTGGGAGCGGATGGATATGCTTATTACCTTGATTGTGGTGACAGTATCATGAGTGTTTGCATATGTCCAAACTCATCAAATTGTACACTTTACATATGGACAGTTCTTTGCATATCAATCATACCTCAATAAAGCTGTTAAAAATGTTAAAAGGTGTTTTACAAATTCACATTCATCTGTCAAAAATAAATTGAAAACAACAAGCATGAGAGAGAATGTGAGCTCTCAAACACTACGGGTAGCTGTATACATTGGCACAATCCCTTTGAAAAGCAATTTGACAACACCTAGAAAAGCTGAGGATGTGTATTCCACAACTCAGCATTTTTTCATCTACTTATACCCTAAAGCATGTATCATTCATGAACACAGATGGTCATTGCTACATTATGGATAAAAGTGAAACCTCATAAATAACTGAAGCATGTATTATTATGTAATATATATTATAAATAAAAATGACTATATTCATATGATAGAATATATGGGAAATAAAAGAACGGCCTTGATGTACATGTATCAACATTGATAAATTTTATCCATCTGATGACTTCCCTTTGAAACTTTTTTCTTCATTTAACATCCAGCTGTGACACCTGGTTCTCATCCTAAATTTCTGGCCAGTCTCTTGTCTTCTTTGCTGGTTGATGGTCATCTCTAAAATTTCCCTTGGACTTCTCTTTTCAAGCAACATTTGCTTTTTAAGTAACCTCATCAATTTTTGTGGCTCTAAATGTCAACCGTGTGCTAATGACCTTAAAGTTACACCTCCAGGCCAGATCTTCCCCCTAAATTCCAGACCCCTCTGTCTCACAACCCATCTAGTCAGCATCTCATCTGCAAGTCTTGGATTTTGGGTCCTGGGAGCTCAAAGCTGTTCCCCATGCAGTCTTCCTCACTTCTTTTACTGCCAAGACGATTCTGACAGTTGCTTAGATCTTTCAAAATTGATCTCCAAATAGATCACTTCCCATCGCCCCACTGCCACTGCCACCCGTCTGATTGAAGCCACCATTACCTTTTGCTTTTGTTACTGAAATGAGTTTTTACAAGAGGTTTCCCTGCTACTGCCCTTGGTTCTTTCTGTCTTTTCTCAACAGGACTGTTCGCAGCAATTTGTTCAAATGAATGTTGGATGCTGTCATTCTTCTGCTTAAATACTCTCCCTTGGTTTCTACATGATTTGGCTTCTGTTACTCTCAGGCCCCGTCTCTTCCCTCCCTGCCCCTCTTTCCCTCTACTCCAGCCATCCTGACCTCCTCCTCTTCCTAGAATGTACCAGGGATGCTTCTGCCTCAGTCTTTGAACTTGTAGTTCTGTGTTTGCTCATGTAGCCAAATGACCAGCTCCTTCGTTTTCTTCAGAGCTTTCCTCACGATTAGCTTCTTGGATGCTTCCTGAATCCTCCTTGGATGCTTCATCTCAGCTTCTGATCTGAACCCTATTACTTCCTCTCCCTTTCCTAACTTAATTTTTCTTGTTATCACTTATCAATGATAAAGCAGCTGC
Organism: Macaca fascicularis; assembly: GCF_037993035.2. Classification (NCBI taxonomy): domain Eukaryota; kingdom Metazoa; phylum Chordata; class Mammalia; order Primates; family Cercopithecidae; genus Macaca; species Macaca fascicularis. The sequence goes on from NC_088392.1 coordinate 20,033,677, forward strand.
ATTAGTCAGCTTGGACTGCCATAACAAAACACCACAGGATGGTGGCTTAAACAACAGAAATACACACCTTCACTCATCCGGAGGTTCTAAGTCCCTCTCAAGGTGTTGGCAGATTGGATTCCTGGTGAGAGCTGTCTTCCTGGCTTGCAGATGAGTGGCATCTAGCTGTGTCCTCACAAGGCCTCTCAGTCTGAGAGAACGATCTGGTGGTGTCTCTTTAAAAGCACACATGTCCTGTGGGATCAAAACCCTACCCTAACAACCTCTCTTAATTTTATTCCCTCCCTAAAAGTTATCTCTCTAAATATTTGTCACTTTGAGGGTTAGACCTTCAACGTATGTATATTGGGAGGTACAAAATTCAGTTTGTAACAGCAGCCTTAATTGAATATTTCATATTTTGTTGTTCAACGTCTATTATCCTATTAGAATATCAGCTTCATGAGTGCAAAGACTTTAGTTTGTTTTCTTCACTTTTTTTCTAGCACTTAGAGTTTATTTCCTGTGGCTTAGAGGGTATTTAATAAGTGTGTATGAATTATCTGAAATCCTGATGTGAAGTATAAAAAATTAGTCACTTTATACCTAAAACATCATTTCAAAATCTTCAAATTATAAAACTGCAGTACAAGTTTTTCGTGAACAAGTATGTGTGTAGTAATATACTTCTTAAAAATTGGAAGACTGCCAATGTCAAGACAATTAATTACTTCTTTGAAGAGTGGAAGGAACATGAAATTAGAGAGTGGTTAAAGCAGCTCTAACTGTAACTATAATAAAAGATTTAACTTTTAAAAATAAAACTTGAAACAAATATGCAAAATTTTAACATTTGTGAAACCTGGAGAGAATACAGGAATATGTGATATGTTTTCATCTATGGTTCTATGTTTTAATTATTTTGAGAGAGAGAGAGAGAGAAGTAGAGTTCCTATAAGGGAGAGGACCTTGTCTGTTTTGTTCCTGCATGTATCTCAAACTCCTAAAAAGGGTGATGGCCCATAATAGAACCTAAGTGAATATTCGGTGAATGGATGAAGGTTCAGAATATTTAGGCTTATTTATCTTTGGTTCTGAACATAATGCTTGCTACCTAGGTACAGATAAACAAATATACAAGCAAATAAGCAAGAAAACAAGTAGATGAACAAAAACATGTTTGAAATGCTATACAAGTCTCCCTAAGTGTCCCAGCCTCATTCTTGCCCTCTTTCTGCTCCTTTTATACCACTTAGCAACGCTGTTTGTGTCTTGGCTTCCCAGTTCTGCTATCTCCCTCTCTGCTCTCAACCCTCATGTACTTTTCTGCCAAAAGATACAAGCAGAAGCCACTGGAGAAAGAGCTTGGGGAACTAGTGTGGTTTATGGTCAAGGCCCTGGCCTTCTGTATCTTCTCCATACACCGTGAAGGCATTTGAGACCCCTCTGAACTTGAGCTTCTGCGTGAGTCCTCCCTCATTGGTTCTGATGGATTGTTTTGCCTAGAACTGCAGTCCTGTTGACCTTACAAAGAATGGCCACAGAAACCTGTTCCTTCCAGCTCTGTTTAATTCGTGCCAAAACCCTTTGTTAAGATCACTTTCTGTCCAGTCTCACAGCCAAATGCCCCACATTTGGCCAGATAAAGTCTGTTTTCTGCCAAAATTCCATACACAATTTCTCTTAAAAAGAAGTGTGCTTCTACTTTTTCTAATAATCTAAAAGCCATATATTCATATTTACCTTTCACAGGTGATAGATTCTAGTAAAACTTGAGAGTATGTTCCTTTATTTATTTATTTATTTACTATTTTGCCTAATTATGAGTACTTTAAGTATGTTTGGGCCAATTTGTCTAAGTCATTTCTGCCTTAATTTGATACAAACAACCAAAAGTCATGTTATTAAGGGGACTGTGAAAACATTCAAAGAAAGTCATTCTCTCTCACAGACTCTCGGTCCACGTTAATTAGGAAAACAACAATCAGTCTTTCACATTCATATCTGTAACCTTTTATCTCTTTTCCTACTTAGCCATGGGGAAAGTGAAGACTCTAGGGATTAAAAAGATAAAAGAATTTAGAGTTATAAATTAAGATCCTTTATCTGATAAATACCAAGCCAGAAATTAGAACCCTCAGCCTCACACAACATGAAAAAATAGATTGCTGATGCATTATAAGAAGTTTAAAAACTAAATCCTAAAAAACTGAATAATACATCAAGTATTTGTCAGATCTCCGGATGGTAGACTTTCTTAGTTTAAAAGTACTGCAAGCACACATAGAAAAAAGTGGACTATTTGGTTCCATAACCCTTTAAAACTTGTGTATGATTTTTATTTCAAAAAGACAAAAATACAGAATTGAAAACAAAAGATAAACTACAGACTGAAGAAACTCTTTGCAACAAATATCATATCTTTCACTATAAAAAGAGCCTATTCCTATTGATGCCAAAACACTAAGACCCTTTAAGCTAATAAAGAATCAAACGACCTGGGCAGCCAATTCATAAATGAGAAACTACATTTATTATAAAAGTAAATTTAAAACTCCATCCACTTATTAATAACAAAGGAAATCAATTGAACAAAAAACATTTGAAGCAATATTAAGAAATCCAGTTCAAATTTGGTTAAGCAAGTAATATTATCTATTACTAATGGGTATACACATTGAACTACTGTGGAAAATAATCTTAAATTTAAAAATTTAAATCTTCCTAATTATTGACCTAGTAATGCCATTTCTCAGAATGTAAGAAATGATTCTAAATACAGGAATTAAAAAAGCACCTTTATAGCCAAAGCTGAGCACTGGAGTATTAATCATCACAGTAGAAATTTGAAAATAGTCCCCGAGGTTTCTGGATTATTTTAGATATAATATATTACATTCATTTATGGCTATATATAAAAAAAAGCCAAAGACAGAATAACAATGAAGGAAGACTACTTAAAAACATTTAATGTATCAAATACGAAATGGATTAAAGAATATACGGGTTGGTTTATTATTAGGTAGGAAGATTTTTGGGACAACAGCTTTCAGATGAATTGTCTGCAGTCGACCTGGTGCCGATCCTCATAGCCATGCACATGACCTTCGTGGTCTCCATGTTAGACATCTTGGCATCTAACTCTTCTGAAATTGACCCAGGGCCCTCGTTTTTCAACCAGTATTACCCATCTGCTTTCCTTGTCTTGGCAACCCCAAGTCTTCCTAGGTGCCTGAACCACTTTGCTTGGTGGGAACTTCCTCCTCCAGTTCCCATGGGCCCCGAGCTTTGGAAAGCCCAGATGCCAAGTAGTGCTCACACCTGCCTGAGCCAGGACAGTGATGCACAATGACTGGCATTCATTTTCATCTTAGTTACACTTTCCTGTTTGTCCTGAAAAGGTTATTACTGGCTTTGGGCCAGTGCCATGGCTTACATCTGTAATCCCAGCACTTTGGGAGGCTGAGGCAGACAGATTTGAGTCCAGGAGTTGGAGACCAGCCTGGCAACATGGCAAAACCCTGTCTCTACAAAAAATACAAAAAAATTTAGCCAAGTGTGGTGGCACATACCTATAGTGCCAGCTACTTAGGATGCTGAGGTGGGAGGATTGCTTGAGCCCGGGAGATCAAGGCTGCAGTGAACCATGATCATGCCACTGCACTGCAGCTTGGGCAACAGAATGAGACCTTGTCTCAAAAAGGCAAAAAAAAAAAAAAAAAAAAAGGAAACATACTTACTGGTTTTTACCTCTTACTAGGTTGTAGGAACTGTGCTAAGTGTTTGATGTTTATTATCTAATCCTCCCAACCAAAGACGTGCACTAAATATTTAATGTACAGTATCATACATAACTTTCTTCACAACACTACATCAGAAAAATGACATTTTATTGATGAGAAAGCTAAAGCTTAGTAACTTTTCTCAAGCACTGTAAGAAAATAGCAGAAGTGGAATTCAAATTCAGGTGTTTTGACTTCAAAGAGAAATCATTATTTCTTATGTTCTACACTAGGTAAAAATAAAGTTTCACATCAGGCTAATCACAGAGAGAAAAGACATTTAAACACTAAGTAAATGCTTGAAGACTTTGAGGTTTCTAGGTGCGCTATGTCTCGTCTACCCTATTCACCCTGTTGGTGAGGGAGAGATTCTTGCGCTAAATAATACAAGAAGGCCAAACACGCAACACCCAGCACCGCACAGGTGATGTTGGCGGCATTACATTCATTAGCTATACCCGTAATGGCCCCAGGTAGGAGGACATTTCACACCACACAGGGCCACACGGGGGTTCATACTCAGAAGCAAAGGGAAACAACAGGGCTGTGGGAGGCAGGCTTTGTAGTAACTGGTGGGTGGGGTGTCTTCTGGTTCTCATGGGAGAATGAAATCAGTTGTTTGAATAATATTGTGGGCTGACAGGGAAGTAAAACCCATGAGGTCGAGGACAAGGTCGGGGACAGCTGGTCTGGCTGACAGGGAGACTACCTGGGTGGGAGTCTTTCCCAAGGAGTGATGGGAATATTTGGCAAGAGCCAGGAGCTCATGAATCAGCCTTTGGTGCTATGTAACTCAAAGATGTCACGGCAGCACTTACATTTTAGGTCCTACAATTAATTTTATCTAAAAAATAAGGAAGAAGATAGAGACTCAGTTTTACCTCTCTTTGTATCCACAGTAATTTCTTGTAGTGTCTTCTGTTTTCTCTAATGAGTCTTCTCAGTGTTTTCACCAGGAAAGATACAATGAAACTGGTAGTGGATACAGGAAAGACTCTCACTTCACGTTGAAGTATGTCAAAATTATTCACCTTTAAATGTGAATGGTTTGTATGTAAGGTGTAATTAAGAAATATTCTAAGTATTAATATTTTAGTATGAAATTAAACATACTCATTCTATACTTGAATAAGCAAACTACCTAAAAATGTCTTACTACAGACAATGAACAAAGCATGATCCAGATTTTTCATTGAGATTTAATTATTTTAGTTAAATTTCACGCTAAATCTTGTCTGTCCTCTGAACACTACCCTAATTAAAAGACTACCTGAGACAATTTTAAAATGTCCAGGACATTAGAAGCTTATGTTCTATCCATTCTTATTCAGTGTCTTACCTTCAGGTACCATTTGGAATTCTTCAACGTATTCTACTATTTTCAATTAAATACTAGTTTATGAGACCAGAAAGACAATTCACTGCTGCCCCTCAAAATGAAATGGATGGACCGTCCACTGAATGACCGTCCCTGGCAGTAGGAGATTTTTAATGAGCTCTGCAAATGATTCTTATGCATGCCCAAGTATGACAAAGCCAGTAATCTAGAAATGCTTTTATTTCTATGGTGCAAGGGGGTTATACATTAGCTCTATGTTTATTCTAGCTGGAGGTGATAAAAAGGGAAGGGGCTATGAAAGGCTTGCATATGTGCATCTTTCTTTCTCTTATTCCTGTGTGACCTTGGCAAGTTACCTGTCTTATACCTCCTCTTTCTTGTCTGTAAAACGGGGCTAACCTACAACATTAAAAGATTGTTCTAATAATAATGAGAGTAAAGAAGACAGCTCACAGTGAGCAGACACTGTGCACTGAAGGATGTTATGCTTTCCCCAGTCTCTTCCCTTTCTAACAGCCTTATGAGAACTCCTGATACAACTCAGGTGTGGTGAGTCATTTTGCTGATTGCTCATCTCCCAGGCCACAAATTAGTACATGTAATTAGGAGTATTTTACATAAATTGAGTGTCCCTCATGTACTATGTACTTGTAGGTTAACTCATTTATTCTGAGAATAATGTGACAAGGCTGATTATTATGCATCCAAATCAATCTATTTACAGATGAGGAAACTGAAGAAGAGAGGAGTATTTAACTGGCTCATGATAATGCTAGTTAAATGTTGAAACTGAGACTCAAGTTCAAATCATCCAGACACCCATGCTTGTCCCACAGTAGCAGGCTAACTAATGCAATTATTCTATTTTATTTTTCTAAAAAGCAATTTCAAAGCATCTCGATTTTCCCCCAACTTTATGAAGGTATAACTGATTGTTTAAAATTGCTTTTAAGGTGTACAACATAATAGTTTTAGACAGATAGATAGACAGATAGACCTTGTGAGACAATCACCACAATCAAGGTCACTAACATGCCATGCTCTTGATTTTTAACACCCTAGTTCAAGTATCTCAAACTCATATGCCTAATAGTACCAGGAAAAAATATAAATGAAAGGCTGAATTGTATTCAGCTGACATAAGGACTGGTTTATATATTTTGCTACCATTTTTCTTGAAACACATAGTTCTGTAAACCTAACTTTTCTTTCCTTACTTTGATGGAAATATAGTGACAGGGAAAACCAATGGCATGAAAATGAAGAGAAATGGCAACTGAACTTTGGCCTCAGCGCTGGTGCCAAAGAGGAAAGTGACCAAATAACCGCCAAGGTGATCCTAAGCTTCACACCTCATCTAAGATGCACAATGGCCCCCAGCTCCAGCCGATGCCTGCTGTGCTGCAATTCTGATCCCAAGACTCCAGGTGTTCTGGTTTCTAAAGAAAAGTCAGAAATCTGGATTTTAGTTTGAAATTTCACAACTTTGATTGTTGGACTGAAATAATAAAACAAAACTAACAGCCAAAACAACAGCCAACTGTTGTCCTGGCCAAACGCAGCATATTTGCTGTCCAACTCTAGTCCATTGGTCACTGGGTTTGGACATCTTTTGATGAGCAATAGGAAACACCTCAGGTCTGCAGCATGGTTATTTATCTATGGAAAATATTTACATTAAAAATGGCCTCAGGGCAAGGGGCTTTTGTATCAGCTCTTTCTGTTTGAAATGAAATTTTTGTTTGGCTCCTGGTTGGTTAGTTTTAGCTCCAAGAAGTTTTCTCAATCCTTCTATTAAATGTTTTCCACACAGAGGCAAGGAAGACGTTTTCACAGTTATTGTGACAGGGGTCAAGACTATTGCAACAGGGGAGGGAAACTGAACTGAACTCCGCTGAAACAAAGGTCATTCTACCCTCCTACCTTGCTCAAAGCTGTTTGAGGAGATCCCATTTATTTCTTTGTTTGTTTATGGTTTGTCTTTCCTACTGGAGGATAGTTTCCAGAGAGTAGAAAACTTGTTTATCTTTTTCTTTCACCATTGTATTCTCAAATTGTAGAACAGTGTCCTGTACCTAGTATATGTTCTACAAATATTTCTTCAGGCACAGTAGCAGTTACTTATTGAGCAGGCACTGGATGGTCTGGAAATAAAGCACTCTGTGGCTTAAAAGTCCTGAATAAGCAAGGGAGGTGACTGTGCCCTCTCCAAGGCTGACCGCTCAGTACATCATCAATAAACATGTGTGAAGTGAACGCTTAGTATATTACACATAGCTCAGATTCATTTAATTTATACTTAGCTTCCTAAAATAGGCTTTCTTGGGTTTAATATCCACAGTATTTGAATGTATCAGCACATTATGTGCCGCATCATTTCAGAAATTGCATATTTGATTTGACCACAGTTGCTAGTAAAAATGACCTTTTATAAAATCATTTGCATAGCATGCTCATAGGACTCACTTACTTTGTTAGGCAATTAGTCCATCATACTTCCTAAAATAATACATTTAATATATATTAATAAAAGCAATTTAGATGTCTCAGATACACTGCAAAGCTTTGGAGATGGAACAAAATATGGCTTTTCATCTATACATTCTCAAATGGTTTCTTAATAACTCAATTATGTTTGGCTGATCTATTCCAGGAATTTTGCTATTTTTTTTTCTCAACAGTACTGTGATATTTTACATTTCATATTACTTTAATTTTTAAGGAACAAAGGGCTTCTCGCTTTTTCTAAGTGAGATTTTGTCTTTTGGCAATGCCAATTATGAACTGCTCGTGGCTAAACTTAGATTCTTAGAAGTGATAGAAATTTAGCATAATAAACTCCGTGCATGACCCTTAACTGCATCTGCATATTTAAAGAAAAACAAATACAATAATCAGTTTTCCTAACAGGAGCTTCTGTAAAGTACTGTTATATGAAGTTAGGAGTTGGCTAATGAAATTCTGGATAATATCAGTTATCACTTGGCTTAAAGCTTGCCTTTTAAAATATTCACTTTTATTATCTTTGGAAAGCTAAGGGCTTGTGTTTGTTCTCTCCTTGTGCCTCCTCCAGCTGGGTGTTTCTGAGTGGAGGGAGGCCTTACCTCTGGATTGACAATCCTGTGAATACATGGTTGGAACTTTTTTTTTTTCTGAAAGTGGATTCTGGAAGCTTAAAAGTAGTCCTGTTACATATGTATACAAATCTGGTGCACTACGATAAACCATTTATTTAGACTAAAATGTCCGAAGACATCAGAAGAGTCCCAAATCAAAATCTTTGGCAACTATAATAAAATTTTGTAAGAATACAGAAATAACCCTCCATAATCTGATACATCAAAATAATCTATTTACAAAAAAATATTTGTCATGTTTTCATGAAGTTGAAGTATTTTTCAATCAATATGTGCTAAAACAAAAATCACATAAAAAGATAGTGAAAATTGTGCTGTATGCAACCAATCATATATAAAATTAAGAAAATTATATAGGATCACAGGACAATGATATTGTTTGGCTGTGTCCCCACCCAAATCTCATCTCGAATTGTAGCTCCCATAATTCCCATGTGTCATGGGAGGGACCTGGTGGGAGGTAATTGAATTATGGGGGTGGATCTTTCCCATGCTATTCTCATGATAGTGATAATTCTCATGAGATCTGATGGTTTTAAAAAGGAGAGTTCCCCTGCACACACTCTTGCCTGCCACCATGTAAGACATGACTCTGCTCCTTGCTGCCCTTCCACCATGATTGTGAGGCCTCCCCAGCCATGTAAAACTGTGAATGCATTAAACCCCTTTCCATTATAAATCACCCAGTCTCGGATATGTCTTCATTAGCTGTGTGAAAACTAACTAATAGAGACAGTCTTTAACCTTTCTTCTACTCATCAAAATCTTCAGCACACTTTTGTTCAAGGAAGGGATTGTGCCAAAGACTGGAGTAATCACTCATCATGTTACAGCTGCATTTTCTTTGCCATGCATAGCACCTTGCTGCAGAATCTTATGGTATGGCTGTGAGAACTCCCTGAATGGTCATATATTTAATCCAGTAGAAAAGCTTGTCAAACCATGTAAGTACCATTTGTTCTGTGAGTGCTCGTCTGCCTCGTCTATCCTGATGTCCAAATCAATGCTAATTCAGTCATCATCATTATCCCTCTTGCTGGTTCAATGACAAAAATGCTTATAAATGTACTTACAGCAAAGAAAAGAAAGCCATGATATATTCTAGCATATTCTAATCTTTTCCATATTATTTCCTTTTTACATGTTAAGGAAAAATTATACCAGATGGAATTAAACAGGCACAAAAGACTTTATTCAAGGGTATTGCAAGAGGGATCAATACTGTTTTAACAGGGAAAAGAGGCTGAACTCAGCTCCACCAAAAGAAAAGGCAGGAGTCCTTGTAAGCACTGGAGTAAGCTGGTAGGAAAGGACTAGATCACCTAAGTGGGTGGTTTGGTCAGTGTGATTAGGCTACCTTGGTTTGCTAATTGTCACTTAGGGAGGTTGGGCACTCATTCTCCCACAGAGACAGGGGCCCAATGATTTCTGATGATTACATTTCCAAGAGTTAGCTCCTAGGTTCAAGAGAAAGACACTCTTGGGTTGTAGAAGATTTACATCTTAAATAGGCAGAGAGAGAATTTACTATTAAAAGTTTATTCTGGCTGGGCGCAGTGGCTCACTTCTGTAATCCCAGCACTTTGGGAGGCCGAGGCGGGCGGATCACGAGGTCAGGAGATTGAGACCATTCTGGCTAACATGGTGAAACCCCATCTCTACTAAAAACACAAAAAGATTAGCTGGCGTGGTGGTAGGCACCTGTAGTCCCAGCTCCTCGGGAGGCTGAGACAGGAGAATGGCGTGAACCTGGGAGGCTAAGCTTGCAGTGAGCCAAGATCGTGCCACTGCACTCCAGCCTGGGTGACAGATTAAGACTCCATCTCAAAAAAAAAAAAAAAAAAAAAATGTTTTTTCTAGGTTGGGTGCAGCAGCTCATGCCTGTAATCCCAGTGCTTTGGGAGGCTGAGGTGGGCAAATCATAGGATCAGGAGTTCGAGACCAGCCTGGCCAATATGGTGAAACCCCATCTCTACTAAAAATACAAAAATTAGCCAGGTGTGGTAGTGCATGCCTGTAGTCCCAGCTCTTCAGGAGGCTGAGGCAGGAGACTCACTTCAACCCAGGAGGTGGAGGTTGCAGTAAGCCGAGATCACGCCACTATACTCCATCCTGGGTGACAGAGAGAGACTCTGTCTCAAAAAAAAAAAAAAAAAAGTTTAGTCTAAAGTCAATGCTCTAATAAAAAGAAGGCCAGGGTACGTATAGTCTGGAAGAAACCCATGTAAAGTTTAGTGAAACTGATAGGAACTTTAGGGCCTTCTTGGTCAGAAATTTATCGTATAGTCTACAGTTGTGGTCCCCAACATTTTTGGCACCAGGAACCAGTTTCATGGGGGGATGGTGTCCGGGATGAAACTGTTCCTCCTGAGATTATCAGGCATATTAGTTAGATTCTCATAAGGAGCGTGTACCCTAGATCCCTTGAATGTGCAGTTCACAAAAGGCGTCCTCTTTCCTTAGCATAAGGAAACTAATGCTATGAGAGTCTAATGCTGCACTGGTCTGACAGGAGGCAGAGTTCAGGCGGCAATGCTCCTTCATCTGCTGCTCACCTGCTGTGCAACCAGTTCCTAACAGGCCATGGATGAACAGTGGGTTGGGGACCCCTTATCTACAAGCTTCATTTACATTTTGAGCTCCAAATAATATTTAAATTTGTACTAATATGTGAATAGAGAGGCAATTACTATAAGAGTCATAAAAATAAGCTTTGCACAAACAAAGGAGAAAGTATATCATGGTCCTAATGAAAATCTAACGTGACTCGGTCTTGCAGTGTATAAAATCATGCCTAATCCAGAAAGAATCTGTTCCAAATTATGCCTTCAATCTCATGTGGTGGATCTATAATTTTACTTCAGTTACCATTCTATATCACTTTTTACCAAATAATTTATCTTTAGGAGAAGGGGCCTAGTGAAATGCTGGCATTTAGGGGGAAATCTTGAAAATAAGTTACTGTTATTAGCACTGTTCTACTGTATTTGGTGCTTAGGATCTCTTTAGAAGGAAGTGAAGAAAGGAATGAATGACAAAGAAATGGCAACAATTAGTGGTTACGCTAAGGAAAGAGGGCGCCAAAACCCAGCAGGAGAAAGAACAAGCAGATGGAGAGCCTGAGTGGTTGACCTAAGCTGTGGAAAGGCAGTCAGTCCTGGCAGGACTGTATCCCTGTGCTAGCTGCTACCAGATTCTATACACCTTTGGCCCAGTTGATGAAAGGCATTACAGTTTTGAATCCCCATTTTATAGATTTAAAAAATATGCCTAATAGGTTTAAAGTCACAACCAGTATCAGCCACACATGAAAACCTACATAGCTCCACTTATCTTGATTATAATTGAGATAGGAGTTCCACAGTACTTCTTTCTCGAGAAATGGGTCACAGAGACCCCCATATGATAAAACAGGATGTGGTAAAGAAGCTGTCCAAAACCCACAAAAACCAAGATGGTGACAAAAGCAACCTCTAGCTGTCCTCACTGCTCATTATACACTAATTATAATACATTAGCATGGTAAAGAAAACGCCCACCAGCGCCATGAAAGTTTACAAATGCCATGACAAGATCTGGAAGTTACCCTGTATGGTCTGAAAAGGAAGGGAGTCCTCAGTTTTGGGAATCCCCTGCCCCTTTCCCAGAAAACTCATGAACAACCTACCCCTTGTTTAGCATATAATCAAGAAATAACTAAAAAATCAGCCAACCAACAGCCCGCAGGGGTACTCCACCTTTGGACTAGCCATCTTTTTATTCCTTTACTTTCTTAATAGACTTGCTTTCACTTTTCCCTGTCGAATCACTCTTGAATTCCTGCGCAAGCCAAGAACCCACTGGCATTCTAGGCTGAAACTCAATTTGGCGGTTCGCCCTATGACAGAATTGCATAAATAATTTGAGAAGTTTGAAACAATTGGAGGTAGCCCACTATATAATATGGCCAAAATGTATAGCACTGATTATTAGAAAAGTTAAGAAAAGCTTTCCCTATATTGACTATTCATGGGAAAAAAGTATCTACAATAAGCCCAGGCAACTTGTTTCAAATAGGTAACAAAAAGGCATAGGTTTGGTGACTCTAAAATTCTCTCAAGATGTATTGAGAGGGACATTAGATAAAGGTCCTTAAGCAGTGAGGAAAAAAAGCAGTGGGTAGACAACTTAAAAATGTAGAAATTTAGGAATTGGAAACACTGCTTTAGAGGAGAGAAAAGAAAGGCTTTATCTCAGTTATAAGAAGCAGTGTTGAAAGCCAAGAAAACCCACTTTCTAGTCCTCAAGGGTTTATTCTTAACATTAATTATAATTAAAAAGCAAACTCAAATCACAGCAATCAGTATGTGGTCACAAACCCAACAGGACCAGACCTTAGTCCAGATGCTTCCATTACAGGTGGTTGGTGAGTCTGAGCATTTCCTGATGGCTTTGACACTCTGGGTATAATGAAGTGAAAAGACACTTGCAAGATCTTGTTTTTGAGGAAAGAACAAATGTCCATGCAGACAGGAAGCGGCTGGCCTAGCGTTAGCTCCTCCTGTGAGGACAGAATTTTGGCCGTGGGGTCTGAAGACTAGCTGCATTTCTGGTGATTATAGAGACACTCAGCAGGCCATGATTTTTATCACCCATCTTAATTGTTTAAAACTGAGGTTCTCTTTATAGGACTTTACTTAGAAATATTTCTAACATATAATTTGGATAACATATTTGTAAAAACACATATATATACTTACAAACATAAATCATTTTTAATTATGAGTTTCTTTGAGTTGTTTATTTCATACTTTAATTCCTGAGAATTTAAAGAAAAATATTTTGTGGTACATTTTTGGAAGTAACAAACGGGAATGTGTATGAACAAGTCCATTAACTATGGCTTTTTTTTTTTTTTTTTTTTTTTTGAGACGGTGTCTCGCTCTGTAGCCCAGGCTGGAGTGCAGTGGCCGGATCTCAGCTCACTGCAAGCTCCGCCTCCCGGGTTCACGCCATTCTCCGGCCTCAGCCTCCCGAGTAGCTGGGACTACAGGCGCTGCCACCTCGCCCGGCTATTTTTTGTATTTCTTAGTAGAGACGGGGTTTCACCGTGTTAGCCAGGATGGTCTCTATCTCCTGACCTCGTGATCCGCCCATCTCGGCCTCCCAAAGTGCTGGGATTACAGGCTTGAGCCACCGCGCCCGGCCAACTATGGCTTTTATAATCATGTTTAAGAGGGCAAGATAACATCACAGGTTGCAATTCAAGGTCTCTAATCCATCTGAAAGATTTATAGTATTGGGGAAAATTTCTGCTTGTTGCTGCATTTTAATAAAATTAATCTTTATAATTTGAATTCGGGCTCATATATACGATCTCATATTTTGGATGCTGACAGAGCTGAACATTTTAGTAGATAATAAATTACCTTTACTTTGATTTTATCCTCATACAAGGGGACCATTACCTAGGAGAAATACAATAATGAAATAGTTACTGTGCTGAAGAATTTTAAAAGCCCAAATAACTAGAGGTAAGAAAAAGTATTTAACTTTTTCTTTTAAAAATGCCTTTTTTTTTTTAAAGAATAAAAATGTTTGGGTGCTTGTTTTCTAATTGAAATTTTCTTGTTCTTAATACACTCAGTGCGGCTGGAAGGAACTGTAACCGATGTCTCTTATCCAGAAGAATTTCAGAAATGTCATTTTCGGCTCCAGTTTGAACTTTCCTGTGTAACAAAAAACTCAATTATATACTAAAGTGTGAAAATGTTATGTAGTGACTGAAATAGGGATGCATTTTTATTCAAACGAAATAATCATGTTGTGACTTTGCTTTTTTAACATAAACATTTCAACACATTTAATTTTGAAAACATATATAGCATATAGGGAGTTTGACTATAATTTAATAGTAACATCTTCCCATTATGTACTAGAATCCCCTTTCTTAAAAAAACAAAAACAAAAAAAAAAACTCTGCAGTATTTATGTTCTGCACAAAAATCTCTGACCTAACATCTCTATGTTTCAGTGGTTGTCTGGTTTGAAAATATCAGCATTATAGAAAGAAGTTTCAGAGGGGTGGTCTCCCTTAAATCTTATATTGCATAAGTGAGGTTCAGGTACATGAAAGTTATATTGTTTATTAATATATTATACATGTATAAAGTTCATTGTTTATTCCTAGACTGAGTATTTTCCTTGGACATCTGTCTTCTCCCGAATTTATTTTTTTATTTAAATTTTATTTTAAGGTCCAGAGTACATGTGCAGGTTTGTTATATAAGTAAACTTGTGTCTTGGGGGTTTATGTATAGATTATTTCGTCACCCTGGTATTAAGCCTAATAACCATTAGTTATTTTTCCTGATCCTCTCCCTCCTCCCAAACTCCATTGTCCAATAGGCCCCAGTGTGTTTTGTCCCCCTCTATGTGTTCATATGTTCTCATTAGTTAGCTCCCACTTATAAGTGAGAACATGTGGCATTTGGTTTTCTGTTCCTGTGTTAGTTTGCTAAGGATAATGGACTCCAGCTCCATCCATATTCCTGCAAAGGACATGATCTCATTCTTTTTTATGGTTGCATAGTATTCCAAGGTAAATGTATGTACCACATTTTCTTTGGCCAGTCTACCATTGATGGGCATTTAGTTTGTTTCCATGTCTTTGCTGTTGCGAATAGTGCTTCAATGAACATACATGTGCCTGGGTCTTTATGATAGAACAATTTATATTCCTTTGGGTATATACTCAGTAATAGGATTGCTGGGTCAAATGGTATTTCTGTTTTTAGGTCATTGAGGAATTGCCACACAGTATTCCGCAATGGTTGAACTAATTTAATTTCCCACCAACAGTGTATAAGCATTCCTTTTTCTCCACAACTTTGCGAGCATCTGAATTTTTTTGACTTTTTAGTAGTAGTCATTCTGACTGGTGTGAAATGGTAACTTATTGTGGCTTTGATTTGCATTTCTCTAATGATCTGTGATGTTGAGCTTTTTTTATATGATTGTTAACAGTCATGTATGTCTTCTTTCTAAAAGTGACTGTTTGTGTCCTCTGCACACTTTTTTAATGTGGTTGTTTTTTTTTTTTCTTGTACATTTGTCTAAGTTCCTCATAGATGCTAGATATTAGCCCCTTGTCAGATGCATAGTTTCCAAATATTATCCCTCATTATGTAGTTTGTCTGTTCACAATGTGGATAGTTTCATTTGCTGTGCAGTAGCTCTTTAATTGAATCTAATTTTTCAATTTTTGCTTTTGTTGTGATTGCTTTTGTCATCTTCGTCATGAAATCTTTGCCTGTTTCTATGTCCAGAATAATATTGCCTAGGTTGTCTTCCAGGGCTTTTATTGTTTTGGGTTTTACATTTAAGTATTTCGTTTATCTTGAATTAATTTTTGTATCTAGTGTAAGGATGGGGTCCAGTTTCAATCTTCTGCATATGGTGAGCAAGTTATCCCAGAATCATTTATTGAATATGGAGTCCTTTCCCCATTGCTTGTTTTAGTCAGGTTTGTTGAAGATCACATAATTGTAAGGGTGTGGCCTCATTTCTGGGTTCTCTATTCTGTTCCATTGGTCTTTTCTTGTACCAGTACCATGCTGTTTTGAATATTGTAGTCCTGTAGCGTAGTTTGAAGTTGGGTAGCATGATGCCTCCAGCTTTGTTCTTTTTGCTTAGGATTATCTTGGCTATTTGTGCTCTTTTTAGGTTCCATATGAATTTGAAAATAGTTTCTTCTAGTTCTGTGAAAAGCGTAATTGTTTTTTAATAGAAATAACATTAAATTGCTTTGGGCAGTATGGCCATTTTAACAATATTGATTTTTCCTATGCATGAGCACAGAATGTTTTTCCATTTGTTTGTGTCATCTCTAATTTATATAAGCTGTGTTTTTTACCCCTTGTGGACATCTTTCACCTCCCTGGTTAGCTGTATTCCTAGGTGTGTGTGTGTCAGTTGTGAATGGGATTGCATTCCTGATTTGGCTCTCAGATTGACTGTTGTTAGTGTATAAGAATGCTATAAATTTTTGCACATTTATTTTGCACCCTCAGACTTTACTGAAGTTGTTTATCAGCTGAATGAACTTTTGGACAAAGACTTTGGGGCTTTCTAGATATAGAATCATGTTGTCTGCAAACAGGGATAGTTTGACTTCTTCTCTTCCTATTTGAATGCCTTTTCTTTCTTTCTCTTGACTGATAGCTCTGGCCAGAACTTCCAATACTATGTGGAATAGGAGGGGTTAGAGAGTGCGTCTTTGTCCTGTGCTGGTTTCCCAGGAATACTTCCAGCTTTTCACCAGTCAGTATAATGTTGGCTGTGGTTTTGTCATAGATGACTCTTATTATTTTCAGGTATGTTCCTTCAGTAACTAGTTTATTGGGAGTTTTTTGTATGAAGAGATTTTGAATTTTATTGAAAGCCTTTACTGCATCTATTGAGATAATATTGTGGTTTTTGTCTTTAGTTCAGTTTATGTGATGAATCACATTTATTGAATTGTGTATGTTGACCCAAACTTGCATCCCAGGGATAAAGCCTGCTTCATCATGGTGGATTACCTTTTTTATTTGCTGCTAAATTTGGTTTGCCAGTATTTTGTGGAGAATTTTTGCATCAATGTTCATCAAGGATATCGGCCTGAAGTTGTCTTTCTTTATTGTGTTTCTGCCAGGTTTTGGTATCAGAATGATCCTGGCCTCAGAGAATGAATTAGGCTAGGAAGGAGTCTCCTCAATTTTTTTGGAATAATCTTAGCAGGAATGGTACCAGCTCTTCTTTGTACATCTAGTAGAATTCAGCTGTGAATCCATCTGGTCCTGTGCTTTTTATTTTTTTTTCAGTTGTTAGGCTATTTAGTACTGACTCAATTTCAGAACTTGTTATTGGTCTGTTCAGGGATTCAATTTCTTCCTGGTTCAGTTTTGGAAGGGTGTATATGTCCAGTAATTTATGCATTTCTTCTTGATTTTCTAGTTTCTGTGTGTAGAGTTGTTCATAATATTTCTGGTGGCTATTAGTATTTCTGTGTGGTCAGTGGTAATGTCTCCCTTGTTGTTTCTGATTGTGTTTATTTGGATCTTGTCTCTTTTCTTATTTATGAGTCCATCTTTTAGTCAATTTTATTTTATTTTTTCAAAAAAATAAAACAGCTCCTGTATTTGCTGATCATTTGGATGGTTCTTTATGTCTCAATCTTCAGTTGAACTCTGATTTTGGTTATTTCTTGGCTCCTGCTAGTTTGGAGACTGATTTTCTCTTAGTTCTCTTAGTTGTGAGGTTAGGTTGTTCAATTGAGATCGTTCTAACTTTTTGATATGGACCTTTAGTGCTATAAATTTTCCTCTTAACACTGCCTTAGCTGTGTCCCAGATATTCTAATATGTTGTATATTTGTTCTCATTCGTTTCAAAGAACTTCTTGATTTCTGCCTTAATTTCATTATTTACCCAAAATTCATTCAGAAGTAGGTTATTCAATTTCCATGTAATTGCAGGTTTTGAGTGAATTTCCTAATCTTTATTTCTAATTTGATTGCGCTGTGGTCTGAGCGATCCTTTGTTACAATTGCAGTTCTTTTAGTTTCAGTTCTTTGCTGAGGAGTGTTTTATTTCTGATTATGTGATCGATTTTAGAGTATGTGCCATGCGGCTATGAGAAGAATGTATATTTGGTTGTTTTGGGGAGGAGAGTTCTCTAGATGTCTGTCAGGTCCATTGAATCTAGTACTGGGCTCAGGTCTTGGATATCTTTGTTAATTTTCTGTCTCAATGATCTGTCTAATATTTTCAGTGGGGTGTTTAAGTCTCACACTATTATTGTATAGGAGTCTAAGTCTTTTTGAAAGTCTCTAAGGGCTTGCTTTATGAATATGGGTGCTCATGTATTAGGTGCATATATATTTAGGATAGTTAGGCCTTCTTGGTCTTCTTGCTGAATTGAACCCTTTACCATTATGTAATGCGTTCCCTTGTCTTTTTTGATCTTTGTTGGCTTAAAGTTGATTTTGTCTGAAACTAGCATTGCAAACCCTGCTTTTTTTTCTGTTTCCTATTTTCTTGGTAGATTTTCTCTTTATCCCTTTATTTTGAACCTTGTGTGTCATTGCATGTAAGATGGGTCTCATGAAGACAGTATATAAATGGAACTTAGTTCTTTATCCAGCTTGTCACTCTGTGCTTTTTAATTGGGGCAGTTAGCCCATGTTTCTCCCTAGTTTCTGGTGGCTCTTTGGCTGGTAGCTGTATCAGTCTAGTCTCTGTTCTATCTTCACATGGCACTCTTCTGTATGTCTTTATTTGTTTGTTTGTTTGTTTGTTTTTATAAAGACACCAGCATCGGATGTAGGGCCCACCTTAATCTAGTTTGACCTCATCTTAACTAATTACATCTGCAAATACCCTGTTTTTATATCAGGTCAAATTTTCAGGTTCCAGGTGGACATGAATTTTAGAGGAACACTATTCAACCCAGTATTATCCTCAAAATAACTTCAACTTTTCTCTTTCTCCAATTGGATTCATCTCTCACAGCTAACTTTATATGTTTTTTTTTTCTCATTCTGAAAACATAAATATTACATGTGGATAGAAGAAATGTGAATCATTAAGACCATGAAAATCCATGGATTGATTTTCCCATACTAAGACTGGCTCCAAGTGTTGAACTTTCTTTCAGAGAGATCAAATGTGTACTTGGTACACTAAAGTGCTTTTAAAATTCTTTCCTCAGTGTTCTGCATTTATGGCATGCTAATGACAGTGTCTTATCTCTCTCTGTCTGTCTCCATTACATCCAGATGGGCCACTTACTTCCATACAGCCTTTAGAATTACAGAAAATTTGGCTCCAATAGACTTTGTTTTGAGCTGTAGTTTTTCTCATCTTCAAAATTAATATAACAATGTTTAATTCTCATGGTTGCTGCAAGATGATATTTATTTGGCATTGCATATTCACTTAAGTCATGAGACACTGTTGGTGCCTATGCAGCTCATCACCTATGGCTCAACCTCTGACTCCCTGAGCCTGCTTTGTGTCCTCTGGGGCAACCATTAAACAGCCACCAGTAGGGTTTAGTGTATAAACATCCCTGCAAGTGGAATAACACTCTGTGTGTTCTACCCTGGTCCCCAGAGTTCCCTTGTGGGATTAAGCTTTCAGTTGTTCACCTAGAAACTGACACAATATGGCATCCCTTATTGGCTTTTTTTTCCTTCCCTGTCTCACCTCACTCTTCCTCTTGGGTTGTTTTCAGAGATTACCTCCCAAATAAACTACTTGCATTTGAATTCAACTAAGATAAATTGTCACTATTATATCATTATTAAGAATGAAATGTAAAGCTTTTAAAATGGTTAAAGGGGGTCTGTGTCCAGGTTTTAGGAAAAGATCTGGTTATCTCTGAGATTCCTTTTTAATGGGCACCCTGCTACAACCTGCCTGCCATCTCTGATATCCTGCTCAAGTCTTTTTCACTCAATTGAATTTTGCCTCTACAGGCATCATGCAATTTTCGAGCAAATTGTCTAGTGCTTCAGGTGCTTAACAGAGGCCCGCCAAGCATCATGTATCATGATCTTGGACCACTCTGTCTGGTCTTCCCTTTTCCTAAGGCATATACTCTGAACTCCTTGCCCTGACTAATTTCTAAACCACATTCAGTCTTTCACTTGGACCTCCAAATCGATTTCAGATCTATTTGCCCTCTGAATTTTATGTATTTTTCTCTTATTCAATGATTTGATAAATATATATTGAGTGCCTACCATTTCCTAGGCCTGTACCAAGTGTACAGGTGTGCACAGGACTAAATCTCTATCCTCATTCTGTGCTTCCCTTGCTTCACTCCCTCTGTGAAGCTTCTTACTTATAAGCAACATAAATAAATGGGTTATTCTGAGTAGATAAAAGGAATTTACATAAGTGCATCCAGTAGCTTATAGAATTTTGGGGATGGCCAAAGAATCAGAGTTGAAAGCTATTCAGCTCAGAACAGTACCCAAAGTCACATCTCAGAAATGATTTCTCGGGAAAAAAAAATGCCATTATCACTGCTGGTAGAACTTCTGCACTTTTGGAATCTTGATGCTAGATGAAGCTACTACTTTCTCTAGAGTGGATTTCATACTTTCCATGACAGACAGTTCTAAAAGGTTCCCAATAATCCCTACCTCTTTGTATTCACATCCTTATGTAATCCCTTCTTCCTGGTGTGAGCTGAACTTAGTGATTTGCTTCTAATAGAATATGGCAAAAGTTAAGGGATGTTACTTCTGCAATGGAGTTATTAAAGATGTGTATTCTGTCTTGCTTGCATTCTCTATTTGGCTCTTCTTGTTTGCTAGCAATGATGAAACAAATCCTGATGTGGTAGCTGACCTATGAAGATGCCCATGTGCTCAGCAGCTGAGAGCAGCCTCCAGCAAAAAGGACACAAGGAGCTGAGGCTCAAGGTCCAACTGCCTATGAGTAACTGAATCTTGGCAACAACTATATAAGGAAGCATGAGACAGATCCTTTCCATTGATTCAAGCTGTTGCCCCAGCCAACAACCTGACAGCATCCTTGAGACAAACCTGAAACAGAAGATTCAGTTACACTGTGCCCAGATACATTACCCTCCAAAGCTCAGTAACAAATGTTGCTTTAAGCAACAGTGATGGTATAATTTGTTATGTGGCAATATATAACTAAAACACCATTCTTAGTGGTTTATATTTCCACCTGCAGATTCCAGTCTGGTAAGAAAGTGTTTGACTGGGACTAGATCATACATTTGTACTCTAGACTCAAGGAGATATGGAGGGCAAGAAACCAGCATTTTCATCTTTTATACTTGGAGGTGTTTTCTTCCTCACAACAAAACATGTATGGGGAGGGGGTCCCCAAATATAGAAAAGACTTATATTCTGGACAGTTAGAAACAATGTATATGGTCCTCTATGATAACTACAAAGCCAGAAAACCAGCCCAAATCATGGTCCAATAAGAAGTAAATATCTTGCCTTCTCATATGAATACAGGCAGCAGTTTTCCTCTATTATTTCCCTTGTGTAGTCAAGGGTCTCCTCCAATTTTCTGTGGGCTCCTGAAATAGGTGGGGCTTGGGAACAAGCTGGGAAGTGTCTTCTTTAGACCTCTTATTGATTTCTAGGGCTTCATTTTATGTTGGTCCATACCAATTATTAGAAATAATTTATTTCTTATGTACCGTTTTACAAAGCTCCACAATTATCAGCTAGTTGAGACAAGAAGAGAAAACTCAGAAATACCAATAGGCTTTGCTCTTTCCCATTGAATTCTTTCAAATAGATATCTACAGCACTCATTAAAAGTGTTAAAAGTCCAATGGAAAGGCCCAAACGCACAAGACACAATAATTCTGCTCAGTAGCAAAATCACAGGCCTCAGAACAGAGAGGAGAAGAGCAAAGGCACCCTAGAGCTGTGCTTGCTGTTACAGTAAGAAAATATCCCAAGTGCTTAACTACCGCAAATCTTGGGGAAAAGAGATGCTAGCTTGAAGGCAGAAGTCCATTTGTATGTGAAATCCGTAGGACTGAAAGATATGTGCCATGTAGAAAGAAAACTTGCCGTAGAGGCTATAGGGAGAAAGCCGTGTCAACAGAAAACAGCCCAATTCCGGTGAGCAGAGAACCAGTAAGTTTTTATCCAACACGCATCCTGTGCTTGTCCCTGTCTGGGCACTGGAGAGATTATGTGGATGACTAAAGCACATCCTACTTTCAAGAACTCCACAGGATCTTATGGTGGAAAAAAAAAAAAAAAGAAATCAAGGTCAAAGCTAAAAGATATGAATAGAACAAGAGATTGTATGAACACAGAGAAAGGAGGACATTGTGGTATGCCACTTATCATTTATATGTATGTTGTAGAAAGTCAAGAGCCTATTGATTTTCCTCTTCCTTATTAAACCTGTTACTAATTTAATCTGTCCAAAGGATTTGGAGCTGACGACAGCTGTACTGTTCAAGAGGGTGCATGCCCTAATTTTATTTTGAGAGGAGTATATAGTGTGAATCAGGCAAATTATGGCAGGCCTCTAGAAGATAATCCCAGAAGATGACTTCATCTGGACAAAGGGTTATGTAAAATTCCTACATAATGGGAATTACCTGTTATATTTATTTTTCATTTAATGATCATACTGTCTTTCATAATCATCTTGATATGTGAACTGAAATAATGCCTTGTCCTTCTAGCTGACTGCATGGCTTCTCTCTGCCCTTGAATAGCCTTAACAAGTCAATTAATAATGACTTTTTCAATGTATTTTCCAATAGTACACATTAAATATGTGAAAAGCTGTCCTTTCATCCTAACCAAAGTATATGTAATACTTGCTGGCAAACTTGAATGCATGAGTGATAGCAAAAACAATTCCAAGGAATGAATGGAGCCACAAATTGCATAGTGCATTGGGAAAAATCATGACTGATAGAAAAAAATTATTGTTCACTAATATGTAATTTAAGAGTATTCTATGTACAATTTTCTTCATTATCTTGGCAGACAATATTGTAATAAGTATATAATTAGTGATATTAGTGGCATACATTTTTTCAAAACAACAGGCATATTATATTTGTGCAGAAATAAAGTTAGGCAATTTTAGTGAGGACGTTGAGCAGTTATAGAATTCAGTATGTTAAGATTTCATGCACATAAGTAGTCATTAAAAGAAATGTTTTGAAAGTGGTAGGCTGTCATCTTTTCCTTGAAGACTAGAATAATAGTGAAGAAAAAAATTATGTTGAAAACGTATTTCCTTCAAATTGTGTCAGGTCCTCTGTTTTGGGAGATGGATCACTCACTGGTTATGGGTTCTCAGTGGCACCACCTTTACCTGACATTACTGTGTGTCATCCTATTTCCCAACCCAGATGCAAGCCTGTTAGGACTTTCATTCTGTAGGTCTGATATATATCCCTAAAACCTACAATTTTTTGTGCAACTGTCCATTTATAGCCACTTTCCAAAGCAGAGATTTTCCTCTTACAAATTGACCACATCAAATAATACTTAAACCTATTCTCTTTTGGTTGTACTAACCCATAAGCTTAGTCAGTACTGCCCAAAACCTAAGGGGCACCAGTAACAATACATTGTGAAATACAGTGGACCTTTGTGTTGTTCTGTTTCATTTTTAATTGACTCAGGTTATAGCAAGGTGATAAATAATAGACTCCCTGAAAGGAGATCAATCCATCTTATTTATCTAGCACAGTGTTCGGGCCATAATTCAGAAATATTTACAGTTCATTATTTTATTAAGCATATTCTGAACTCTTCATATGGGAGAATATTTTAACAGAGTACATTTTTTCTTCTAGTTATCGTGGCTGTATAGGCCAATCAAACAAAATCACAGCCAAAATGAACCATATGATGGCATGAACTTTTTGAGGACATTTTTAGCCATGGTACCCAGCACCATGTCTGCTGATAACAGATGTTTCATCAGTCCTTTCATTCATCATATGGAATAGAAAAAAAAAGGTGGTCATCTCTTACACAAAAGAAGAAAAGTATTTCTTAGAAAGATAATGTGTAGTAAAGGAAGGCAAAGAAAGAACTTACATTATTAAACTTTTCTCCACTGCAACCTCAGGTTGATTATTTATATACGTTGATGGGGTAGATTTTGTACTTAAACAAACTTCAACAGTTTTATTTATGTCAACTGTTCTTCTACAAGTGTCCCCATTACTCTCTGACTTATATTAAATAATTACAGATGAGAAATACTCACAATGATGAGAAAGGTGAAATGAACCCCCATGCCACTTCAGTAACGGCACCCCCCCAGCCATCCCCACTTCAATAATGCTAAGAATCTCTTGGGTGTTTACTACACTGACGTTATGTTTTTCTAGGCATGTTACTTCCATAATTTGGGGTTTTTCTTTAGCTCTGGCCTAGACATTGTTTTGAAAAGCAAATACATAAATAATAAAAGCTTTTGGAATTTCCACTTTTGTAGAGGTCAATGGTATCATATACAACAGAAGTCAACAAGTGAACAAAAGTCTAAATTATGCAGTGAAACAATATTTTTGAACAATAAATAGCATCACATTAAAATCAATGGTTAGGCTATAAAATAATATCAGATAGTTTGCTAATCAGCTTGCCAACCATCCCATAGCCTAGTTTGTATGTTTTCTTACTGATAATTAATAATAACTAGCAATGCACCATATTTATATATAAACCAGAATCAAATCCTCATGAACACAGAGCTGTAGAAGCAACATTCTTCTCCTTCACTGTACCCTGCCATGATCTTATCCTTATTAAAACAAAACCAAACCCTCTTTTTCTACATCAGTTTCCCTAAGACACTTTGAACTACACATTCTGTTTCTCTCTGTATGCTGTCTTTCTTCCTATACCTTTCCTTGAATTTGATTTCTGTCTCTATTACGGCATTTATCTCATTCTGCTAGGTAGTATATTTTAGTTTAGTGTTCCATTCCTTTTTGTCGTCTTGCTCTTCCTTAAATTATACGTGGCTAATTGTGCCTTATTCTCTAAAACATCTAACCCAATAGGCGTTCAGTAAGTAAATTTAATTGTTTGTCCTCCATGTCTTGTACATAATCCAGGTCTATGAGATTATGTATATACAGGGCTAGAAAACGTTGTGTGTCAATTCAGGTATACTGCATCTATTGTCATATTAGATCTCAGTTGACCTGAAGAATGGTTACAAAAACTGATGTGATTCAATTCCACTATCTAATTACATTTTTCCATTGGAAAAGAATTGTTTTTATAAGAGGCTGGCAAGAGCAATCATATATTCTTGAGCAATCATAGTAAAGACACAATTGCAATGAAAGCAAAAGATAAGATTTTTGCAAACTTTTTGAGTATTAAATGTGTCACCTTGTGGATTAATCAACCAACTAAGATTTTAATAATACTTCTGTGTATCATGCATATTCTTGTTTATGAATCTTGGTCTATTATTTCCTCAAATTGGTTTATTTATGTTTTTAAATTCCCACATTTTGGGGGGAAATGTTGAGTTAAATATTTTCTTTACTGACAGATGACTAAGCCTCTCATCTTTGAGACCAGGGTTTGTTCACCCTGACTCCTCTTTTAAAGTCAGTTCTTAAGTCTTGTTATTGTAAAAGCTTTTATGGCAAAGTTGTAATAAAATTTTTAAGAATTGCCAAATATTACTTTGTTAAAAATTATATTTAAGATATATGTTTCCAGGTGCTAAAGTAACTTTAATAAAACTTTACTTATTACTGAGCTATGTGGGGATTTTTTTAGCAGTAAGTTCCAGAAAAGGAAAAATCAAGAACAGTGCCACATATAATCCTTTGACCTTAAGCGTATCTTATTTACCTGAGGATACATGACATTACAATCATTCTTAATGTAGCTATTTACTTGGGTTATTTGACAATGAACAGATTATCCTTACTCAATCTTATATTTTCCTCATTAAGACAGAAGATGATGCCTATTTTTAAACCATATTATTCGGTTCTAATGCATAGTACTATTCAGATATCTGTGGTCTAATTTTAACGAAAGTAAATTTTAAGAGAGCCTTGTTAATTAAAGTATATTTTTAGAATTAGCACTTATCCTCTTGAATCATGGGGACTGTAGACTTACTAGTAAGAAAAAAGATAATTATACTGCACTTCAATGTAGTTTTAAACATGAATTTTATTGCGTATATTTGAAGTTTGCAACATGGTATTATGAAATACATATGAATATATATGTATATGAATGTATATGTGTATATATCTATATGTACGTATAGATATATGTCTTGTACATAATCCAGGTCTATAAGATTATGTATATACAGGGATAGAAAAAGTTGTGTGTCAATTCAAGTGTACTGCATCTATTGTCATATTAGACCTCAGTTGACCTGAAGAATATATATACCTATAGATCATGCAATGATTAGTAAAGCACGTTAACATGACTATCATCTCACATATAGTAGTAACTTTTTTGTGTTAACAAGAGCAACTAAAATCTCTTTAACAAAAACCCCTAACTCAATACAATTTTACTAACTTTAGTCTTCATGTTGTACCTTAGGTTTCTAGATTTGCTCATTCTACGTATTTACTAGTTTGTGTCCTTTGCCCTATGTCTTTCTATTCCTTCTTCCCCACTGCACAGTATTCTTTCATTATCTATCTCTGGGTATTTCAGCTCTTTATAAAATTTCACATGTAAGTGTGATCCTGTCATATTTTTCTATCAATGTGTGACTTATTTCACTTAGCATTATGTCCTCTAGGCTTATCCATGTTGTTGCAAATGATAGGGTCTCCTTTTTTAAGGAGGAATAATATTCCATTGTGTGTACATGTATATGCCACATTTTCTGTATCCATTCATCCATTGGTGGGCATTGAGGGGATTTTTTTCCCCCTTATATTGGCTGTATATTTCCCAAGTAGCCAAATATGTTTCCCAAGTAGTCAAATATATTTTAACTTCACAATGTGGTTTCTTATACTGTGGTGCAAGTGTTGATTCCAGTATTGTCATTTTAAAAGCTCATCAGTCAAACAATGTTGGTCATTTAGTAATTTATTTAGCATCTTCTATATACAAGTGGCCTGTTAAGGGCTGTGAAGGGTAAAAAAATATTTGAAGTTAAGGTTTCTGCCAAAAGTTGCCCCATGAAAGAATAACTAAAAACAGAAGGCTATACGTGATTACTTCAAAATATTTTTAGTTCAAGAAACAACTACAGCGGGAGGTCAGATGATGCAGAGTTCAGTGACAGTTAGAGGGAGGGAAGAAAGCTGCTTTGGGAAAGTGGGTTTTGAATCTGGAAATAGAAACTTCCAGAAACAGAAATAAAATGTGGATGTACAGAAAGGACTTGGAGGACCATTCCAGCTGGGGAAACAGCTGTCAAATGACAGATGCAGGAAATTTAAATAAACACTTGGGGACAGTGAGAGGTTAATACAGAGAAGTAGCTGGAAAATAAGGTTGGATAATAGGTTTGAAACATATTTTAAGGGACTTAAATAATAACTTAGGACATTTTCATTATAGTTTACAGCTCTCAATAATTACTCTTTTCTCAATGTTACGAAGGGAAAGAATGATTTAGAAAATATACCTGACTGAGTGTAAAATCTATGTCAAAATCCAAGAGAACTAGAGTTGCCTAGATATTCTTGAGGAAGAAAAACAGTTTGGAGGATTTATATCAAGTATCTTTACCGTAAAGATACAAAAATAAAGACACATAAGCATATTGGTAGAAGAAAAGATAAATCACTTAATACATTAGCATAAAGAGCCCAGAAACAGACCTGCACACCTAATATATAGCAAAGGCACCAATGCAATGCAATAAATGGTGGCAGATAAAAAGGATATTTGTGTAGGAATTTTTAAAATGTGAACCCTGATTCTGACCTTATATCATAAACAAAATTTGAGACAAATGATGGTCTGTTAATGTGAAAGATAAACACATACATAAGTAAATATGCAATTCAGTTTCTTAAAAAAATGGGCACAATGCTTCAATAGTCACCTCAGGGGAAAAAAATATCCAACTAGCCCAGGTGCGTATAAAATGGTGCTCAAGTGTATTAGCCCCCATGGAATGCTCATTAAAATCACAATAAATATAATTTAAACTCCTATCAAATTGGCTAAGAATCAAACAATGGCCAGTATTAAGTGTTGCCAAGGGAGGGTGTGGCTCAACTGGAGATTTGATATTGGTAGGTGGCAGAGTAAATTCTGTCTATAACATATGAAAATATCTGGCAATGTCTAAAGCCAAATGAATATGTCTTTGATCAATCTTGTAACTCAGCAATTCCACTCTTAGGTATATATCAAATACCAATGAGTGTTTATTTCTATTAAAAGATGTGCATGCAAACTTTAAAACAACTTACAGAAGTTTTATTTATAATAGCCCCAAAATGGAGCAGTCTAAAAGTCCAATATAAGGATAAATGAACTGTGGTACATTCTTACAATAACAGAAAAAGGACAGCATAAATACTTCTCATAGTTATGTTGAATTAAAGAAGTTAGACACTAAAGAATGCATATGATATCATTTCATTTGTATGTAGTTCAAGACAGGGATCACACTAGTGATTATCTTCGGAGGGTGGTTGTTGACTGAGATGAACTATGAGAGAGCCTTCTAGGGGGCTATAAATGTCTTATATTCTAATTTGTATGGTAGTTATAGAGGTAGATACATATAAAAATTCATTGAAGTCAACATTTAGGATTTATGTACTTTACTGTAAGCAAATTATTCTTCAATATAAAATCAGATTTCAACCGAAAACCAGATTTTAGAAAGTCTCGCTTTTTAAAATTGCTCATCTACATGTTTTTCTCTGTGTATCCACTTTTGTATGCATCTGTTACCTTCTCCTTTCTTAGTTGATTTACTCTTATTACTCATGTCGTCTGTTTACTGAGTCTGTGAACTTTTACCTTGGCTCTCAGAACATAAACACCCAGGACCCTTGGTGTTACTTGTTTCCATCTCTGAGATAATACTTACTGCTAATATTAATTGTGAGTTACTGGGCTAAGTGTATTATATGCAGTATCCCATTTAATTCACATAATGAACTCATGAACTGGCTACTATTTTCATCATTTTACAGGTGAAATTTGAAAGATGAAGTAACTCTCAGAAGAACCAGAATTTGAATTTAGATTCATCATATTCCAGAGTTTAGGTTCTTGAATATAATGCTATAGGAAGACCTGATAACATGAGAAAGATTAATTCTAATTTTCCAAGTTTTTTTTCTTTTTTTCGTATCAGCAGTGCAAATTGTAAGTCACTTAAAATCTTACAGATGGGCTAATTCAGGCTGAACGAATGTAGAGAACACATCATAAAATCAATGCTTAGGATGATCACAGGGGCTCTGGGTGGAAACCAATGCTCTGCCATTGCTGTATAACTGTTGAGAATTACATCACCTGTTGGTCTCTTTCATTAATCAGAGGTCTGTAAAAATTAAAAAATAATATAAAAAAGGAAATACGCTAAATTTACCAATGGAATATAAAAATAAATGTTGATTAGAAATGAAAGAAGAGACATATTTTGTGTGCCAAACATTTCAAAAAGTCAAACGTTCTGAAGTCAGTTTTAAAAAATCTGTCGATTCCTGACCCCATCTGTAGACGCCATTGTAGAAATCATAAAACATCATCTAATTTGAAGTTGGACATGTCAGGAAGTGCATTTCAAAGACTCAAATTATTCACTTTCATTCGTCTTTGGAATTAACAAGTAGACTTGTACAAAGTAGTTTTGTTCAGTGAAAAACAATATTTGATAATTGTAGCTAAAAAGCATCCATAGTATTCTGTAGTTTCCTTTTTTATATAGACTAAAGCCTACCACGATATGTTTTGAAAGATGAGATTTCTCTAAAGCCATGAGTATGAGTACTATCTTGTCTATATAAATATGTGCACATTTAAAGAAAAATGAACTGGGTTTTCTGTTCATAGAAGTTTAAACTGTGACTGATAATTTTCCAATTGGATCTAGATAAAAATAATTATTAACTTCAATAGAAATATATGGATTAGATACAAATGCATTTGTTAAGTCAAAGTTCAGCATTAGCAAAGTTATGACTTTAAAAATTAATCCTCCTGTGTGATTATCAATGAATGATCATAAAATGTCTCCTGACTTATCCCAAAATATCATATTTATTGTCATAAAAGAAAATTTCATTTAAAAAATTATGAGTTTTATAATTAAAAAATAAACATTGAATAAAATTCAATATATAATTTAAGAATTCTCTCTGAGCTAGGATTAAAACTGAAATTGAAATGGATTTGCTTAAACGTAGTAAATTTGTTGCTTTAAGTTTCCCATAACTGTCAGAATAAAGTATGTGAGGATCCAATATATTGTATATAGTTATTTTCTATCTTCTAAAAAATAATTTACATTTCTAATTTTTTTTTCTCATTTGACAGTAAGGAAAACCAAGTTTCAGAACATAAAAATATAATTCCTAAGATAATGCCATTAGGAAATTGTTCATATACATCTACTGAAATAATCATATGGTTTTAAGTCTTTAATCTGTTAATGTCATGAAATACATTGAACGATTTCCTAATGTTAAAACAACTTTGTGATCCCAGAATAAACCCAGCTTAGCATGTTTTGCATATATTTTTGGGATTTTGTTTGTCAATATTTTGTTTAGGATTTTTTCCATCTGTATTTATGACATTATATGAGCCTTAATTAGGTTTATATGGTAGGGAAATAGTTCCATTTTCAGCACTGTATAAGAGTTTCTTAAAATGTATTCTTGAATTTATGTTAGAAATCATTTAGAAAACCATTTGGGCCTGGTATTTCTACCCTTTTGTGATTGTAATATTAAACAGAAAATGTAGAAAATATAAATGTATGGCTTATTGAATTATTATCACAAAGGAAGCACTTATTTGACTACCATTTTGATAAAGAATATTATCCACAGCACAGAAATCCTCTGAGGCCCAAGTGGTACCACCTCTCCTCCCCAAAGTTAAATGCGATTCTAACTTCTAACACAACATTTACTTTTGCATATTTTTAAAGTTTGTAAAAATAGACTCATAAAATACTATTTTTGCCAGGATGATTTTATTCTGCATTAGATTATAAAATTCATCCATGTTGTGGCATGTGGCTATGATTCACCTGTTTTCACTGTTGCATAGTGTCTACATTGTTTGACTCTGCTAAGGACATTTGTTTGTTCTACTGTTGCTGGACATTTGGGGCTTTTGCATTTTTGGCTGTTATGAATAATGTTACTAAGAATATGCTTATACCTTTTACTAGGTACACGTGTTTTGCTATCTATATACATAGGAATGTCACTGCTAAGGCAAAAGGTAATGCCAAACAGTTTAACATGGCTGTAATAATTTATACTCACACAGCATTGTGCACGCAATCCTGCTACTCCGTATCCTTGTTAAATTTTAGCATTGTCAATCTGTACAATTTTAAGTATTGTGGTGGTTGTGCAATGATATATCATTGTGGGTTTTGTCTAAATTTTCCTGATAACTAATAATTGAGTATCTTTTAATATGATGAGTAGACATCTGAATACCCTCCTTCTGAAGTCTCTATTTAAGTCACTTGCCTTTTTCTCTTGGGTTATTGTCTTTTTCTTATTGATTTTCAGCACTTATTTTTATATACTGGATATGTATCCTTTGTTGGATGTATGTCTTGCCAATATCTTCTGCTACTCAATGGCTTGCCTTTTTACTCTCTAAATGGCATGCTTTGATGAAGTTCTTTTTTAAAATTAATTTTACTGTGTATGTTTGAGGTTTATAATACAGTGTTGTGAGATACATATAGATAGTAAAATGGTTACTATAGTGAAGCAAATTAACATATCTGTTATCTCACGTAGTTACTTTTTTATAACAACAGAAGCTTAAATTTATTTATTTAACAAAAATCCCCAATACAATTTTATTAACTATACCTCTCATGCTATATATTGTCTCTCTAGGTTTGTTCATCCTACATATTTGGTACTTTGTATCATTTGACCTACGTATTCCCCTCTCCACTCTGCTACCCTAATGATTCTTATTTATAAAGTAGTCTAATTCATCAGTTTTCCCATTAGTGTGCCAACACTTTGTGTCCTATGTAATAAGTCTTTATGTCCTATTTAATAAGTCTATATTTTTATATATGCCAAAAATATAAAATATACGCATATGTGTATTTAGCAAAAAGTGTTGGTATTTTTCCTGTTACATGGGCCTCCACAATTCTTTTGTAAATGATAATTGAATATGCAGGGTTGGGACTGTGGTAGTCAGGATTCTTAGATGACCCCTAAGTGCTCAGCTCCTAGTATATATACATCTTCTAGTTATTTAGTGGAACATTATGTAGGTATTGCTATAAAGGGTTATGGCAGATATAATTAAGATGCCAAATCAGTTGAGTTTAAGATAAGGATATTATGTAGGTAATCTGACCTAATCACAAACCTTTTAATGCTGGGTCTATAGATCAGTAACAGGGAATTCAGGGACATTCAGCCTGAGCAGGATTCTCTGTTACTCACATTGAAGATAGAGGGGGCCATGTGGCATGGAATGTGGGTGGCTTCTAGGAGTTGAGACCAGAAAGCATGGAAATGAGAACTTCAGTCCTATAGCTGCAAAAAAACTGAATTTTCTCAACAATAAGAATAAACTTGGAATTATATGTTTTCCCAGAGCTCCAGAAAAGAACTCAGTCCAATCTACGACTTGATTTCAGCTGTATGGTACCCTGAGCAGAGGACCCAGGCACACTGTGCTAGATTTCTGGCTTACAGAGCTCTGAGCTAATAAATGGCTATTGTATTAGGCTTCTAAATTTGTGGTAATTTCTTCAGCAGCAATAGAAAACTAATATAAGGATTTGCATTATTGTTTATGTGTTGACCTAGCACAATCACTTAAAAATTTTCTTTCCCTACTGATCTTCAGTGGCAATATTCTAATAAATCAATTTTTCTATTTGTCTTTCCTTGAACCCAGTTTGAAATTCACAATTACTCCAGCTAAGTAATATTTCTTATACCTTATAGAGCAAGCCTTCCACCTTGTTACTCTCCTTTGAGAGTGTCTTTCCTCTTCCTGTCCTTTGTATTTCCATATACATTTTGGAAGCATCAATAAATTCCATAGGCTATCCAGATTGATTTTGGAAGAACTGGCAACTTTGTAATATTCAGTCTTCCAATACATAAACATAATATATAATTTATTTTTCATATTACAAACTGATGCAAGTTGGAATACGTTACTTTTCGTGTACAATGGCATATTTCTAAGTTTTGTATTCTTCTCTTTATCAAGTGAAACTTTCAATAGATATTACACAAAAAACTCAAACTCAACATGTTCAAAATGGAAAACACTCTCATTTGTTCAAAAGTACTTCATTCACTTGTGAATTAAACTCTTGTGAAAATTGTTGTGAAAATCATTATCAGTGTACTTCCTAGGTATTATAAAATGGAAAGTTGTTTATATTTATTTCTTCGTGAAGCCAAAAATGAAATTCCTCAAGGAGGCATGGTAGATCAGGAATCTATCATTATATTTAATTTCTCCGTGAAGCCAGAAATGAAATTTCTCAGGGAGGAATCATAGATAGCCAAAACCTATTAGTTGTTTTTTACTTTTATGAGTCTCTTTCACCTAAAATTTAATAATAAACCAAATCATTTTCAGTTTATTAATCTCTCAGTTATGCGTACTCCTCTCTTTCATCTTTGTAATTGTTCTAGTTGAGTCCCTTTGAATTATTTCTCACCTGAACTACTCTAATAGCTTTCTAAATTGTTTTCTTCCTTCTATTTTCCACCTATCTCTTAAATATTTTCATGCTGATTCCAGGGCAATGCCTTTTAAACCACAAATCTGATCATGACATTCCTTAACACCTGTTTAAAATTAGTCAGTGGTCCACCATTTTCTTCAGTGTAAAAATCCTTGAATACATGACATTTTATCCCACATTCTTGGAATTATTGGACCATCTTTTCATAGATTACTGATGCAATTACCTTCTACTAATCTTTCAAAGTATAACTAAAATGATCTTTTCCATAAATTTTGCATGAGATTCCTTAATCTCAACTAGGTTTTTCAGCTGCAAAGCATGTAGCTGGGGTACTTACAGAATTCTTAGGCAGTTTGCTTGAAGATTTTTACCGTTTTCCATTTTATGAGGATTTCATTGAAGTTATTGAAGACCCATTTATCCCTCAGGTCCTTTGATAAACAACAACAAATGAGATTTAAACTATTTTCAACTTGTCTGTTATTCTAATAAGATTCCTTTTTCTCCTTGAGAGAAAGGTTGCGAAATTGTACTCAATGGTTTTTATGATATAAAAATGCTACTAAAAATATGAATGAAAATTAACAAATGCTTAGGATGAGAAGTTTATGCTTTTACATCTCATTCCCTAGAAGTAGTATATAGCAATTACAATATAGAGTTTGTTTACAGCAAGTTTTTTTTTACTGTGTTTTAAAAATATATTTAACAAATATTAATTTAGAGCCTAGTACATGGGAGAAGATGTGTCAGTTGTTGAGATATGAAGAGTATATCACCTTCTCTTGTAAGAACATCTCTTTCAAGGAGTTTAAATTATCAACAGAAACAGAATACCATGATTAGTACTGTGATGGCCTGGTGTAAAACGAGCTATCATGCCAAAGGAGATTCCCTGTGTTAGAAAGCTGTCTTGGAGAAAATTTTGAAATCAGTGAAGTACACTATTTTCCACCTGCTTTTATCTACCTAAACCTATTTCCAATCACACCACGTTTGGTTCAGTAGTGCTGTAAAATAATTGTTTATCTCTCTTTGATTTAATTTCAAATTCTATTTTAGATTCAAGGAGTGCAAATATAGGTTTTTACATGGGTATATTGTGTGATGGTAAGGTTTGGAATATGAATGACCCTTCACCCAGGTAGTGAGTATAGTAACCGATAGGTAGTTTTTAGTCTACACCCCCACTGCCTAATAGTCCTCAGTATCTATTGTTCCCATCTTTATATCTGGGTATACTCAATGTTTAGCTCCCACTAAGTGAGAAGATGCGGTAATTGGTTTTCTGTTTCTGCATTAACTCGCTTAGGATAATAGTCTCCAGCTACATCATTGTTGCTGGGGGACATGATTTCATTCCTTTTTATGAGTGCATAATATTTGATGGTATATATGTACCACATTTTCTTGATTCAATCTGCCATTGATAGGCATTTAGATTGATTCCATGTCTTCGCTATTGTGAATAGTGCTGCAACAAACATATTAGTGCAGGTGTCTTTTCGGTAGAACAAATTTATTTTCTTTTGGATTTATATACAGTGATATGATTGCTGGATTGAATGATAGTTCTGTTTTGAGTTATTTCAGAAATCTCTAAACTGCTTTCCATAGTGGATGAATGAATTTACATTTCTACCAACAGTAGAGAAGTGTTATCTTTTCTCTAGCCTTGCCAGCATCTGTGATTCTTTAACTTTTTAACAACAACCATTCTGACTGTGGTTTTGATATGCATATCTCTGATGATTAGTGATAATGAGCACTTTTTCGTATGTTTGTTGGCCGTGTGTGTGTCCGCTGAGAAGTATTTGTTCATGTCCTTTGTCCATTTTTAAGGGGATTATTTTGTTTCTTGCTTGCTGATTTACGTTTCTTATAGATTCTGGATATTAGACCTACGTCAGAGGCATAGTTTGTGAATGTTTTCTACCCTTCTAATAGGTTGACTATTTGCTGCACTGATATTTTCTTTTACTATGCAGAAGCTCCTTATTTTATTTTCCAAGTTAGGATTTTTTATTTTAAATTTAGAAGATCAGAGAAGCTATAATTGCATACATGAAAGAATTGTTCATTCAGAATATTTCTGTCAAATGTTTACTATTTTCCCACTGAATGCCTACGTTGCTAGAGATTCTAATTAATTCATTCAATTAATAGAAGTGAGATGGATACCTCTTCTAATGTAATTGGAGGAATTAGGGGGTTGAAGAGGAGATGCAGGAGGAGAATAGTAAAGGTTTGATTATATAAAATGACAGAACTGACTATGGATTCATAAATGGATTGTTAGAAGACATCGAGTGCCCTTTTTGAGTTGCATAAAATTGAGCAATCCAGGTATAGGAGGAAAGAAGTTAGACAGGATTAGGATTTGCTCTTTAGTATAATGAAAAGACAGCAGGGTCAAAAATTAGGTCTCGAGTGAGGGAATGATTGAAATAGGATATGAGGTTTAGGCTAGTGAAGACAAGAATAGTAATGCTGGAAAATATAGTTGGACCCTGGTTCCCATGATCTCAAAGACGTGGAAGACTAGATTTTATTTGGATAACGGGATGTTAGAGAAGCATTGGAAAGATTTGATTTGGGAGGAAAGAAATAGTAATTTTGTATTTTACACCTGGGTATGGAACCAACTGAAAGGAAAACTCAGGACTGAATTGGATGTATTAATACATGTTCTCACTTATAAATGGGAGCTAAACAGTGACAACACATGGAGACAAGGAGGGGAACAACAGATACTGGAATTTACTTGAGAGTGAAGGGTGGAAGGAGGGAGAGGATTGGAAACAACACCCATTGGGTACTATGCTTATTACCTGGGTGATGAAATAATCTGTACACCAAAGCCCTGAGATACGCAGTTTACCAATGTAACAAACCTGCATATGTACCCCTGAACCTAAAATAAAAGTTATAATAAAAACAAAAGACATGAGAGAGCTTGTTCTCTCTCTTTCTGCTCTCTGTCATGAGGATACAGGAAGAACATCATCTAGAAACCGGCACTCATGCCCTCACCAGATGCTGAATCTGCCAGAACCTTAATCTTGGACTTCCCAGTCTCCAGAACTATGAGAAATACATTTCTATTATTTAAGCCACTCAGTCTGTTATTCTGTTACAGAAGCCCAAACTAGGACACTCCTAATTATTAAACCTGTGTTCTATAAACAACTTTATCAAAAGCAAAGCTGATATTCTGATCAGCTGGTTTTCTCTTACTGTGTAAGTTTGCTCAGGATAATGGCCTCCAGCTCCATTCATGTTGCTGCAGAGAACATGATCTCATTCCTTTTCTATGGCTGCATAGTATTCCATGGTGCATATATACCACTTTTTAAAATTCAGTTTTCCATTGATGGGCATTTAGATTGATTCCATATTTTTGCTATGATATTAGTGCTGCAATGAACGTAACTTGTGTATATGTCTTTATGGTAGAATGATTTATATTTTGGGGGTATATATCCAATAATGGGATTTCTGGGTCAAATGGTAATTCTGTTTCAAGTTCTTTGAGGAATCACCATGCTGCTTTCCACAATGGCTGAACTAATTTGCAGTCCCCTCAGCAATGTATAAGCATTCCCTTTTCTCTACAACCTCACCAGCACCTATTTTTTTAGTTTTTAACAACAGCCATTCTGGCTAGTGTGAGATGATATCTCATTGTGGTTTTGATTTGCATTTCTCTAATGATTAGTAATGTTGAGCACTTTTTAATTTTTATTGGCTGCATGTATATCTTCTTTTGAAGAGCATCTGTTCATGTCCTTTGCCCACTTTTTAATGGGGTTGTTTGATTTTGCTTGTAAATTTGTTTAAGTTCCTCATAGATCCTGGATTTTAGACATTTGTCAGATGCAACGTTTGCAAAAGTCTTCTCACATTCTGTAGGTTGTCTGCTTACTCTATTGACAATTTGTTTTGCTGTGCAGAAGCTCTTTAGTTTAATTAGGTCCTATTTGTCAATTTTGTTTTTGTTGCAGTGGATTTTGGCATTTTCATCATGAGATCTTTGCCCGTTTCTATGTCCAGAATGGTATTTACTAGTTTATCTTCTAGGGTTTTTAATAGTTTTGGGTTTTACATTTAAGTCTTTAATTCCTCTTGAGTTGATTTTTATATATGGTATAAGGAAGGTGTCCAGTTTCAATCTTCTGCATATGACTAACCAGTTATTCTGGCACCATTTATTGAATAAAGAGTCTTTACCACATTGCTTGTTTTAGTTGACTTTGTCAAAGATCATGTCGCTGTAGATATGCAGCATTAAATGTGGGCTTTCCATTCTGTTCAATTGGGCTATGTGTTTATTTTTAACTAGTACCTTGCTGTTTTGGTTACTGTAGCCTTGTAATATAGTTTGAAGCTGGGTAACATAATCTCTCCAGCTTTGTTCTTTTTGTTTAGGATTGTCTTGGTCATTCAGGATCCTTTTTGTTTCCATATGAATTTGAAAATAGTTTTTCTAATCCTGTAAATAATGCCTTTGGTAATTTGATAGAAATAGCATTGAATCTGTAAAGTGCTTTGGGCCGTATGGCTATTATAATAATATTGATTCTTTCTATCCATAAGCCTAGAATATTTTTCCATTTGTTTGTGTTGTCTCTGATTTCTTCCAGCAGTATTTTGTAATTCTCTGTAGAGATCTTTTACCTTTTTGGTTAGCTGTATTCCTAGTATTTTATTCTTTTTTTGACTATTGTGAATAGGATTGCGTTTCTAATTTTGCTCTCACCTTGGTGGTTACTGGTGCCTAGAAATGCTACTGATTTTTTTGTACATTGATTTTGTATCCTGAAACCTTACTGAAATTATGTATCAGTTTTAGGATACTTTTGGTGGAATCTTTAGGATTTTCTAGGTATAATATCATATCATCAGTGAAAAGAGATAATTTGACTTCTTTTTTCCTGTTTAGGTGCCTCTTATTTCTTTCTTGTGCCTGATTGCTTTGGCTAGGGCTTCCAGGACTACATTGAATAGGAGTGGTGAGAGTTGCTATCCAACTGAGAAGTTGGTATCCTTCTCAGTCCTTAAGGGGAAGGGTACAATAAGATTTTGGCTGTTGGCTTTTCATAGATGGCTCTTTTTATTTTGAGGTATATTCTTTTGATGCCTAATCTGTTGAGGGTTTTTATCATGAAGGAATATTGGATTTTATGAAAAGCTTTTTCTGAATCTATTGAGATAATTATGTTTTTGTTTTTAATTATGTTTATGTTGTGAATCACATTTATTTATTTGCATATGTTGAAGCAACCTTGCATCCCAGGCATAAAACCAACTTAATCGTGGTGAATTAACTTTATAATATGTCACTGGATTTGGTTTGCCAGTATTTTATTGAGGATTTTTGCATTTATGTTCATCAGAGAAATTGGCCTGAATTTTCCTTTCTGTTGTCGTTTTTCTACCAGCTTTTGGTATCAAGCTGATGCTGGCTTCACAGAATGAGTTAGAGAGGAGCCCCTACTTCTTGATATTTTTTTGAATAGTTGCAGAAGGATGGAACAGTTCTTTATACGTCTGTTAGAATTTGGCTATGAATCCATCTGGTCCAGGGCTTTTTCTTGGTTGGTAGGCTTTTTATGACTGATTCAATTTGGGAACTTTTCATTGACCTGTTCAGGTTTTCATTTTCTTCCTGGTTTAATCTTGGAGGGTTGTGTATTTCCAGGAATTTATCCACTTCCTCTGGATTTTCTAACTTTTGTGCACAGAGGTGTTCATAATAGTCTCTGAAAATATCTTGTATTTCTGTGGTATTGACTGTAATGTCATATTTGTCATTTATGATTGTGTTTTTTTGGATTTATTTCCATTAATCTAGCTAACAGTCTATCAATCTTGTTTATTCTTTTGAAAAATCAATTATTGGTTTCATTGCTTTTTTATAGATTTTTGCATCTCAGTTTCATTCAGTTATTCTCTGATTTCATTATTTCTTTTCTTCTGCTAGCTTTTTGAATTGCCACATTTCCTGCACTAATTCTTTCACATCTGAGACAACTGTGGAATAAGTTGAGTATAGTCAACTGACTTCACTTTTCAGTGTTTTCAGAGGGCCAAGGCTCTCTACAGAATCTGTATTTGTGGGTGAATTAGTTCCCTGGGTTTCACAGGTAATACCTATTGGCAGAATATTTTTGGTGTTGTAATTTGGGCTGTGAACCAGTAGATGACGCTTAAGAGTGATGGCCAACAGATATGCTATGCAGTTCTTTTGTATTCCAGCGCATTTGCAGCAGCACTCAGTGGTGGGAGATGGGGAAAGAAGTGACCTCCTCATCATGTTCACTCCTGGGCATTGGGTAAGCTCCTTCCAATCACTGGCACCATACCCGTGTTTCCTTTGTTAAATGTTCCATACAACAATGATATAGTTTGGCTCTGTGTCCCCACCCAAATCTCATTTAGAATTATAATCCCCATGTGTCGAGGAAGGGACCTAGTGGGAGGTGATTGGATCATGGGGGTGGTTTCTCTCATGCTGTTCTCATGGTAGTGAGGGAGTTCTCGTGAGATTTGTTTGTTTGATAAGTGTCTGGTATTTCCCTTGGTTGCTCTTTCTCTCTCCTGACACCCTGTGAAGGTGACTGCATCCCCTTTGCCTTCTGCCATAACTGTAAGTTTCCTAAAGCCTCCCCAGCCATGCAGAACTGTGAGTCAGTTAAACCTCTTTCCTTTATAAATTACCCAGTTTCAGGTATTTCTTTATAGCAGTGAAAAAATGGACACACACGAATTCCTCAGGCAAAAGCCACCCTTCCTGGACCAACCCTGTGGCAGGAGACACACCCTATTCTTGCACCAACCCAGAATCCCATACCTCTTCCCCCTTGCAGTGCTCTGAGAGTGAAGACTCCTCTCATGCTTAAGCATCAACCACAGATCTCTGCTGGACAGTCCTGAACTGTGCACAGCAGCCCTGGGGCATTGGGACCAGCTCATAGCTCCATCATCTGGCCTGTCAGGGTCAGGCACCAGCTGTGCTGGGAGATCTAAAGTTTTCCCAGGCCACTGGGAAGTACTCAGGTGTGGCCACCAGCAAAGCACCCAGGATGAGCAGCAGAGGTGGTGCTGTGCACATGCTCCTGTGGGAGTGGCCAGGCAGCGGTTTGGGGAGGGGCTATCATGCAGGAAGCCCTGCAGAACAGACATGACCTAGTCCCCTGAGAAAGTCAGCCTTGCTCTCTCTTGGCCCTGAGGTCAGGTAGGGTATGAGCATCTCAGAGGAAGATGGGGAACTTTGGGGATAGGTACCTATGGCTGCATTCTGCTGCAGCTTTCCTGCACACAAAAGTCTCTGTGTTCTGAGCAGGCTGGAGCTCTGTCTCTCCTGGAGCTCTGTCTCTGCCTATTCATTGGGCAGATCTCTCTGACAGTTCAAATGTCTATGGGGGACATGGGATCTCTTGCATGTAGAATCCCAGAAGTCTGTGGCAAGAGTGGGCTGCCCCACCTTTCCTTTCCTTATCCCTTGCCTCAGAGCCACTCAGGGCCAGGAACCAACCCTAGCATTCAGCAACCCCTCGCAGGGCTCCCAGCTTCCTCCCTCTTTTGCCTTTGTGTCTGTGTCACCTCTGCACTGACACTTGGTGTTTCCTCTCTGAAGTGTGTTCTAAGTGTTCTAAGTGTGTTGGTTTACTCGATAGTTTGGTCATTCCCAGTGGGAGCAGTGTGTCCTGGCTGTGTCTCGTTAGCCATCTTCTGTCTCTCCTCATTTAAGTTGTTTATCAAATATTTTAAATAATACAATGTAAGAAATACTTTTCAAGACAAGGTTTTTAATATACTGGTAAGAGGGATGGCAAAAAACCCATATGCAAAAAGGAAAAATTAGAGACCCAGTTGCATTAAAATATGATATTAAGATCTATCATTTTATGTGTCTGACATAACTCACAATAAAAGGACAAAAACAATACATTTGAAATAGAATAAATATTAAATGTAAGAGACAAACCTATGCAAATCTTATGATTTATGGTATAAGTTATTTATAATTTAGAAAACTCACAAAATTCACAAAACATCAAGGAAAAGGCTGTAATTTTCCTACATTAAATGAATAACATCTGTTCATGAAAAGACCCCACAGAGAAAGTGTAAGAACAAGACACATAATTTATGAACTTGGAGAGAGTATATGTAAAAATAGATCTGATT
Organism: Macaca fascicularis; assembly: GCF_037993035.2. Classification (NCBI taxonomy): domain Eukaryota; kingdom Metazoa; phylum Chordata; class Mammalia; order Primates; family Cercopithecidae; genus Macaca; species Macaca fascicularis. The sequence continues at coordinate 20,075,534 of NC_088392.1, forward strand.
AAGAATTTGTATCCAAAATATGCAAAGAATTTCTTTAACTCAATAATCCAAAAGCAAGCAACTCAATTTAAAATGAGCACAGATTATGAAAAAGCATTTTACAGAAAATAACACATTAAAGGGCAGATGCCAACTGCAAGCTCAGGGAATTGCTCATTGCAAGCTCAGGGAATTGCTCATTGTAAATGTGATCAGCTGTGGTTTCACAGCTGACAAAATGATAACAGTTAAAATTTGAAGATTACGAGTGGGAGTTATGATATCTAGTAACCTGAACTCTTATACAAGTTATTGAGAGTGTGGATTTTTACAAGCAATTTGGAAAATAATTTGGCATTAGATAGTAAAGTTGAAGATGTCTAAAATCTATGGTTCAGCAATTCTACACTTGGGTTTAGATAAGCTGTATTCGTGTGTCTGAAGCCATGTACCAGATGATCCACAGCAGTATTGCTGCTAATGGTTTCTAACTGAAAATAAATCAAATATTATTAATTTTAGAATAGTGAAATTAAATATAGTCACATTTAATGCCATGACTGGGTCACTGAAAAATAATATTGCATAAAAATATAAGTTGACAAAAACATAAGATATAATCACTTAGATAAACTTAAAAACATGCAAAACTAAACCTCCTATTGTTCAGGGGAAACAATATGAATGAAAATAGTATTTTTTTAAGTCCCAAAGATGACTAACACAAAATTCGTGGCAGTGGTTATTTCTAAAGAGGGAGAAAGGAGGAAGATTCAGGGGCACACAGAGGACATATATATGGCTAATGGAAGCATTTCCATTCTTAATCTGGGTCAAACTGTGTACCATGCACACAGTCTAAAAGTATTATCTTTCAGCTGCAAAAACAATAAAATACTTAGGAATATACCTAACCAAGGAGGTGAAAGACCTCTACAGGAAAACTACAAAACACTGCTGAAAGAAATCATAGATGACGCAAACAAATGGAAACACATTCCACGATCATGGATGGATAGAGTCAATACTGTTAAAATGGCCATACTGTCAAAAACATTCGACAAATTCAAGGAAATTCTCATTAAAATACCACCATCATTCTTCACAGAACTTGAAAAAACAATCCTAAAATTCATATGGAACCATAAAAGAGCCTGCATCACCAAAGCAGGACCAAGCAAAAAGAACAAATCTGGAGGCATGATATTACTCAACTTCAAACTATAAGGTTATAGTCACCAAAACAACATGGTACTGGCATAAAAATAGACCAATGAAATGAAATAGAGAACCCAGAAATAAAGCCAAATACGTACAGCCAACTGATTTTCAACAAAGCAAACAAAAACATAAAGTGGGGAAAGAACAGCCTATTCAACAAATGGTGCTGGGATAATTGGCAAGTCAAATGTAGGGGAATGAAACTGGATCCTTATCTCTCGCTTTATACAAAAATCAACTCAAGATGGATCAAAGACTTAAATCTAAGCCCTGAAACAATAAAAATACTTTCCAAAGATAACTTAGGAAAATCTCTTCTAGACATAGGCTTAGGCAACGACTTCATGACCAAGAACCCAAAAGCAAATGCAACAAAAACAAAGAGAAGTAGATAAGACTGACTTAAACTAAAAGGCTTCTGCACAGCAAAAGAGATAATCACCAGAGTTAACAGACAACCCACAGAGTGGGAGAAAATCTTCACAATATACACATCTGACAAAGGACTAATATCCGGAATCTACAACGAGCTCAAATCAGAAAAGAAAAATACAAACAATCCCATCAAAAACTCAGCTAAGAACATGAATAGACAATTCTCCAAAGAAGATACACAGATAGCCAACAAGCATATGGAAAAATGCTGGACACCACTGATCATCAGGGAAGTGCAAATGAAAACAAAAATGCGATACCACCTTATTCCTGCAAGAATGGTCATAATCAAAAAACGAAGAAATAGTAGATGTTGTCGTGGATGTAGCGAAAAGGGAACACTTTTACACTGCTGGTGGAAATGTAAACTAGTACAATCACTATGGAAAACTATGGAAATTCTTTAAAGAACTAAAAAACTAAAGTAGAACTATCATTCATTCTAGCAATCGCACAACTGGATATCTATCCAAAGAAAAAGAAGTCATATAAAAAAGACACTTGCACATGCATGTTTATAGCAGCACAATTTTCAATTGCAAAAATATGAAACTGGTCCAAATGCCCATCAATCAATGAGTGGATAAAGAACGTGTGAGATATATATACACACATACAACATATATGTATACATATATATACATATATACATATATACATGTATATATATGTACATATAATATAGATACATATATGTACATATAATTAATAACATGTTAATATATAATTATGATATATAATATATAATGATATATGTAATATATGTAATAACATGTAATATATAATATAATTATTAATATTATATATAATATATAATAATATATGTATGTATATATACACACACATATATACACCATCGAATACTACTCACTGATAAAAAGGAATGAAATGATGGCACTGGCAGCAACCTTATTGGAATTGTAGACTTTTATTCTAAATGAAGTAACTCAGGAGTGGAAAACTGAACATCATATGTTCTCACTCACAAGTGGGAGCTAAGTTAGGGGACACAAAGGCATAAGAGTGATACAATAGACTTTGGGGACTCAGAGAAAGGGTGGGAGAGGGTGAGGGATAAAAGACTACACATTGGGTACAGTGTACACTGCTTGGGTGATGAGTGCAACAAAATCTCAGAAATCACTGCTAAAGAACTTATTCATGTAACCAAATACCACCTGTTTCCCCAAAACCTATTTAAATAAAAAGTAAAAAGAAGAAAATAAAAAAATATTTTTTTCACTCAACTTCTAATAATTTTTTAAAGTGATAGGAATAAAAATCCACCTAACTGAAAAAATTGTGAACCTACAGTTTGAAATGACTCTTATCCTGAGAAAAAAAAGTTACATAGCAATTGACACCAAGCCATATCCTAGGTAAGCTATTAAAGTGATGGAAAAAAATTCTAGGCAGAAAATGCTAGTCAGCTCCTGAGTGGGGGAAATATGTTTGACATTATCTTTTTCTGTGGGGACCTTCAGTATTAGCCTATGTTAGAGTAATGCTTACAAAGTACTGAATAAAAGAAAATGTCCTTCAGAATGTCACATCCAGGCAAGGTTCTATTCTATGTGAAGAAAAAGCATATATTCAGAATTATGCAAGGACTGGGAGAATTTAATTTTTGTGAATATTTTTTAAAAATATCACTTGATGGGGGGCGGAGCAAGATGGACGAATAGGAACAGCTCCAGTCTCCAACTCCCAGCGTGACCGACACAGAAGACCGGTGATTTCTGCATTTTCAACTGAGGTACTGGGTTCATCTCACTGGGGAGTGGACGATCGGTGCTGGTCAGCTGCTGCAGCCCGACCAGCAAGAGCTGAAGCAGGGCGAGGCATTGCCTCACCTGGGAAGCACAAGGGGGAAGGGAATCCCTTTTCCTAGCCAGGGGAACTGAGACACACAACACCTGGAAAATCGGGTAACTCCCACCCCAATACTGCGCTTTAAGCAAACAGGCACACCAGGAGATCATATCCCACACCTGGCCGGGAGGGTCCCATGCCCCCGGAGCCTCCCTCATTGCTAGCACAGCAGTCTGTGATCTCCAGCAAGGCAGCAGTGAGGCTGGGGGAGGGGCGCCCGCCATTGCTGAGACTTAAGTAGGTAAACAAAGCTGCTGGGAAGCTCGAACTGGGTGGAGCTCACAGCAGCTCAAGGAAACCTACCTGTCTCTGTAGACTCCACCTCTGGGGACAGGGCACAGTAAACAATAACAAACACAGCAGAAGCCTCTGCAGATGCAAACGACTCTGTCTGACAGCTTTGAGGAGAGCGGTGGATCTCCCAACACGGAGGTTGAGATCTGAGAAGGGACAGACTGCCTGCTCAAGTGGGTCCCTGACCCCTGAGTAGCCTAACTGGGAGACATCCCCCACTAGGGGCAGTCTGACACCCCACACCTCTCAGGGTGGAGTACACCCCTGAGAGGAAGCTTCCAAAGCAAGAATCAGACAGGTACACTCGCTGTTCAGAAATATTCTATCTTCTGCAGCCTCTGCTGCTGATACCCAGGCAAATAGGGTCTGGAGTGGACCTCAAGCAATCTCCAACACACCTACAGCTGAGGGTCCTGACTGTTAGAAGGAAAACTATCAAACAGGAAGGACACCTACATCAAAACCCCATCAGTACATCACCATCATCAAAGACCAGAGGCAGATAAACACACAAAGATGGGGAAAAAGCAGGGCAGAAAAGCTGGAAATTCAAAAAATAAGAGCGCATCTCCCCCGGCAAAGGAGCGCAGCTCATCGCCAGCAACGGATCAAAGCTGGACGGAGAATGACTTTGACGAGATGAGAGAAGAAGGCTTCAGTCCATCAAATTTCTCAGAGCTAAAGGAGGAATTACGTACCCAGCGTAAGGAAACTAAAAATCTTGAAAAAAAAGTGGAAGAATTGATGGCTAGAGTAATTAATGCAGAGAAGGTCATAAACGAAATGAAAGAGATGAAAACCATGACATGAGAAATACGTGACAAATGCACAAGCTTCAGTAACCGACTCGATCAACTGGAAGAAAGAGTATCAGCGATTGAGGATCAAATGAATGAAATGAAGCGAGAAGAGAAACCAAAAGAAAAAAGAAGAAAAAGAAATGAACAAAGCCTGCAAGAAGTATGGGATTATGTAAAAAGACCAAATCTACGTCTGATTGGGGTGCCTGAAAGTGAGGGGGAAAATGGAACCAAGTTGGAAAACACTTTTCAGGATATCATCCAGGAGAACTTCCCCAACCTAGTAGGGCAGGCCAACATTCAAATCCAGGAAATACAGAGAACGCCACAAAGATACTCCTCGAGAAGAGCAACTCCAAGACACATAATTGCCAGATTCACCAAAGTTGAAATGAAGGAACAAATCTTAAGGGCAGCCAGAGAGAAAGGTCGGGTTACCCACAAAGGGAAGCCCATCAGACTAACAGCAGATCTCTCGGCAGAAACTCTCCAAGCCAGAAGAGAGTGGGGGCCAATATTCAACATTCTTAAAGAAAAGAATTTTCAACCCAGAATTTCATATCCAGCCAAACTAAGTTTCATAAGTGAAGGAGAAATAAAATCCTTTACAGATAAGCAAATGCTTAGAGATTTTGTCACCACTAGGCCTGCCTTACAAGAGACCCTGAAGGAAGCACTAAACATGGAAAGGAAAAACCGGTACCAGCCATTGCAAAAACATGCCAAAATGTAAAGACCATCGAGGCTAGGAAGAAACTGCATCAACTAACGAGCAAAATAACCAGTTAATATCATAATGGCAGGATCAAGTTCACACATAACAATCTTAACCTTAAATGTAAATGGACTAAATGCTCCAATTAAAAGACACAGACTGGCAAACTGGATAAAGAGTCAAGACCCATCAGTCTGCTGTATTCAGGAGACCCATCTCACATGCAGAGACATACATAGGCTCAAAATAAAGGGATGGAGGAAGATTTACCAAGCAAATGGAGAACAAAAAAAAAGCGGGGGTTGCAATACTAGTCTCTGATAAAACAGACTTTAAACCATCAAAGATCAAAAGAGACAAAGAAGGCCATTACATAATGGTAAAGGGATCAATTCAACAGGAAGAGCTAACTATCCTAAATATATATGCACCCAATACAGGAGCACCCAGATTCATAAAGCAAGTCCTTAGAGACTTACAAAGAGACTTAGACTCCCATACAATAATAATGGGAGACTTCAACACTCCACAGTCAACATTAGACAGATCAACGAGACAGAAAGTTAACAAGGATATCCAGGAATTGAACTCATCTCTGCAGCAAGCAGACCTGATAGACATCTATAGAACTCTCCATCCCAAATCAACAGAATATACATTCTTCTCAGCACCACATCGTACTTACTCCAAAATCGACCATGTAATTGGAAGTAAAGCACTCCTCAGCAAATGTACAAGAACAGAAATTATAACAAACTGTCTCTCAGACCACAGTGCAATCAAACTAGAACTCAGGACTAAGAAACTCAATCAAAACCGCTCAACTACATGGAAACTGAACAACCTGCTCCTGAATGACTACTGGGTACATAACGAAATGAAGGCAGAAATAAAGATGTTCATTGAAACCAATGAGAACAAAGATACAACATACCAGAATCTCTGGGACACATTTAAAGCAGTGTGTAGAGGGAAATTTATAGCACTAAATGCCCACAAGAGAAAGCAGGAAAGATCTAAAATTGACACTCTAACATCGCAGTTAAAAGAACTAGAGAAGCAAGAGCAAACACATTCAAAAGCTAGCAGAAGGCAAGAAATAACTAAGATCAGAGCAGAACTGAAGGAGATAGAGACACAAAAAACCCTCCAAAAAAATCAATGAATCCAGGAGTTGGTTTTTTGAAAAGATCAACAAAATTGACAGACCACTAGCAAGACTAATAAAGAAGAAAAGAGAGAAGAATCAAATCGACGTAATTAAAAATGATAAAGGGGATATCACCACCGACCCCACAGAAATACAAACTACCATCAGAGAATACTATAAACACCTCTACGCAAATAAACTGGAAAATCTAGAAGAAATGGATAATTTCCTGGACACTTACACTCTTCCAAGACTAAACCAGGAAGAAGTTGAATCCCTGAAGAGACCAATAGCAGGCTCTGAAATTGAGGCAATAATTAATAGCCTACCAACCAAAAAAAGTCCAGGACCAGATGGATTCACAGCTGAATTCTACCAGAGGTACAAGGAGGAGTTGGTACCATTCCTTCTGAAACTATTCCAATCAATAGAAAAAGAGGGAATCCTCCCTAACTCATTTTATGAGGCCAACATCATCCTGATACCAAAGCCTGGCAGAGACACAACTAAAAAAGAGAATTTTAGACCAATATCCCTGATGAATATCAATGCAAAAATCCTCAATAAAATACTGGCAAACCGGATTCAGCAACACATCAAAAAGCTTATCCACCATGATCAAGTGGGCTTCATCCCTGGGATGCAAGGCTGGTTCAACATTCGCAAATCAATAAACATAATCCAGCATATAAACAGAACCAAAGACAAGAACCACATGATTATCTCAATAGATGCAGAAAAGGCTTTTGACAAAATTCAACAGCCCTTCATGCTAAAAACGCTCAATAAATTCGGTATTGATGGAATGTACCTCAAAATAATAAGAGCTATTTATGACAAACCCACAGCCAATATCATACTGAATGGGCAAAAACTGGAATAATTCCCTTTGAAACTGGCACAAGGCACGGATGCCCTCTCTCACCACTCCTATTCAACATAGTGTTGGAAGTTCTGGCTAGGGCAATTAGGCAAGAGAAAGAAATCAAGGGTATTCGGTTAGGAGAAGAAGAAGTCAAATTGTCCCTGTTTGCAGATGACATGATTGTATATTTAGAAAACCCCATTGTCTCAGCCCAAAATCTCCTTAAGCTGATAAGCAACTTCAGCAAAGTCTCAGGATACAAAATTAATGTGCAAAAATCACAAGCATTCTTATACACCAGTAACAGACAAACAGAGAGCCAAATCAGGAATGAACTTCCATTCACAATTGCTTCAAAGAGAATAAAATACCTAGGATTCCAACTTACAAGGGATGTAAAGGACCTCTTCAAGGAGAACTACAAACCACTGCTCAGTGAAATCAAAGAGGACACAAACAAATGGAAGAACATACCATGCTCATGGATAGGAAGAATCAATATCGTGAAAATGGCCATACTGCCCAGGGTTATTTATAGATTCAATGCCATCCCCATCAAGCTACCAATGAGTTTCTTCACAGAATTGGAAAAAACTGCTTTAAAGTTCATATGGAACCAAAAAAGAGCCTGCATCTCCAAGACAATCCTAAGTCAAAAGAACAAAGCTGGAGGCATCACGCTACCTGACTTCAAACTATACTACAAGGCTACAGTAACCAAAACAGCATGGTACTGGTACCAAAACAGAGACATAGACCAATGGAGCAGAACAGAGTCCTCAGAAATAATACCACACATCTACAGCCATCTGATCTTTGACAAACCTGAGAGACACAAGAAATGGGGAAAGGATTCCCTATTTAATAAATGGTGCTGGGAAAATTGGCTAGCCATAAGTAGAAAGCTGAAACTGGATCCTTTCCTTACTCCTTATACGAAAATTAATTCAAGATGGATTAGAGACTTAAATGTTAGACCTAATACCATAAAAACCCTAGAGGAAAACCTAGGTAGTACCATTCAGGACATAGGCATGGGCAAAGACTTCATGTCTAAAACACGAAAAGCAATGGCAGCAAAAGCCAAAATTGACAAATGGGATCTCATTAAACTAAAGAGCTTCTGCACAGCAAAAGATACTACCATCAGAGTGAACAGGCAACCTACAGAATGGGAGAGAATTTTTGCAATCTACTCATCTGACAAAGGGCTAATATCCAGAACCTACAAAGAACTCAAACAAATTTACAAGAAAAAAACAAACAACCCCATCAAAAAGTGGGCAAAGGATATGAACAGACATTTCTCAAAAGAAGACATTTATACAGCCAACAGACACATGAAAAAATGTTCATCATCACTGGCCATCAGAGAAATGCAAATCAAAACCACAATGAGATACCATCTCACACCAGTTAGAATGGCGATCATTAAAAAGTCAGGAAACAACAGGTGCTGGAGAGGATGTGTAGAAATAGGAATGCTTTTATACTGTTGGTGGGATTGTAAACTAGTTCAACCATTATGGAAAACAGTATGGCGATTCCTCAAGGATCTAGAACTAGATGTACCATATGACCCAGCCATCCCATTACTGGGTATATACCCAAAGGATTATAAATTATGCTGCTATAAAGACACATGCACACGCATGTTTATTGCGGCACTATTCACAATAGCAAAGACTTGGAATCAACCCAAATGTCCATCAGTGACAGATTGGATTAAGAAAATGTGGCACATATACACCATGGAATACTATGCAGCCATCAAAAAGGATGAATTTGTGTCCTTTGTAGGGACATGGATGCAGCTGGAAACCATCATTCTTAGCAAACTATCACAAGAACAGAAAACCAAACACTGCATGTTCTCACTCATAGGTGGGAACTGAACAATGAGATCACTTGGACTCAGGAAGGGGAACATCACACACCGGGGCCTATCATGGGGAGGGGGGAGGGGGGAGGGATTGCACTGGGAGTTATACCTGATGTAAATGACGAGTTGATGGGTGCAGCACACCAACATGGCACAAGTATACATATGTAACAAACCTGCACGTTATGCACACGTACCCTACAACTTAAAGTATAATAATAATAAATAAATTTTAAAAAAATATCACTTGATGATGACATCAAGCCATCCATTATACAAATCCAAATGACTGAGGAATTGACAAGCTTTGGTTAAAAAAAAAGAGAAATAATTAACATTGTCTGTATAAATATGAAAGTAAGAGGAAAAAACTCTGAAATGTGTTGACAGAACATACAAATATTATAAACTTTACTATGAAAAATAATATAAAAAATAGAAGAGATTTGGGATAACTGAGGAAGAAAAAATTGTTAAAAAGTTAAATTTTTCATCATTCTTGGTAGCAAGTAAACAGTGTCTAAAATTCAAACGTGTAACTAAAATGTAGTGAGTCTAACATTATAATGTTTGTGTTAATCATTTTTATTAGCTAGTGCAATCTTTTAGGAAATAATCTATATTCTATATAAAATATTTATCGTAAGTTTTAGCTTCCTCTGTTTTATTTCACAATCCTTTTATTTTAAATTGATGAAATAACATGTAGCTTTTAAAAATTAAAATATAACCTGTGAAGAAATATTACAATATTTTATAAAACGTTCTGTTTCTATGTCAGCTTGTAAATAGATCTTTTGAAAATGTATCTATTATTTAAGGAACTTATTTTCTGAATGGTGGGATTCGTGTCGTTTTTTCTCTATTTTTGCTTTATCCAAGTTACGTAATTATGAAAAGACATAGTTTTACAGAAATGATAGTCACATCTTAAAAAATGCTTATACATTTTTACCCAATAATTTTTCCTTTAGGAATCTGTCTTATATAGATTCTCACAGAACATAGTTAAAAGGGTAGGCTTGTAAAGTTTACCTGCTTCTGGTGAGACCACCCTTGCCTGTACAAACGCTCCATTGTTACTCTTCGTGCTATTTTACCCTGATACGAAACTAGACAAACATTACAAGAAAAAAAATACCGACCATTGTTCTGAGAGAAGTGAGCTACATGAGAAATGATTTTGTGCTTCCACTCTTAGATTCATTATATCACGTTCTACCTTTCTGTTTGCCTCTACTCAGCAAGAAATACGTGCATTCTAGATAGTCCTCCCCATTCCTGCTATAACCCCACAAAGCCATGCTCTGTGCATCCTCGTGTGTTCCTTTCTCACCCTCTCACACTGGCACATGCAAATCCTTCTACTGGACACTTTGCAACTCACAATCAACTCATAAGCATCTTTTATTTTTTCAATCTCTTTGACAAAAGTTATTGCTGTAATTGAAATCTATTTATTTTCTAGAGATATAATTGCTCTTGCTGTCCTCTCAAATAATGGCAATTTGCTCTCACACACATCTTATACCAATAGTCCTGGATGCAGGCTTCTCATTATCATTTCTAGATCAGCCTATAAAGAGCAATTTCCCTTGAAGCCTATGGAATCAGACTTCTTCACATACTTTTCAGAGTGCTGTAATCTATTTTCTTTGCTGACATTCCCCATATCCCCTTGAAGATATTAGCATTTTGGTTCAGTGCATTTATTCTCACCATTTTCTAGCCCTCATTCTGATTAACTCCTTAGGATCATTAATCCAACCTAATTATCAATTTCTTAGCCTTTCTTAGCCTTCTCATTTCTTCCACATTGTCCTGCCTATGTCAACTTACCACTCACATGGTCACACCCTGCAATCGACCGGTAATGACAACTTGACATGAGCTATATTTCAGCCACCCTGCTTTCAACAACTATGTGCTTTCTTTCCATTTTTTATCTCTAGTAACTGGATTCTAACAATTGTTCCGTCATTCCAGAATAATATTTTTTGTCTCTTTCATGTCTTTATGTCCCTTCTTATCCAACTTATATTTTATGGTTCATAATTAAAAGCTCTCCTAGAACAATCAGATAGTAGATTAATAACACAATAGAGGACTCAAATAACACTGTAGACTAATTGGATCTAACAGATGTTTAAGGACACTGCACCTAACAACCTAATATACAGTTTTCTCAGGTGTGTGAAATATTTCCCAGGATAATTCATATGTTGGGCTATAAAATGACTTAAAAATTTTAAAAGTATTGAAATTATATAAAATATATTTTTCAGTCACAATGAAATGAAACTAAAAATAAATAGCAGAAGGAAAACTGGAAAATTAAAAAAATGTGGAAATTAAATGACACATCCTTAAACAAACAATAAGCTAAAGAATAAATTTCACAAGAAATTAGAAAATAGCTTGAGATAAATATTGTGGAAACACAAGATAACAAAACTTATGGGATATAGCAAAAGCAGTGTTAAAAGGAACATTCACAGCTATAAATGCTTAATTAAAAAGAAAAAATCTCTCAAATAAACAATCTAACTTTAAGCCTTAAGATAATAGAAAGAGGAAAAAAGGAAATGATAAAAATTAGAAGAGATAAATAGAAAAATAATGGATAAAATTAATGAAACCAACAGCTGGTTCTTCACAAAATCAATAAAATTCACAAAATTTAGCAGTATTATATAAGAAAAAAGAGAAAACTCAAATAACTAAAATAATTAAATTGAACATATTGCCAAAAATTTTACAAAAGTAGAAAGGACTAAAAGAGAGTATTATAAACAATTGTATGCCAACAAATTATGCAAATAAATGAACAAATTCATTTCATGTAGGTTACATAGATGAAATAAACAAAATACTAAAAACACATCCTATAAAAACTGACTCAAAAAGAAGTAGAAAACCCAAACAGAATCATAAGAAATAAAGGTATTGAGTCAGTAATTATAAACTTCCCAGCAAAGACAAGCCCGGGACGAGATGGGCTTCACTGCTCAGTTTTAACAATCCTTTAAATAATAATACCAATCTCTCTCAAACTCTTCCAAAAAATGAAAGAGAAGGTAATACTTCTTAATGCATTATATGAAGACAGTATCATGCTGATACTAAAGGGCACAAAAACACCAAAAGAAAATAAAACTACAGACAATGTCTTTTATGAATATTGATGCAAAAGTCTCCAACAAAATACTAGCAAACAGAATTCAGCAGCACATTAAAAGAATCATACATATGGCTAAGTGGGATTTATTCTCACTTAGTATATAAATACAAAGATGATTTAATACCCAGAAATCCATAGATGTGATGCCCCACATTGACAGAATGAAGAACAAAAATTACATAATCATCTCAATTGATTCCGAAAGAGCATTTGACAAAATTCTTAAAGCCAATGTCCACAAGGTTATTTTTGTCAGTTTTCTTCTGGGATTCTAATAGTTTGAAGTATTACATTTAAATATTTAATCCATCTTGATTTATTTTTTTTATTTAAAAATTCAATTTAACATGTTTATTCATTTGCATTTTTTTTAATTTTTTTATTATTATACTTTAAGTTCTAGGGTACATGTGCATAATGTGCAGGTTTGTTACATATGTATACTTGTGCCATGTTGGTATGCTGCACCCATCAACTCGTCAGCACCCATCAACTCGTCATTTACATCAGGTATAACTCCCAATGAAATCCCTCTCCCCTCCCCCCCTCTCCCCTCCCCCCTCCCCCCTCCCCATGATAGGCCCCTGTGTGTGATGTTCCCCTTCCCGAGTCCAAGTGATCTCACTGTTCAGTTCCCACCTATGAGTGAGAACATGCGGTGTTTGGTTTTCTGTTCTTGTGATAGTTTGCTGAGAATGATGGTTTCCAGCTGCATCCATGTCCCTACAAAGGACACAAACTCATCCTTTTTGATGGCTGCATAGTATTCCATGGTGTATATGTGCCACATTTTCTTAATCCAATCTGTCACTGATGAACATTTGGGTTGATTCCAAGTCTTTGCTATTGTGAATAGTGCTGCAGTAAACATGCGTGTGCATGTGTCTTTATAGCAGCATGATTTATAATCCTTTGGGTATATACCCAATAATGGGATGGCTGGGTCATATGGTACATCTAGTTCTAGATCCTTGAGGAATCGCCATACTGTTTTCCATAATGGTTGAACTAGTTTACAATCCCAGCAACAGTGTAAAAGTGTTCCTATTTCTCCACATCCTCTCCAGCACCTGTTGTTTCCTGACTTTTTAATGATCGCCATTCTAACTGGTGTGAGATGGTATCTCATTGTGGTTTTGATTTGCATTTCTCTGATGGCCAGTGATGATGAACATGTTTTCATGTGTCTGTTGGCTATATGAATGTCTTCTTTTGAAAATGTGTGTTCATATCCTTTGCCCACTTTTTGATGGGGTTGTTTGTTTTTTTCTTGTAAATTTGTTTGAGTTCTTTGTAGGTTCTGGATATTACCCTTTGTCAGATGAGTAGATTGCAAAAATTTTCTCCCATTCTGTAGGTTGCCTGTTCACTCTGATGGTAGTTTCTTTTGCTGTGCAGAAGCTCTTTAGTTTAATGAGATCCCATTTGTCAATTTTGGCTTTTGCTGCCGTTGCTTTTGGTGTTTTAGACATGAAGTCTTTGCCCATGCCTATGTCCTGAATGGTACTACCTAGGTTTTCCTCTAGGGTTTTTATGGTATTAGGTCTAACATTTAAGTCTCTAATCCATCTTGAATTAATTTTCGTATAAGGAGTAAGGAAAGGATCCAGTTTCAGCTTTCTACTTATGGCTAGCCAATTTTCCCAGCACCATTTATTAAATAGGGAATCCTTTCCCCATTTCTTGTTTCTCTCAGGTTTGTCAAAGATCAGATGGCTGTAGATGTGTGGTATTATTTCTGAGGACTCTGTTCCGTTCCATTGGTCTATATCTCTGTTTTGGTACCAGTACCATGCTGTTTTGGTTACTGTAGCCTTGTAGTATAGTTTGAAGTCAGGTAGCGTGATGCCTCCAGCTTTGTTCTTTTGACTTAGGATTGTCTTGGAGATGCGGGCTCTTTTCTGGTTCCATATGAACTTTAAAGCAGTTTTTTCCAATTCTGTGAAGAAACTCATTGGTAGCTTGATGGGGATGGCATTGAATCTATAAATTACCTTGGGCAGTATGGCCATTTTCACGATATTGATTCTTCCTATCCATGAGCATGGTATGTTCTTCCTTTTGTTTGTGTCCTCTTTTATTTCACTGAGCAGTGGTTTGTAGTTCTCCTTGAAGAGGTCCTTTACGTCCCTTGTAAGTTGGATTCCTAGGTATTTGATTCTCTTTGAAGCAATTGTGAATGGAAGTTCATTCCTGATTTGGCTGTCTGTTTGTCTGTTACTGGTGTATAAGAATGCTTGTGATTTTTGCACATTAATTTTGTATCCTGAGACTTTGCTGAAGTTGCTTATCAGCTTAAGGAGATTTTGGGCTGAGACGATGGGGTTTTCTAAATATACAATCATGTCAACTGTAAGAGGGACAATTTGACTTCTTCTTTTCCTAACTGAATACCCTTGATTTCTTTCTCTTGCCTGATTGCCCTAGCCAGAACTTCCAACACTATGTTGAATAGGAGTGGTGAGAGAGGGCATCCGTGTCTTGTGCCAGTTTTCAAAGGGAATTTTTCCAGTTTTTGCCCATTCAGTATGATATTGGCTGTGGGTTTGTCATAAATAGCTCTTATTATTTTGAGGTACGTTCCATCAATACCGAATTTATTGAGCGTTTTTAGCATGAAGGGCTGTTGAATTTTGTCAAAAGCCTTTTCTGCATCTATTGAGATAATCATGTGGTTCTTGTCTTTGGTTCTGTTTATATGCTGGATTATGTTTATTGATTTGCGAATGTTGAACCAGCCTTGCATCCCAGGGATGAAGCCCACTTGATCATGGTGGATAAGCTTTTTGATGTGTTGCTGAATCCGGTTTGCCAGTATTTTATTGAGGATTTTTGCATAGATGTTCATCAGGGATATTGGTCTAAAATTCTCTTTTTTAGTTGTGTCTCTGCCAGGCTTTGGTATCAGGATGATGTTGGCCTCATAAAGAGTTAGGGAGGATTCCCTTTTTTTCTATTGATTGGAATAGTTTCAGAAGGAATGGTACCAGCTCCTCCTTGTACCTCTGGTAGAATTCAGCTGTGAATCCATCTGGTCCTGGAATTTTTTTGGTTGGTAGGCTATTAATTATTGCCTCAATTTCAGAGCCTGCTATTGGTCTATTCGGGGATTCAACTTCTTCCTGGTTTAGTCTTGGGAGAGTGTAAGTGTCCAGGATATTATCCATTTCTTCTAGATTTTCTAGTTTATTTGCGTAGAGGTGTTTATAGTATTCTCTGATAGTAGTTTGTATTTCTGCGGGGTCAGTGGTGATATTCCCTTTATCATTTTTTATTGCGTCGATTTGATTCTTCTCTCTTTACGTCTTTATTAGTCTTGCTAGTGGTCTATGAATTTTGTTGATCTTTTCAAAAAATCAACTCCTGGATTCATTGATTTTTTGGTGGGTTTTTTGTGTCTCTATCTCCTTCAGTTCTGCTCTGATCTTAGTTATTTCTTGCCTTCTGCTAGCTTTCGAATGTGTTTGCTCTTGCTTCTCTAGTTCTTTTAATTGTGATGTTAGAGTGTCAATTTTAGATCTTTCCTGCTTTCTCTTGTGTGCATTTAGTGCTATAAATTTCCCTCTACACACTGCTTTAAATGTGTCCCAGAGATTCTGGTATGTTGTATCTTTGTTCTCATTGGTTTCAAAGAACATCTTTATTTCTGCCTTCATTTCGTTGTGTACCCAGTAGTCATTCAGGAGCAGGTTGTTCAGTTTCCATGTAGTTGAGTGGTTTTGATTGAGTTTCTTAGTCCTGAGTTCTAGTTTGATTGCACTGTGGTCTGAGAGACAGTTTGTTATAATTTCTGTTCTTGTACATTTGCTGAGGAGTGCTTTACTTCCAATTATGTGGTCAATTTTGGAATAAGTGCAATGTGGTGCTGGGAAGAATGTATATTTTGTTGATTTGGGGTGGAGAGTTCTATAGATATCTATTAGGTCTGCTTGCTGCAGAGATGAGTTCAATTCCTGGATATCCTTGTTAACTTTCTGTCTCGTTGATCTGTCTAATGTTGACTGTGGAGTGTTGAAGTCTCCCATTATTATTGTATGGGAGTCTAAGTCTCTTTGTAAGTCTCTAAGGACTTGCTTTATGAATCTGGGTGCTCCTGTATTGGGTGCATATATATTTAGGATAGTTAGCTCTTCCTGTTGAATTGATCCTTTTACCATTATGTAATGGCCTTCTTTGTCTCTTTTGATCTTTGATGGTTTAAAGTCTGTTTTATCAGAGACTAGGATTGCAACCCCTGCTTTTTTTTGTTCTCCATTTGCTTTGTAAATCTTCCTCCATCCCTTTATTTTGAGCCTATGTATGTCTCTGCGTGTGAGATGGGTCTCCTGAATACAGCAGACTGATGGGTCTTGACTCTTTATCCAGTTTGCCAGTCCGTGTCTTTTAATTGGAGCATTTAGTCCATTTACATTTAAGGTTAAGATTGTTATGTGTGAACTTGATCCTGCCATTATGATATTAACTGGTTATTTTGCTCGTTAGTTGATGCAGTTTTTTCCTAGCCTAAATGGTCTTTACATTTTGGCATGTTTTTGCAATGGCTGGTACCGGTTGTTCCTTTCCATGTTTAGTGCTTCCTTCAGGGTCTCTTGTAAGGCAGGCCTAGTGGTGACAAAATCTCTAAGCATTTGCTTATCTGTAAAGGATTTTATTTCTCCTTCACTTATGAAACTTAGTTTGGCTGGATATGAAATTCTGAGTTGAAAATTCTTTTCTTTAAGAATGTTGAATATTGGCCCCCACTCTCTTCTGGCTTGGAGAGTTTCTGCCGAGAGATCTGCTGTTAGTCTGATGGGCTTCCCTTTGTGGGTAACCCGACCTTTCTCTCTGGCTGCCCTTAAGATTTGTTCCTTCATTTCAACTTTGGTGAATCTGGCAATTATGTGTCTTGGAGTTGCTCTTCTCGAGGAGTATCTTTGTGGCGTTCTCTGTATTTCCTGGATTTGAATGTTGGCCTGCCCTACTAGGTTGGGGAAGTTCTCCTGGATGATATCCTGAAGAGTGTTTTCCAACTTGGTTCCATTTTCCCCCTCACTTTCAGGCACCCCAATCAGACGTAGATTTGGTCTTTTTACATAATCCCATACTTCTTGCAGGCTTTGTTCATTTCTTTTTCTTCTTTTTTCTTTTGGTTTCTCTTCTCGCTTCATTTCGTTCATTTGATCCTCAATCGCTGATACTCTTTCTTCCAGTTGATCGAGTCGGTTACTGAAACTTGTGCATTTGTCACGTATTTCTCGTGTCATGGTTTTCATCTCTGTCCATTCATTTATGACCTTCTCTGCATTAATTACTCTAGCCATCAATTCTTCCACTTTTTTTTCAAGATTTTTAGTTTCTTTACGCTGGGTATGTAATTCCTCCTTTAGCTTTGAGAAGTTTGATGGACTGAAGCCTTCTTCTCTCATCTCGTCAAAGTCATTCTCCGTCCAGCTTTGATCCGTTGCTGGCGATGAGCTGCGCTCCTTTGCCGGGGGAGATGCGCTCTTATTTTTTGAATTTCCAGCTTTTCTGCCCTGCTTTTTCCCCATCTTTGTGGTTTTATCTGCCTCTGGTCTTTGATGATGATGGTGATGTACTGATGGGGTTTTGGTATAGGTGTCCTTCCTGTTTGATAGTTTTCCTTTTAACAGTCAGGACCCTCAGCTGTAGGTCTGTTGGAAATTGCTTGAGATCCACTCCAGACCCTGTTTGCCTGGGTGTCAGCAGCAGAGGCTGCAGAAGATAGAATATTTCTGAACAGCGAGTGTACCTGTCTGATTCTTGCTTTGGAGGCTTCCTCTCAGGGGTGTACTCCACCCTGTGAGGTGTGGGGTGTCAGACTGCCCCTAGTGGGGGATGTCTCCCAGTTAGGCTACTCAGGGGTCAGTGACCCACTTGAGCAGGCAGTCTGTCCCTTCTCAGATCTCAGCCTCCGTCTTGGCAGATCCACTACACTCTTCAAAGCTGTCAGACAGAGTCGTTTGCGTCTGCAGAGGTTTCTGCTGCTTTTGTTGTTTACTGTGCCCTGTCCCCAGAGGTGGAGTCTACAGAGACAGGCAGGTTTCCTTGAGCTGCTGTGAGCTCCACCCAGTTCGAGCTTCCCAGCGGCTTTGTTTACCTACTTAAGCCTCAGCAATGGCGGGTGCCCCTCCCCCAGCCTCACTGCTGCCTTGCTGGAGATCACAGACTGCTGTGCTAGCAATGAGGGAGGCTCCGTGGGCATGGGACCCTCCCGGCCAAGTGTGGGATATGATCTCCTGGTGTGCCTGTTTGCTTAAAGCGCAGTATTGGGGTGGGAGTTACCCGATTTTCCAGGTGTTGTGTGTCTCAGTTCCCCTGGCTAGGAAAAGGGATTCCCTTTCCCCTTGTGCTTCCCAGGTGAGGCGATGCCTGGCCCTGCTTCAGCTCTCGCTTGTCGGGCTGTAGCAGCTGACCAGCACCGATTGTCTGGCACTCCCTAGTGAGATGAACCCAGTACCTCAGTTGAAAATGCAGAAATCACCGGTCTTCTGTGTCACTCGCACTGGGAGTTGGAGACTGGAGCTGTTCCTATTCGGCCATCTTGCTCCGCCCCTCTTAATTTTTGTATATAGTGAAAGGTAAGTGTCCAGTTTTGTTCTGCATAGGGCTAGCCAGTAATGACTGCATCATTTATTGAATAGGGAGTCCTTTCCCCATCACTTATTTTTGTCAACTTTGTCAAAGGTCAGATGGCTGTGTGTGGCTGGCTTTAGTTCTGCATTCTCTAACCTGTTCCTCTGGTCTATATGTATGTTTTTTTTTTTTACCCTTATCATGCTGTAAGGGTTACTGTAGCCTTATAGTATAGTGTGACGTCAGGTAATGTGATGCCTCCGGCTTTGTTATTTCCGCTTAGGATTGCTTTGGCTATTCAGGCTCTTTTTTGGATCTCTATTAATTCTAGAATATAATTCATATTTTTCTAATTCTGTGAAAAATGATGTTGGAAGTTTGATAGCAATAGCGTTGAATTTATAGATTGCTTTGGGCAGTATGACCATTTTATAGATACTGATTTTTCCATTCCATGAGCATGAAATCGTTTTCTATTTGTTTTGGTCGTCTATGATTTCTTGCAGCAGTGTTTTGAAGTTCTTCTTGTAGAGATCATTTACATTCTTGATTAGCTGTATTTCTGGGTGTTTTAGTTTATTATTTCTGACTATCATAAACAATACTGAATTCTCAATTTGGCTCTCTGCTTGAACGTTATTGGTGTATGGAAATGTGACTGGTTTTTCTACACTGATTTTGTATTCTGAAACTTTACTGAGGTCATTTATCAATTCTAGGAGACTTTTGGTGGAGTCTTTAGGGTTTTCTAGATACAGAATCATATTATCAGTGAAGAGAAATGGTTTGAATTCTTTTACTATTTGTATGCCTTTTATTTATTTCTCTTGGCTAGAATTTCCAGTACCATTTTGAAGTCACAAGGGTAGGCATCCTTGCCTTGTTCAATTTCTTAAGGGGAACGCTTCCTGCTTTTGCCCATTCAATATTATGGCTGTATGTTTGTCATTGATGGTTCTTGTTATTTTGAGGTATGTTCCTTCAATGCCTAATTTGTTGAGGGTTTTTATTATGAAAAGCTTTTTATCAAATGCATTTTTTCACATTAATTGAGATGATTATGTATTTTTTGTTTTTGATTATTTTATATGGTGAATCAAATTTATTAATTTGTTTATGTTGAAACAACCTTGCATTCCAAGAATAAAGCCTACTTGATCATGATGGATTCACTTTTTGATGTGCTACTGGATTTGATTTGCTAGTATTCTGTTGAGGATTTTTGCATCTATATTCATCAGAGATATTGCCTTATAGTTTTCTTTTTGTTGTTGTTGTTGTGTCTTATGGGCAAAAGATTTAAATAGACATTTCTCCAAAAGAGGTATATACATGCCCAATAAACATATGAAATAATGCTCAGTATAACTAATTATATAGGAAGTGCAAATCAAAGCACTAAGAAATACTACTTCATACCCTTTAGAATTGCTATTTTAAAATATAAAACAGGAAATGACACGTATTGGCAATAATGTGGAGAAATTAGAACCCTTGTGCACCAGTGGTAGAAAATGTAAAATGGTGCAGTTCTTGTGGGAAAAGATGGCTATTCTTCCAAAATTAAACATAGAATTACCATATTATCCAGCAAATACACTTCTGGGTATATGCTCAAAAGAAGTGAAAGCAGAGACTTAAACAGGTATTTATACACTCATATTCATAGGAGCATTATTGACAATAGCCAAAAAAAAAAAAAAAAAAAAAGAAACAACCCACTATTCATCAGTGGATGAATGGATGAATAAAATGTGGTATATACACACAATGGAATATTATTCAGCCTTAAAAAGGAATAAAATTCTGGCACATGCACAACATAGATAAAGCTTGAAAACATTGTGCTAACTGAAATAAGCCAAATTAAAATGAAAAATATTGTATTATTCTACTTATATGAGGTATCTAGACTAGTCAAATTCACAGAAACGAAAAGTAGAATGGTGGTAGACAGGAATTGGGGGAGGGAAGAGTGGAAAGTTTTACTTTAATGGGTAGAGTTTTAGTTTGGGAAGGGGAAAAGCTCTGGAGATGGATAGTGGTGATCATTGTACAACAGTGTGTTCTTAATGACATTAAGTTTGATGACATTAAACTCTACAATTACAATTACTCTACAATTACAGTTTTAAAAATGTACCCTGATCATCAACTCTCTTGCCTGGTAAAATTATAATAATATATAAAAATCAAAATAATTCCATTAATCTTTGTAGTTGAACTTGGCTGCAGAAAAGTGATAAACATTGCTGAGTGATCTTTCTATAAATTTAAACCACAACAGTCATACTGATCCTTTAACAATCTGTCAGATCATCTTTCTCTTCTGGATAAATCCACAAATGCTTTCCCCTCACAAAATAAAATCCAAGTCCTTATACAGCCTGGCACGTTTATTGCTCATGTATTTCATTTCTACTGCACTTTCTTTTAATTCGCTATGCCTACCCACACTGGCCTTCAGGTTCTGTGACAATGCCAACTATATTTCCACACTGGTACCATTGTGCTTGCCATTGTATACAGACTTGGAGTGCCCCTCGCCTAAATATTAGCTAGATGGTTTCCTTCACTTTCTTTTTTCTTTTCTTTTCTTTTTTTTTTTTTTTTTTTTTTTTTTTTTTTGAGACGGAGTCTCGCTCTGTCGCCCAGGCTGGAGTGCAGTGGCGAGATCTCTGCTCACTATAAGCTCCGCCTCCCGGGTTCCCGCCATTCTCCTGCCTCAGCCTCCCGAGTAGCTGGGACTACAGGCGCCACCACCACGCCCGGCTAGTTTTTTGTATTTTTCGTAGAGACGGGGTTTCACCGTGTTAGCCAGGATGGTCTCGATCTCCTGATCTCGTGATCCGCCCTCCTCGGCCTCCCAGGGTGCTGGGATTACAGGCGTGAGCCACCCCGCCCAGTGGTTTCCCTCACTTTCTTTAATTTAGTAGTCAAAATTCACCTTCTTAGAGAGGCTTTCCTTGCCTACTTTGTCTGAAAGAGCAATCTCACCACTCTCTTTACCCTTATGCTGCTTTATGTTTTTCTCGTAGTACTTAACACCATGTGCTATTATATGACATAATTCGTTCTGTGTCCGTTGTCTATTTTCATCATTAGAATAATTTCATGTCAATATTGACTTTTGTTCAGTGTTATACATTCAGCACCTAGAGAGTGTCTGCTAGTTGGCTGTATGTCCAGAAGAATCAACATGGGCAGTTTAGGTATTTCTAAACCACAAAAATTGCTTAATACATATGTCCCAAGAATGTGCTAGAGGCAGAGTTAACAGGGTTCTAGATTAGCTGCTCTCTTCATTGTACATTGTAAATGACCAACAGCTAGAGCATCAGGGCCGGTTTGCTGCACCCACAGTCTTGCTTTTCCAGTCGGTATTACCATGTTTTCAGGAGGTTTGCTCCTAGAACTGGTGATGTAAAGAAGGGAAGTAGCTGTATAAGAACTTCAAGGGCTAATCTCTGGAAAGGAAGCAAAGGGATAATACCTTTTTTTTTTTTTTTTTTTTTTTTGAGACGGAGTCTCGCTCTGTCGCCCAGGCTGGAGTGCAGTGGCCGGATCTCAGCTCACTGCAAGCTCCGCCTCCCGGGTTCACGCCATTCTCCTGCCTCAGCCTCCCGAGTAGCTGGGACTACAGGCGCCCGCCACCGCGCCCAGCTAGTTTTTTGTATTTTTTAGTAGAGACGGGGTTTCACCGTGTTAGCCAGGATGGTCTCGATCTCCTGACCTCGTGATCCACCCGTCTCGGCCTCCCAAAGTGCTGGGATTACAGGCTTGAGCCACCGCGCCCGGCCGATAATACCTTTTTAAGGGAACCAGTTGTGTCAGTATCATTTGACCAGCCATAGATATGAGTTTACAGAGGCTTCCTGGCCTTTCTTCCAATTACATTGTCCCTAAAACATGGAGATTCCATTTATCCTTCACCTAATGTAACTACTATGGGCCATATTACCAGTGTGCATCGTGCTCTATAATTCCTAGTAATTTTTATTCTGAATGTGGAGGGAAGAGTCTTTCAACTTAAGAATCCCAAGGAGGACTTTATTATACCTCAGAACTGCCCTGAAATTTTACTTTTAAAAATTCTTTGTGCTTTTTGTGGTGCTATAACATTCTTATATGTATCATTCTGTAATTAAGTATCTAACTTAACTATAAATGGTACCTAAATTTTAAAGAGCCAATTGTAAGTATCCCAATATAGCATTAAGAAAAACTAAAGGAATAAACTTTCTTTGCTACTTTGTGGGGGTGAAGTACTTAAAAGAGTAAGGTAGAAAGAAGAGACAAACCTGAACCTTTCAAAATGGGAAATTAATTTTAAACTTAAAAATATGTCTTCATTACCTATTGCTGATACTGTGTTTGCATAAATAAATAAAAATAAGAAATCTTTTAAAAAGCATGTTTTGAATAATGCAATGACTTACTGGCTCCTCATAAAGAGCTTGGCATCTAGCTAGAATAAGAATTAGTTACATAGGTGGATCCTAACATTCCCTTGAAATTTTTATGCTTTATGTTTGAACTTTTCCCATCTCTTGAAGAAGATGAGCTCTTTGTTGTTTCATAATCGACTTAACTTTAGCCTGTTTATGTGAGCAAATTGTGTCTTTTATAGGCTTTTAGTTTAATAGGATGAACTATGACATTCTGTTGTTATGCATGTTGGCAATTTTGACCCCAGTATGGCTGAATGTATAGAATGTGAACTTACACTAAATAGCCTTAAAACTCTCTCTTGTCTTGAACTGGTGAATTTTTACATTAGCAAAAACTAGTTCT
This sequence comes from Macaca fascicularis, assembly GCF_037993035.2. Lineage (NCBI taxonomy): Eukaryota > Metazoa > Chordata > Mammalia > Primates > Cercopithecidae > Macaca > Macaca fascicularis. The sequence goes on from NC_088392.1 coordinate 20,099,298, forward strand.
AGAAAATGTGCCTACTGATTTTTTGGGGGATTAGGGCATCGTCTCTAAGTAATTTATGTTTTTTAAAAAATTATTTTCAAGTTTGTTTGTGATGAACCAAATCCCACTGCTGATTGGTGGGATATTTTAGGTGGATAATACAAATGATATTTTATAAAGAAAACAGCTCTTATTTATTTAAGGAAGATGCTCTAATGAGGGTCAAAATCATGTTTTATGGTGTTATTTCTCTATGAGAGGCCTATTATGTTAGCTCCATGCATGTATGGCTATGAATATATAGCTATGTATATATTCATATATGCCTTATAGATTATGGTATGTTGGAGAGTCTTACCATGTTTCTCTACGGGATGTCTATTTAAGGTTTTCTATTAAAAATACTTTTAATCAAATCAGTTAGTTCTTTTTCTGCTTAATCATACACTTATCCCTGTTTGAAATAATACATGCACTGGAAATCCACTGATACTCATCCACCAAAAATATTTTAGTCAATTTTCTCTTTGGAGCCAGATAAAGTTGAAATTCATTGTAGGAGGCTCAGAGTGTATTATTACGTATTTTTGTGCTGTCTGACTTTCTGAAACTCCAAACACTTTTAACGATTAAAATCATTTTACTTAATAAGAGGCTTTGTGGTGAAATGATTGACTAGTTGCTATCTGCAAACAGCAATTTATAACCAAAAGGAGCTCTAAGATCCTGAAAATAATTGGTAGCTCGTTATTTGAATTAAATTGCTGAGTTTAGCTTTTCATTTAAGTTTAAGCACAACCACATTTACCAACTATTAGTGTAGGCTTGGTAAATGAGTGTACTCCCTCATATCACTCTTCCAAAACAACAAAATGACAGTGGAACTATAAATGGATGAAATTCCAAAGGCTTAATCATTCAATTAACTAAATCAGTACTCAATACTAAGAAGGTTTGCTCCCACTCTCAAAAGGATATGTTTGCATTAAAGTTTCCTTACAAGTGGCTGAAGGACTAGTTAGATAGAAAGGTGCTATTTGGAACTTGGTGCTGAATGAGTGCAAAGCGTGACTCCATTTATGGCCACTTAGCTCTTTACAGTCTCATGGCTAGAGTATCCAGAACCACTCTATATTTCACCCAGTCTTGGATGACCAGAATCCATAAGTTAATTGTGGGTAGGGACACATAACACAAATGGGTCAGTGCTACTGTTCAGAGCATGGGGTTGTGCTGTGGATGGGCTGTCATCTTTCATGAAGGACAAGATCTGAATTTGTAATATTATAGACCCCCTGATTCCAACACAAGCAGAGATGCTCAGTTATTCCAGGCACTGCGCTAGACACTTTGCCTAAAGCAATTATCATCACAATAATCCTCTGATGAGGACTTTATTATTCTCAGTTTAGATATGAGGACACTGATCTTCATAGTTAATGAATGAGCCAAACTATTGAGTGTTTTTTTTTTTTTTTTTTTTTTTTACTTAGGATTACTTAAATCCAGTGTTTGGTGTCTTCCTACTAACCCAGTCTTTCTTAAAACATGTAGGATTTCAAATGAAATAGATCTCTTTCCCCGTTATGTTTCAAAGACAACGTGTTAGTGGCTACATTGATGGTTCTGTGATTGCTTTAGTAGTTCCTAACTAAGGGCTGGGATGGCCACATGAATGAGCAGGTTGGCTTGACAGGCTCAGTGGGAAGGTCTCTCTGAACAGGTGTGCAGCCTGTGAGAAGTGCAGAGACAAGTTCCTTGCTGTTATTATGCAACATGTTATTTCAGGACAAATTTATGCCTCTCCTAGGGAGCCTTCTAAAGTAATAATCTCTGACAAATGGTGATCCTGCTATACCTAGTCTCCCCTAATAGCTCCACCTGAATTTATTTGCATGTAAATTACAGTGCTCATGTTAAAGAATCCCATAGATGTAGCTTTATTTCTACTTGTTAAGGCTGAAAAGAAAAATGTAATGATTTGTTAAGATCATCTTTCAATCATTGTGCACTTTCTCCCAAGTGTTAATTTTCTTGCAAGTAGAAATAAGGAACTTGGGCTTTCCTTCCATTAAAAAAACAAAAAACAAAAAATACCATTGTGAAAGTTTGTGACCAGGTCCTGCAAACAATCAGAGACAAATCTAAGCAGGCGTGTATCTCATATCAAAGTAATGCATTTTCCATATCTTGCATTATTAAACATTAGTTGCAACTTTGTTTTGTTTTAATTTTGTGGAAAATAAATGTAATCGCTATAATTTTATGTATAATTATTAGTAAAATGCCACTTTTACCTTTTCCATGGTCTTCATTTATTGTCCCGTTCTCTCTGTAAGCAGAATCTCCCCCAGGTGCTTCAAATGTTCAATGCTCAATTCAAGATTGATATTCTTTCCTCTATGTAATTAACTAAAGTTTTATCTGTGAAATGATTATTTTGTCCCATTTTTTTCTTGATTAAAACAAACCAAAATATGAAGTCAACAGAGAAGTAATTAGAATAAAGCTCTCTTTACCATCTTCTAAATTGTTCATTGAGTAGCTTGTGAGGAGAGGTCATTAAAAGCATCATTAGTTGAAAACACAGACTTGTTTTTCCATACCCCCTACAGTTATATATCACACACTTCTTCTATAATTAGAATAATGCCAGCACCTTATAAATGGTCACTGAATGGTCTTGATCTATTAAAAGTCTAGGCAAGTAAATGCACAAGATAGCCCTTTACACAGGGAGTATCTAAGTTTTCCTTGCTGTATGTCCAGAGATCTAAAAGTTGTCCAGAATGTGCTACTATATCATCCTTTATTCTTAGGAAAAGTCATTATTTGTCCTGGTGAAAGTCAGTTTTACTTTTCTAGGCTTGTTTTGTTGGTTATGTAAGGAATGGAGTAATTTTCAGCATCTATTCAAAAGCTGAATTTTTATAAAATTAAATAGTTTTTAAAATGAAAGTAAAATCATGTTTAGTTTATATTTAGCATTATTGAAAGGTCTAGAAGGATTTATTCTGCTTAGTTAACCACATTGTGTTTTTTCGTTTGGAAATGCAAAGAAAGTATCTAATAATTAAGAAAAAAAAAAAACAATATATTTCTGTTTTTCTCTCAGCTGTTCTTTTTAGTGGGGCCTACTTGTCTCTACCCAGTAATACAGATATAAAATCAGTGGAAGAGAGAGAGAAAGAGAGAGACAGATAGACAGACAGACAAAGAGATAGATGGATAGCTATAATTAACCTTTTATGACATTGAAAGAATGCATGCTGCCCTCTGGAGTCCACAAAAGGTCAATGCAAACCAAGTTTTTCTATCATCTTTAGTATTTAAAATGTTTAACACTACAAGTTGGAAAATAAACTGTATCTTTTACCTTTGCAATAACTAACACATAAGTAGCACAACTAACAGGGAAGGGTTATGCTGGTTTCCTAATTTGACCTTATGGTGCATGTTTTCATGAAGTAATGAGGTTTTTTCCCCTTAAAATTTACTCACTATGTCTTTCCCAGTTACCAAAGAGCACAGAAATAAGTGTTAATGAAGGGAAAAGTAGAGGATGAGATGAACAGAAAGCAAATTAATCTTTGTGCCTACTTAATATCTTTTTGAAATATATATTACTTTGCACTTCAGATCATACTTTAAACTTTCTTAAAATAACATGTATGCCAAGTTTATGAAGTGAAAAATGTGGTTAAAAAAGATGATAATTAAAGAAAAACTGTGAACATGGAATTGGAAATATATTCTTTCTATAGTAAGACAACCCTTCTCTTACAAAAGTTAAAATACCACAGTGAAAGAGAAAGCCTTTGCTGCTACCTACTGAAGTGTGTGTGTGTGTGTGTGTGTGTGTAGTGAGATAGACGATAGATAGATAGATAAATATGATGTCAGGCTTAGAACATAAGAGATAGATTAATCATAAAAATGCAAAAGTTTCTATTTTGAGTATTCACAAGACTTAAGAAGTAGTCATTAGGAACCCAGATATCTGGAAATTTTTTTCCTGGAAAAGCTCTTCCTCCTTAAAATTAACAATTTTTATGACACTTCAAGGGTCGTTTAAAATTTTAAGTCCAAGAAAAGCTGTTCTCTACTTCAATACATTTTAGAAACTTACTATACTTTTTGCTATGTCAACATCCCCAAACAATTCTACGATGTTTTTTAGAGTGTCACCTATTCAGAAAGGTTTTATTTTAACATGTACACAATTAGATTGACTTTTACATCACTCTTCTAATGTAAGATTATTTACCTTATTTTATACATAATGTAGTAAGAATCATTCAGGTTATTTGACTCATTTCTTAGCAAGAACATGATGCAGCCTGGATTAAAAATACAAATGAATGACTTCAAATTGCTTCCCTTTTTACCTAGCAAACTTTAAGTCAAATATATATAACCTCTATGGACTCAAAATATAAAGGAAGTTCAAGAATAAATTCTTTACAAAGTCATGCTGATAAACAATGTATAAATAATAACTGTGTATTATGAAAAAAATGAAGGAAGGGAACAAAAAGGAGAAAAGTGGACAGCGAAGGAAGGAAAGAAGGAAGGAAACAAAGAAGGGAGGGTAGAAAGGAAATTCAGCATTTCACTCAATGACATGTCTTGCATTTTATATTTTTCATTTGGCAGAGGAAAGAGCATAAATATATTATTCCAACTATGAGGATGGCAGAGGTATTTCTGAAATAGCAAACTCAGGTACAGAGAAAAGAATATTGTGGGAGAGTCAAAAGAACCTAGATTGATAAGGAGCCACAAGGGCGTAGCTGTGGTTGGTTGGAAGCAATAGTTGACTATATAAAGACATTTAATGAGAAAAGAAAATAGAGCACTCTATTAAAGGGTACACTTTTAAAACTATTTTCCATCTGTGTTCCTAGAAATGTGAGTTCAATCAATGAATAATTCATCCAAGGGAGATAAAGGAAAAATGCAGAATGTATTCACTTGGCCAAGATATGCAGGACAGTCAACTGGTAACAGCTTCAGTTGCCCTGGCATCAAGGTTTAATTGAACCAAAAAGCAATTCTGAAATTTCAAAATAAAATTATTTCTTTTATGAAATCTGTAAAATTGGACAGGAGCTTTTGAAGACATAAAACTAAATTGAGGGTAAAATGGGCTTATGAATTCAAACCATAAAGGTTATCAATTTTATCCCCACCTAGTCTAGTTAGGCATAAAGTCATCATTTTCTTTCCATCCTGCTTCATTTTCTTTGCTTCTATATCCCTGTGTCACAAATTCAGTAGGCAGACACTATTGCAGAATGTAAAACATGAACAATTGCAATATCTTGGTTCCATTGGAAGCCATGATATTCTGGGACCCTGTTTTTAGGAAAGCTTTGTCAGTTGACTTCAATTGCTTTAAAAAAATCTGATATATCATACTATATTGTAATATAGACTGATTTTTGTGTCTTCCACACGAGCATGTCAACTGGGAGAGTTGTTGTTGACATTTGTTTCTATGCCACTAGTACTTACCTCAGTATCTTGGTATATATTATGGTACTCAACAGATGTTTAAAATATGATTTGTTAGGGAAAAGTATATTATGGGAAAAATTATATACTTTAAAAGTATATACTTATATATATGGTGGAGAAAAGTATATGATGGAGAAAAGTATATATGATGGGGAAAAGTACATGATGGAGAAAACTGTATATGATGGGGAAAAGTACATGATGGGGAAAAGTATATACTTAATACCCAAATGGTGCTTTGTAACATAACAATGGCAATACCTTACTGGTATTGTGGAAATATATAAATCTAGTTTTGCTTTCAGTCTATGGCTCAATGAAGATGTTCTGCTAATATTAAAAGATGTGGTTGATCTTGACTAGATGTGATCATGCACTTGTAGTCAGTTTGTGGGTTGGCTGAGATCTGGCTGATGTAGGATATCCTCTACTGAGAACTGAACATCTTTTCAGCATGTTCTCTAATCTTCCCATTGGTTAGTCCAGGCTTATTCTCCGTAATGTGCGGTCATCCACTAAAGTTTCTAGGCTTGAAACTAGCAAAAGCCTCCTCTGCTTCATTCTATTGACCATAACAAGTCACAGGACCAGCCCAAATTCAAAAGTGGAAAAATAGACTATACCTCTTCATAAGAGAAGCAGCAATCCCATTACAAGGGTCATGGAGACAGTGAAGCCATTAACTGGTACAATCAACGTAGTACACTCTACCTAAAGGGCATTATGCTAACTTACATATGGAGCCAAGTAATCCAAAAGTTTGATATGAATTTTCTCACAGATATATAAATAAATATAATTCAAGGGCATATGCCAGATTTGTTCAAACTACTTTTGTTTAAAGTAAGTTTCTGATGAAAAAAAGGAATTTAGAAACAAAACAGTCATTTAAACACTGAGAACCACAGCTCAAACAGTAAAGAAATTATACAATGAAGATGCTAATGAAACAGAGAAGGAAGGAAGGAGGGGGAGGAACAGATAATGACTAAACAGAGCAAAACAGCTAAACTGCTGCAATCAAAGCAAGTAGCAAGAAAACAAAAGGCACTGATTAAATTCAACCTCTCTGCTCCCAAAATAACATGTGTGCCGCATGGTTTTTGACAAGCAGTATGGTAAAGATCTAAGTTAGAGTACAGCAAACATTATCGATTCTATTTTCATTCCTATTAGAGGAAAGATGCATTTCCTTGATCAATTAGAAAAAAAAGGATGCCTATTAAAGTACTATTGTACAGCTATAGCAGGGCCACTTGAAGTTGTTTTATCCTTGCTCTGGCCTTGAAGCACTGGAAGAAAACCATATATTGTCATTCACATTCAGCTTGGCAGAGTACAAAATGACATATCATGAAACCCCCTGTATTTGCAAATCAAGAGACCAGTTGTCTGCTTAAGGACAATTTCCATGGTATCGTGGCAAAGCCAAGGCTAAAGGCTGAATGTTAGAAACATGAAATTATTAGCAAAAGAAGGTAGTGACCAAAAAAAAAAAAAAAGAAAATCTTAACATTTCCCTCAGGTAGACTATACACAGGCTGCTTCCTGCCTCTAAGTCCCCGAACTGCTTCTCATGCAGGCCCTTACAGAATCCAGATGGCCTAACCACAGGGTCGCTTTACTCTTTTCTTAGATCATTTACATTAAAAAAAAAGTTGTAATTGTAAAATCTTTCTTTTCCCCTTTCAGATGTAAATCCTTTTAAAAGGCTGTTGACAGTTTTTACAAGGACCTGAGATCTATCCTTTTGAAGTGTAATCATTAAGGAAAATAGCACTCCTATTTTCTAGTGTCCCTGGGAGTATAGGGTCCTAACTTCTTTCTGGTGGGCCCTTTGTGCTAGGTGTAAAACTTCCTCCTGTCATGAAGATACAAAGAAAGTTGACTTTTTTTTTTTTCTTGTTTTACTTTAAGTTCTGGGATACATATGCAGATCATGCAGGTTTGTTACATAGGTATACATGTGCCATGGTGGTTTGCTGCACCTGTCAACCTGTCATCTAGGTTTTAAGCCTCACATGCATTAGGTATTTGTCCTAATGCTCTCCCTCCCCTTGCCCCCACCCCTGACAGGCCACATTGTGTGACATTCCACTCCCTGTGTCCATGTGTTCTCATTGTTCAACTTCCGCTTATGAGTGAGAACATGTGGTATTTGGTTTTCTGTTCCTGTGTTATTTTGCTAACCATGATGGTTTCCAGCTTTCTCTATGTCCCCGCCATGGACGTGAACTCATTCTTTTTAATGGCTGCATCGTATTCCATGGTGTATATGTGCCACATTTTCTTTATCCAGTCTATCATTGATGGACATTTGAGTTGGTTCCAAGTCTTTGCTATTGTGAATAGTGCCACAATAAACATATGTGTGCATGTGTCTTTATAGTAGAATGATTTATAATTCTTTGGGTATATACCCAGTAATGTGATTGCTGGGTCAAATGGTAATTCTGGTTCCAGATCCTTGAGGGATCAGCACACTGTCTTCCACAATGGTTCAACTAATTTACACTCCCACCAAGAGTGTAAAAGCATTCCTATTTTTCCACAGCCTCGCCAGCATCTGTTGTTTCCTGACTTTTTAATGATCACGATTCTAAATGGTGTGAGATGGTATCTCATTGTGGTTTTGATTTGCATTTCTCTGATGACCAGTGATGATGAGCTTTTTTTCATATGTTTGTTGGCCACATAAATGTCTTCTTTTGAGAATTGTCCGTTCATATCCTTCACTCAGTTTTTGATGGGATCGTTTGTTTATTTCTTGTAAATTTGTTTAAGTTCCTCGTAGATTCTGGATATTAGACCTTTGTCAGATGGGTAGATTGCAAAAATTTTCTCCCGTTCTGTAGGTTGCCTGTTCACTCTGATGATAGTTTCTTTTGCTGTGCAGAAGCTCTTTAGTTTAATTAGATCCTATTTGTCAATTCTGGCTTTTGTTGCCATTGCTTTTGGCATTGTAGTCATGAAGTCTTTGCCCCTGCCTATGTCCTGAATGGTATTGCCTAGGTTTTCTTCTAGGGTTTATGTGGTTTTAGGTTTTACATTTAAGTCTTTAATCCATCTTGAGGTAATTTTTGTATAAGGTGTAAGGAAGGGGTTCAGTTTCTGTTTTCTGCGTATGGCTAGCCAGTTTTCCCAGCACCATTTATTAAATAGGGAATCCTTTCTCCATTGCTTGTTTTTGTCAGGTTGTCAAAGATCAGATGGTTGTAGATGTGTGGTATTATTTCTAAGGCCCTTTTCTGTTCCATTGGTCTATATCTCTGTTTTGGTACCAGTACCATGCTGTTTTGGTTACTGTAGCCTTGTAGCATAGTTTAAAGTCAGGTAGCATGATGCCTTCAGCTTTGTCCTTTTTGCTTATTATTGTGTTGGCTATATAGGCTCTTATTTGGTTCCATATGAAATTTAAAGTAGTTTTTTTTTTTTTTTTTCTAATTCTGTGAAGAAAGTCAATGGTAGCTTGATGGGAATAGCATTGAATCTATAAATTACTTTGGCCATTTTCATGGTATTGATTCTTCCTATCCATGAGCATGGAATTTTTTTTTCCATTTGTTTGTCTCCTCTCCTTTTTTTCCATTTGTTTGTCTTCCCTAAGCAGTGGTTTGTACTTCTCCTTGAAGAGGTCCTTCCCATCCCTTGTAAGTTGTATTCCTAGGTATTTTATTCTCTTTGTATCAATTGTGAATGGGAGTTCACTCATGATTTGGCTCTCTGCTTCTCTATTATTTGCATATAGGAATGCTTTACTTTCATTTGGGTAAGGCCAATTAGCAAACAGCTGTCATAAGATTTTCATTAACTCCTAAAAGCTCAGACTGGATTCTAGTTTCTCGCCTGTATTGTGATAGCCTTGTATAAAGTCTTCCTTTCATGTTTAACTGTGGTGAAATTTTTCATTGACTAATATCCACACATTAGCAAAACTGAAATGTTTATAAAGCGCTTCTGAAATTTAAAAAAATTACAGAAATTCTAAGAAGCCTGAATGTCTGTACACTAATTAATGAGCAAATAGTTTAACTTTTTGGTAAGCCCCTCTTATTCAGAACTGAATTAAATTAGGCTGAAACTAAGAATAGTTCCTCTTAATTGAGGGAAGAAAAAAATGTCTTATGTCATGTAAATTGTATGTGAACTTTCTCTCTGAAGTGTCCTTCTCCATGGATATTTCTCTTTAGCCTTAACGGCTTATACTGCTGTCCATGGTTTCCCCATGAAGAAAATACAGAGGGGCTTATAATGGGAAAAAAAAAATTGGCCAATTTAAAAATCAGCTAAATTTTTACCTGATTAAGTTTAATTCCATTCTAATGTACTTTTAACATCTGCCTCTTAGGTTATAGGCCTTGTTTCAAGGCCTAAGGGAATTAGATTTCGGTAAGCTTAGAGTCTAGTGAGGAAGACTGACATTCACACAATGACCTCTAGAATACATGCAAAGAAAAAATGCAATGAGAGAGGGACACACAAAGAATCAAAGATTTTATAAGCAGGAGCTATTAGCATTCAAGTAGTATAAAGGAAAAGATTAGAAAGAGGATGCCCAATAGCCAGTTCTTAAAGAATGAGTGGCAGTTCTAAGGACATACAGAGAAAGGAAGAAGATTCCAGGTGAAGACAATAGATTAAAGGTTAGTGAAGCATGCATGTGTATGTGATGCCCTGTGGAGGTGAAAACAAATTAAGACAGAGTCTGGTAAAGTGATAAGGGCCAATCCTGCCTAATGACTCTACATTTTAAGAATTAATCCTGCCAAACATTACTGAACTGTGAGATTTGCACTTTGAAAGATTAACTTATAAAGTTGTTTTGAACTGACATACATATTATATTTGTTATTAATTTATTGAGAAATAAATTTATTTAAACCACATCCATTAAAAGTATACAATATAATGAACTTTGATAGGTGTACACATCTATGAAACCACTACACAATCAAAATAGTGGATATATCCATCATAAGAGTAAAACATAGCCCCACATAACAACTGATCCACATTTGTCATTATAGACTATTTCTTCTATTCTAGAATTTTGTATTAATAGAATTATAAAGTATGCACATTTTTATGTATCTAGCTTCCTTCACTCCACATAAGGATTTGGAGAGTGGTATATGGTAAATGTGAGCTTAAATTTTTAAGAATCTGGCAAATGATTTTCTAAAGTAGTAGTACCATTTTACATTTCCACTTGCAGTGTATAAGAATTCCAGTGGCTCTACATGCAGAACAACAATCAAATGTTTTAGTCTTTCAAAATAAGTTTTAGCTTTTCTGGGGAGCAGGAAGTGGTATTTCATTATGACTTTTATTTGCATTTCCTTTTTAACTAATAACTTTGAACATTTTTTCATGTGCTTGTTAGCGATTTTTATACCTTGTGAAATATATGTTTGAATCTTTTCCCTATTATTTTTTAAATGTTTTTCTTAATATTGAGTTATAAGAATTATTTATATTTTTTATTTTTTTATTTTTTATTTTTTATTTTTTTAAATTTATTATTATTATACTTTAAGTTGTAGGGTACGTGTGCATAACGTGCAGGTTTGTTACATATGTATACTTGTGCCATGTTGGTGTGCTGCACCCATCAACTCGTCATTTACATCAGGTATAACTCCCAGTGCAATCCCTCCCCCCGCCCCCCTCCCCATGATAGGCCCCGGTGTGTGATGTTCCCCTTCCTGAGTCCAAGTGATCTCATTGTTCAGTTCCCACCTATGAGTGAGAACATGCGGTGTTTGGTTTTCTGTTCTTGTGATAGTTTGCTAAGAATGATGGTTTCCAGCTGCATCCATGTCCCTACAAAGGACACAAACTCATCCTTTTTGATGGCTGCATAGTATTCCATGGTGTATATGTGCCACATTTTCTTAATCCAATCTGTCACTGATGGACATTTGGGTTGATTCCAAGTCTTTGCTATTGTGAATAGTGCTGCAATAAACATACATGTGCATGTGTCTTTATAGCAGCATAATTTATAATCCTTTGGGTATATACCCAGTAATGGGATGCCTGGGTCATATGGTACATCTAGTTCTAGATCCTTGAGGAATCGCCGTACTGTTTTCCATAATGGTTGAACTAGTTTACAATCCCACCAACAGTGTAAAAGTGTTCCTATTTCTCCACATCCTCTCCAGCACCTGTTGTTTCCTGACTTTTTAATGATCGCCATTCTAACTGGTGTGAGATGGTATCTCATTGTGGTTTTGATTTGCATTTCTCTGATGGCCAGTGATGATGAGCATTTTTTCATGTGTCTGTTGGCTGTATGAATGTCTTCTTTTGAGAAATGTCTGTTCATATCCTTTGCCCACTTTTTAATGGGGTTGTTTGTTTTTTTCTTGTAAATTTGTTTGAGTTCTTTGTAGGTTCTGGATATTAGCCCTTTGTCAGATGAGTAGATTGCAAAAATTCTCTCCCATTCTGTAGGTTGCCTGTTCACTCTGATGGTAGTTTCTTTTGCTGTGCAGAAGCTCTTTAGTTTCATGAGATCCCAGTTGTCAATTTTGGCTTTTGCTGCCGTTGCTTTTGGTGTTTTAGACATGAAGTCTTTGCCCATGCCTATGTCCTGAATGGTACTACCTAGATTTTCCTCTAGGATTTTTATGGTATTAGGTCTAACATTTCAGTCTCTAATCCATCTTGAATTAATTTTTGTATAAGGAGTAAGGAAAGGATCCAGTTTCAGCTTTCTACTTATGGCTAGCCAATTTTCCCAGCACCATTTATTAAATAGGGAATCCTTTCCCCATTTCTTGTTTCTCTCAGGTTTGTCAAAGATCAGATGGCTGTAGATGTGTGGTATTATTTCTGAGGACTCTGTTCTGTTCCATTGGTCTATATCTCTGTTTTGGTACCAGTACCATGCTGTTTTGGTTACTGTAGCCTTGTAGTATAGTTTGAAGTCAGGTAGCGTGATGCCTCCAGCTTTGTTCTTTTGACTTAGGATTGTCTTGGAGATGCGGGCTCTTTTTTGGTTCCATATGAACTTTAAAGCAGTTTTTTCCAATTCTGTGAAGAAACTCATTGGTAGCTTGATGGGGATGGCATTGAATCTATAAATAACCTTGGGCAGTATGGCCATTTTCACGATATTGATTCTTCCTATCCATGAGCATGGTATGTTCTTCCATTTGTTTGTGTCCTCTTTGATTTCACTGAGCAGTGGTTTGTAGTTCTCCTTGAAGAGGTCCTTTACATCCCTTTTAAGTTGGATTCCTAGGTATTTTATTCTCTTTGAAGCAATTGTGAATGGAAGTTCATTCATGATTTGGCTGTCTGTCTGTCTGTTACTGGTGTATAAGAATGCTTGTGATTTTTGCACATTAATTTTGTATCCTGAGACTTTGCTGAATTTGCTTATCAGCTTAAGGAGATTTTGGGCTGAGACAATGGGATTTTCTAAATATACAATCATGTCATCTGCAAACAGGGACAATTTGACTTCTTCTTTTCCTAACTGAATACGCTTGATTTCTTTCTCTTGCCTAATTGCCCTAGCCAGAACTTCCAACACTATGTTGAATAGGAGTGGTGAGAGAGGGCATCCCTGCCTTGTGCCAGTTTTCAAAGGGAATTATTCCAGTTTTTGCCCATTCAGTATGATATTGGCTGTGGGTTTGTCATAAATAGCTCTTATTATTTTGAGGTACGTTCCATCAATACCGAATTTATTGAGCGTTTTTAGCATGAAGGGCTGTTGAATTTTGTCAAAAGCCTTTTCTGCATCTATTGAGATAATCATGTGGTTCTTGTCTTTGGTTCTGTTTATATGCTGGATTATGTTTATTGATTTGCAAATGTTGAACCAGCCTTGCATCCCAGGGATGAAGCCCACTTGATCATGGTGGATAAGCTTTTTGATGTGTTGCTGAATCTGGTTTGCCAGTATTTTATTGAGGATTTTTGCATCGATGTTCATCAGGGATATTGGTCTAAAATTCTCTTTTTTAGTTGTGACTCTGCCAGGCTTTGGTATCAGGATGATGTTGGCCTCATAAAATGAGTTAGGGAGGATTCCCTCTTTTTCTATTGATTGGAATAGTTTCAGAAGGAATGGTACCAACTCCTCCTTGTACCTCTGGTAGAATTCAGCTGTGAATCCATCTGGTCCTGGACTTTTTTTGGTTGGTAGGCTATTAATTATTGCCTCAATTTCAGAGCCTGCTATTGGTCTCTTCAGGGATTCAACTTCTTCCTGGTTTAGTCTTGGAAGAGTGTAAGTGTCCAGGAAATTATCCATTTCTTCTAGATTTTCCAGTTTATTTTCGTAGAGGTGTTTATAGTATTCTCTGATGGTAGTTTGTATTTCTGTGGGGTCGGTGGTGATATCCCCTTTATCATTTTTAATTGCGTCGATTTGATTCTTCTCTCTTTTCTTCTTTATTAGTCTTGCTAGTGGTCTGTCAATTTTGTTGATCTTTTCAAAAAACCAACTCCTGGATTCATTGATTTTTTGGAGGGTTTTTCGTGTCTCTATCTCCTTCAGTTCTGCTCTGATCTTAGTTATTTCTTGCCTTCTGCTAGCTTTCAAATGTGTTTGCTCTTGCTTCTCTAGTTGTTTTAATTGCGATGTTAGAGTGTCAATTTTAGATCTTTCCTGCTTTCTCTTGTGGGCATTTAGTGCTATAAATTTCCCTCTACACACTGCTTTAAATGTGTCCCAGAGATTCTGGTATGTTGTATCTTTGTTCTCATTGGTTTCAAAGAACATCTTTATTTCTGCCTTCATTTCGTTATGTACCCAGTAGTCATTCAGGAGCAGGTTGTTCAGTTTCCATGTAGTTGAGCGGTTTTGATTGAGTTTCTTAGTCCTGAGTTCTAGTTTGATTGCACTGTGGTCTGAGAGACAGTTTGTTATAATTTCTGTTCTTGTACATTTGCTGAGGAGTGCTTTACTTCCAATTACGTGGTCGATATTGAAGTAAGTACGATGTGGTGCTGAGAAGAATATATATTCTCTTGATTTGGGGTGGAGAGTTCTATAGATGTCTATGAGGTCTGCTTGCTGCAGAGATGAGTTCAATTCCTGGATATCCTTGTTAACTTTCTGTCTCGTTGATCTGTCTAATGTTGACAGTGGAGTGTTGAAGTCTCCCATTATTATTGTATGGGAGTCTAAGTCTCTTTGTAAGTCTCTAAGGACTTGCTTTATGAATCTGGGTGCTCCTGTATTGGGTGCATATATATTTAGGATAGTTAGCTCTTCCTGTTGAATGGATCCCTTTACCATTATGTAATGGCCTTCTTTGTCTCTTTTGATCTTTGATGGTTTAAAGTCTGTTTTATCAGAGACTAGTATTGCAACCCCCGCTTTTTTTTGCTCTCCATTTGCTTGGTAGATCTTCCTCCATCCCTTTATTTTGAGCCTATGTATGTCTCTGCGTGTGAGATGGGTCTCCTGAATACAGCAGACTGATGGGTCTTGACTCTTTATCCAGTTTGCCAGTCTGTGCCTTTTAATTGGAGCATTTAGTCCATTTACATTTAAGGTTAATATTGTTATGTGTGAACTTGATCCTGCCATTATGATATTAACTGGTTATTTTGCTCGTTAGTTGATGCAGTTTCTTCCTAGCCTTTATGGTCTTTACATTTTGGCATGTTTTTGCAATGGCTGGTACCGGTTGTTCCTTTCCATGTTTAGTGCTTCCTTCAGGGTCTCTTGTAAGGCAGGCCTAGTGGTGACAAAATCTCTAAGCATTTGCTTATCTGTAAAGGATTTTATTTCTCCTTCACTCATGAAACTTAGTTTGGCTGGATATGAAATTCTGGGTTGAAAATTCTTTTCTTTAAGAATGTTGAATATTGGCCCCCACTCTCTTCTGGCTTGGAGAGTTTCTGCCGAGAGATCTGCTGTTAGTCTGATGGGCTTCCCTTTGTGGGTAACCCGACCTTTCTCTCTGGCTGCCCTTAAGATTTTTTCCTTCATTTCAACTTTGGTGAATCTGGCAATTATGTGTCTTGGAGTTGCTCTTCTCGAGGAGTATCTTTGTGGCGTTCTCTGTATTTCCTGGATTTGAATGTTGGCCTGCCCTACTAGGTTGGGGAAGTTCTCCTGGATGATATCCTGAAGAGTGTTTTCCAACTTGGTTCCATTTTCCCCCTCACTTTCAGGCACCCCAATCAGACGTAGATTTGGTCTTTTTACATAATCCCATACTTCTTGCAGGCTTTGTTCATTTCTTTTTCTTCTTTTTTCTTTTGGTTTCTCTTCTCGCTTCATTTCATTCATTTGATCCTCAATCGCTGATACTCTTTCTTCCAGTTGATCGAGTCGGTTACTGAAGCTTGTGCATTTGTCACGTATTTCTCATGTCATGGTTTTCATCTCTTTCATTTCGTTTATGACCTTCTCTGCATTAATTACTCTAGCCATCAATTCTTCCACTTTTTTTTCAAGATTTTTAGTTTCTTTGCGCTGGGTACGTAATTCCTCCTTTAGCTCTGAGAAATTTGATGGACTGAAGCCTTCTTCTCTCATCTCGTCAAAGTCATTCTCCATCCAGCATTGATCCGTTGCTGGCGATGAGCTGCGCTCCTTTGCCGGGGGAGATGCGCTCTTATTTTTTGAATTTCCAGCTTTTCTGCCCTGCTTTTTCCCCATCTTTGTGGTTTTATCTGCCTCTGGTCTTTGATGATGGTGATGTACTGATGGGGTTTTGGTGTAGGTGTCCTTCCTGTTTGATAGTTTTCCTTCTACCAGTCAGGACCCTCAGCTGTAGGTCTGTTGGAGATTGCTTGAGGTCCACTCCAGACCCTATTTGCCTGGGTATCAGCAGCAGAGGCTGCAGAAGATAGAATGTTTCTGAACAGCGAGTGTACCTGTCTGATTCTTGCTTTGGAAGCTTCCTGTCAGGGGTGTACTCCACCCTGTGAGGTGTGGGGTGTCAGACTGCCCCGGTGGGGGATGTCTCCCAGTTAGGCTACTCAGGGGTCAGCGACCCACTTGAGCAGGGAGTCTGTCCCTTCTCAGATCTCAACCTCCATGTTGGGCGATCCACTGCTCTCTTCAAAGCTGTCAGACAGAGTGGTTTGCGTCTGCAGAGGTTTCGGCTGCGTTTGTTATTGCCCTGTCCCCAGAGGTGGAGTCTACAGAGACAGGCAGGTTTCCTTGAGCTGCTGTGAGCTCCACCCAGTTCGAGCTTCCCAGCAGCTTTGTTTACCTACTTAAGCCTCAGCAATGGCGGGCGCCCCTCCCCCAGCCTCACTGCTGCCTTGCTGGAGATCACAGACTGCTGTGCTAGCAATGAGGGAGGCTCCGTGGGCGTGGGACCCTCCCGGCCAGGTGTGGGATATGATCTCCTGATGTGCCTGTTTGCTTAAAGCGCAGTATTGGGGTGGGAGTTACCTGATTTTCCAGGTGTTGTGTGTCTCAGTTCCCCTGGCTAGGAAAAGGGATTCCCTTCCCCCTTGCGCTTCCCAGGTGAGGCAATGCCTCACCCTGCTTCATCTGTCGCTTGTCGGGCTGCAGCAGCTGACCAGCACCGATCGTCCGGCACTCCCCAGTGAGATGAACCCAGTACCTCAGTTGAAAATGCAGAAATCACCGGTCTTCTGTGTCGCTCGCGCTGGGAGTTGGAGACTGGAGCTGTTCCTATTCGGCCATCTTGCTCCGCCCCCCCATTTGTATTTTTTAGATTCAGATTTATCATAAGAAAAAAATACATTGAATATTTTCCCCTCCTGAGGCTGGCCATTTTGATTTTTTAGTGTTGTCTTTTGAAGATAAAAATACTATAATTTTTAAAGTCCAATTTTTATTAAGTTTTTCATAGTTCATGCTTTTTGTGACCTATCCAAGAAAATATTACTAATCCAATGTTAAATTTCCCCTGTGGTTTCTTCAGGAATATTTATACTATTAGCATTTATATTTACATTTATGATATATTTCCAGTTACATTTTAGATATTGTATAAAAGTTGATGCATATAGAAATGTATTTGTTACAGTATTATTAGTGGGAAAGAGTTTTTTTCACATTCAGTGCCATGGCAATTTTGTAAAAAAAATCAGTGTTCATAAATACATCATTCTATTTCTGAACATTCTATTCTGTTTTATTTATATATGTGTATTTTTGCTAATTCCACGTGGTCTTGATTAGGTAACTTAACAGTAAGTCTTGAAATCAGATAACTGATATATTCCAATTCTTTTATTCTTTCTCATAGTTGCTTTGAATAATATACTTTATTTTTATTTAATACAAATTGAGAATCAGCTTGCCAACTTTTACAAAAAAAAAGGCATGCAGAAAATTTTACTGGAATTGCATTGAATCTATAAATCATTTGGGCAAATTGTCTTCTTAACAATATTGTGTCTCACATTTTTTGATCATAGTATAGCTCATTACTTATGTCTTTTAAATTTTTCATTAGAATGTCTTATAGTATGTCTTGCATATTTTTTCTAGCTTTGTTGAAGTATAATTGACAGATAAAAATTTCATACTTACATCTCATATAGTTACACTTTGTGTGTGTGTGTGTGTAGTAAGAAAATTTAAGATCTACCCTTTAGCTAGTTTCAAGTGTACAATACAGTACTATTAACTGTAGTCAACATGCTGTACATTAGAGCTGCAGAATTTATTAATCCTGCAAAACTGAAACTTTGTTCCATTTGACCAACATCTCTCCATTTCCCTCAACCCGTAACCCATGTCAGCCACGATTCTATTCTCTGCTTCTATAAGTTTGACTTTTTAAGATTCTAGATATAAGGGTGATTACATGTTTGTCTTTCTGTGCCTAACTTATTTCACTTAACATGTTCTCTAGTTTCATCTATTTTGTCACAAATGACAGCATTTCCTTATTTTTTTTCTGATTCATATATATATCACATTTTCTTTGTCCATTTATTTCTCACTGGGCACTTAGGTTGTTCCTGTTGTTGATTCATAATACAATTTTGCCTGCAGTGTGAGCTCTTGTCATGGGAGGCAGGCAATCGTGATGAAAGATCTGGCTAAATATCTGTGAAAAGATTGTCATTTTGGACAGAGGTACCTGACAAAGTTGGATTAGATGGAATATGGGGCAAGCCCAAATGAGAGCAAGCCATTTGCTCTAATCTTGTGTATGAACCTACAGAAGGCTCAGTCTCATAACCGATCTACACATAAAGGAGGCCTCTCCAAACCAGTAGAAGAAAGATTGGTGAACTGAATTGAGCTTTAAACCACAACAGAAAAAGAAAGGAAAAAAAAAGTCATGATCTGTACCTAACTGGATAGATTATCTAGTAAAATAGAAGTTTCAGTATTCTCTAGCAAAATCCACACCACGGAGTTGACACAGTACACTTACAAAAGATCAGTAAAATGCGAGTTGATGGGTGCAGCACAGCAACATGGCAAAAGTATACATATGTAACAAATCTGCACGTTATGCACATGTACCCTAGAACTTAAAGTATAATAATAATAATTTTTAAAAAATCAGTCAATCAACAAATGTGGCAGAGTGCCTGGCTTATGCCTGTAATCTAAACACTTTGGAAGGCCAAAGTCGGAGAAATTCTTAGGCTAGGAGTTTGAGACCAGCCTGGGCAAAGTGGCAGAGAATCCATTTCTACAAAACATTTGCTCAGCACCTCAGGCAGCGGGAGGAGCAGCAGTGGCCAGGCAGCCCAGCTTCACAGAGGCTCTCAGCATCTCAGGTCTTGCAGGCACCCAGCAAGCGCACTCCCTGCCACTAAGGTGTCCAAGAGGATGGTCAGCTCAGCAGAAGAGGCGGTGAAGGATGAGCCCAAGAGGACATCAGCCCAATTGTCTGTTAAACCTGCTGCTGCAAAAGTAGAAATGAAGCCAAAAAGAAAACAGGAGAGAATAAATCTTCAGACAAAAAAGTACAAACGAAAGGGGAAAAAATGGTTCAAAGGGAAAACAGGGTGACATGGCTCACCAAGAAACTAAAGAAGATCTACCTGCAGAAAATGGTGATATGAAAACCGAGAGTCCAGCCTTTGATGAAATGAGAGGGAAAGAAGCCGAGTCTCATTAATACCAAATACCATATCTTGTCCCTGGTCCCTGTCCCCATCCTTGTACAACCCAGAGGAATATTTTATGAATTATTTCATAAATGTAAGTTTATTAGTAGCTCTAGAAATTTTTTTTATGTCAAGCTCGCTTTTTCTTTATATATTTATGAAATATAGTTATTGGATTAATAAACCATGAGAATGTCATTTTTAAAAATTATACATTAAGTTCTGGGATACATGTGCAGAACGTGCAGATTTGCTACATAGGTATACACATGCCATGGAGGTTTGCTACACCCATCTACCCATCATCTACATTGGGTATTCTGCTAATGCTATCCCTCCCCTAGGCCCCTAACCCACTGACAGGCCCCAGTGTGTGATGTTCCCCTCCCTGTGTCCATGTGTTCTCATTTTTCAACTCCCGCTTATGAGTGAGAACATGTGGTGTTTGGTTTTCTGTCCCTGTGTTTGCTAATAATGATGGTTTCCAGCTTCATACATTTTTCTGCAAAGGACATGAACTCATCATTTTTATGGCTGCATAGTATTCCACAGTGTATATGTGCCACATTTTCTTTACCCAGTCCAACATCGATGGGCATTTAGGTTGGTTCGAAGTCTTTGCTATTGTGAACAGTGCTGCAATGAGCATATGTGTGCATGTGTCTTTATAGTAGAATGATTTATAATTCTTTGGGTATATACCCAGTAATGGGATTGCTGGGTCAAATGGTAATTCTGGTTCTAGATCCTTGAGGGATCAGCACACTGCCTTCCACAATGGTTGAACTAATTTACACTCCTACCAGCAGCGTAAAAGCATTCTTTTTTCTCTACATTCTCTCCAGCATCTGTTGTTTCCTTACTTTTTAATGATCGCCATTCTAACTGGCATGAGATGGTATCTCACTGTGGTTTTGATTTGTATTTCTCTAATGAACGGTGAGGATGAGCTTTTTTTTTTTCATATGTTTGTTGGCTGCATGAATGTCTTCTTTTGAGAATCGTCCATTCATAGTCTTTGCCCCCATTTTGGAAACTAATTATTGTGAGGCAGTGAAGTTTACAATGACCAAAAATTTTATACCTAAATGCAATTTTTGCACATGTTCTACAGGAGAAATATAATGAAATGTGTATAGCTTGCTTTGTAGTAGCAAGAAAACAAGAAACAACTAAAATGCCCACTGAAGAAGGGGAAATGAAGACATTGTTATGGATTCTAGTTTATTTATTTATTTTTGAGATGGAGTCTCATTCTGTCAACCAGGCTGGAGTGCAGTGGTGGGATCTCGGCTCACTGCAACTTCCACCTCCTGGGTTTGAGCAATTCTTCTGCCTCAGCCTCCTGAGTAGCTCGGACTACAAGCGTGCACCACCAAGCTCAGCTGATTTTTGTATTTTTAGTAGAGACGGGGTTTTCCCATTTTGGCCAGGCTTGTCTCAAACTCCTAACCTCAGGTGAACCACCGCCTCGATCTCCCAAAGTGCTGGGATTATAGATGTGAGCCACCACACCTGGCCAGATTCAAGTTTTAGAATACTATTCAACAGTGACAACAGATCAAATACAGCTGCATGTATTGAGACAAATAAATCTCCCAAAATCTTTGAAGATTGTGCAGAATGATTCACAGCAAGTATAACATTTATATGAAGTTCAAAACACTTCATGATTGAATAATACATTTTTAGGAATAGATAAATATGTACACAGCAAGAGAAGTATGAACCTGAAATTCAGGAAGGGAGGCTAGGTCTTGAATCGCAAAAGGCTCACTAGGAGCTCATAAATTATTAAAAATGTTCTATTTGTTAAGCTGAGGAGTGTTCATTCTACTGTTAGTCTTCATAGTTTAGATAAACCTCATCTCTCAAATATAAGAAAAAAAATATTAGGCCAGACTTTAGGTCTCTCGTGTATTAATCCAGCTATTAATCATTTTTCCATTCATGATACATGTGCTGTTTATTTCATGTAACAAGCACTACTAAAATGGTGTTGCTCCTGGGAGAGAAAGAGAGAAAACAATTTACTATCCCTTTGTTTGCTTTACCATTGTAGATGATGCTAATTGTTAATATTGTTTAAAAAGTAATATACAAAATTTCTGTCCTGCTTTACTTTCTACAGTATTGGAATAGGATGATTTTTTTTTCGCACTTCTACAAATTAATTGCCCACATATCTTTCCACATCAAGCGGGCAGCAGATAGTGTGCATGTCTTTCATAATTTAACGTAGGAAAATTTACATCTTTGGTTGTGTCTCTCCCTTGTGAGTACCCTCAAACTGGGAATCGTTTCAAATAATACCACCACCACAGAATGAATAAAATTCAGAGCATTAAAAAAATGTTTGAAATGTTGTATTTGTTCTCCTTTCTGAAGCCAGTAATTCTCAATGTTACATCAATGTCATTCTTTCAAATAACAGAAAGATTAATAGTGAACCTCACATACACTTCTTGCTGGGACATTGGTCATAGAGGACACATTGTGACTTGGTTTATTTGGTAATCAAGACAAAACTTGACACTAGCAAGATTTATCTGGAGATGTACTTTTTAAAAGGAGCAACTTGGCCCATGTAATGACAGGGAATATGTATTTCGTTGACTTAAAGGCTTGATAGCTAGGATTTATGACAAGCTCAAAGCAATTCATATTAATGTCATCTAACATCTTTCAAGAAGGAAATTACATAATCTCTACAGGACCAATTTTTTATTTTCCAATATTTATCTGAATCGACAACTAATGAGAAACTTCCTCTGGTAGTTGTTAAATATTTCAAATCAGATACTTTATTTCTGACACAGAAGAAGCTCTGTAGAAATTATTGACAACTGAAATAATGCATGATGTGTGCTTCAACATTCTGTCAATGTGAGTCTGGGTGGAGAATATCCTCTTTTTTATATAAGTCATTGTCTAGTCCTTATCACATATTTTATGACTGGCAATGAAGTAACATTACTATTATTCACTTGGGAATAAATAGAAAATACAAATAATTAAAATGCCATCCAAGGTAATTAAGTTTGAGTCAAATAGCACTACACCATGCTCATTTGAATTTATATTTAAAATCTGGCATATCTGTGTAGTGTTACAAAAGAAAATGCCTTGGGAAAAATATGCTCTACATTATTTAATCATTTAATAATAATAAGTCAACAGTGTGATTTCTCTGTTCTTCATTCATTTATATTAATAACATCAGAGAACAATGAAAATTGCATATGCATTTTTGGGTATGTTGGGAAATCCAAAACAATTTACAAAAACAAATAAAACTACACTAGAATAAATGAGTGAATTTGGCAAGGTTGCAGTACACTAGCCCAATGTACAAAAAACAACTGTATAATATACAATCAACAATTAATTGAAAAATCCAATAAAACATAATTTATAAATAGCAAAACATTAAATATTTTTAAGTAAAGTTAATAAAATGTGTGCAAGACACACAAATACTGGAAACTATAAAACATGGCTAAAATAAAATTTAAAACACCTGAATAAACTGATATACCATGTTCATGGACAAACAGATTAAATATTAACATTCAGATATCAATTCTACCTAAATTGATCTGTTTATATTCACTAAAACCCCAATAAAATTTTTGGTAGGTATTTTTTGGTAGAAATTAACAAGCTGATTTCACATTAATATGGACATGTAAATAGCCAAAAAATAAAAAACAGTCAAAAGAAAATTTTAGTTTTTCTGTTCTTGTGATAGTTTGCCAGAAAACCAAACACCGCATGTTCTCACTCATAGGTGGGAACTGAAAAATAAGATCACTTGGACTCAGGAAGGGGAACATCACACACAGGGGCCTATCATGGGGAGGGGGGAGGGGGGAGGGATTGCATTGGGAGTTATACCTGATGTAAATGATGAGTTGATGGGTGCAACACACCAACATGGCACAAGTATACATATGTAACAAACCTGCACGTTATGCACATGTACCCTACAACTTAAAGTATAATAATAATAAATAAATTAAAAAAAATTGTTATTAAAAAAAAGAAATTACTTCAAAATTTAACAGCTTAAAAAAAAAAAAAAGAAAAAGAAAATTTTAAAAAGACCTTATTCAAAAATAATGTTGACATTAAAAACTGAGAAATTGAACAACCCTATTTCAAAGATTAATATACATTAACAGTGATTAAAACAATTTAAGTACTAGTATTCATGGAAATAAATAGATCAATGCAACAGAAATGAGAGTTCAGAAAAAAACCCACGTATATCCATTCAATTGATTTTTACAGTGACAGAAAGATAATTCAGTGGGAAAGAAGATAGTCTTTTCAACCAATTGTTCTGAAGAAACTGGCTATTTTAAAAAAAAAAAACTTCAATTTTTATCTTACACTATATACTAAAATTTAATTTCAGACAGCCTGCAGATCTAAATATAAAAGCTAAAATTACAAAATTATATAAAGATATAGAAGACTGTGTTTGTGACTGAAAATTGGCAATTATTTTTAAAGCAAGGCATAAAGCACTATAATTAATAAATAAAACATTCATAAATTGTATTTCATCAAAGTTTAACATATTTACTCTCAAAAATTAAGAAAATGAATAGGCAAGCCACAAACTGGGTGGCAATTTTTGCAATACAAATATCTCAGTAAGGGCTTATATCAAATATATATAAACAACTTCTATACCAAATTAATAAGACAGATATGATAAAAATGGACAAAAAAATTCAATAGATAATTTAGAAAAAACAAAAATGATCAATAAATACATAAAAAGATACTCAACATGACTAGTAACCACATAAATAACTATTTAAAAATATATATAATGCCACTAGACTCCCATTAGAATGGCCAAAATTTTTAAAAGATGAAACACCAAATTTGATGAGGGTATACAGCAAGAACTCTTAGGCATTGGTGGTATAAGTTCAAAAGCATACATTTACTTCACAAAAATAGTTTTGTGTTTTTTTCTAAATAAAATTAAGACCTATATTTACCACATGACCTAGAAACCTTTCTGCTAGGTATTGTTCAGGGGAAATTGAAAAAACATGATCCAAAGTCCACAAAAATACCTGTACAAGAATGATCAAATGTAGCTTTATTTCACCAAAGAAAAGTGGAAGCTACTAATCAAGAGATGAATAGCAAAACAAACAGTGACATATTTATTTAATAGAATAGCATACTATTCTCCAGTAGCAATACTAATACGAACAACAACATGAACAAATCTCAATAACATTATGTTTAAAGAAAAAATCGAGTCACAAAAATGTATACATCTTTTTATTTTATTTATATGTAGTTCTGAAATAGTGGAACTAAGCTATGATGTTAATAATTTTAACAATGGTTGTCTTGTTAGTTGTGGTGGAGTGGGATGGCCTACAAGAAAACATTAGAGAACATTATAAGGTTATGAAAATATTCTGCACATTGTTTGAGGTAGTGGTTATATTGAGGTGTACACTTATAAAACTCATGGGACTCTACAATTGATAATCTGTGTGTTTTATTGTATCAATTAAACTCAATAAATTTTTAAAGTGAAAGAACTATAATAAATCACAAATGATTTAAGAGGCCTTGATTCAAATTCATTAAATAAAAATAAAAATTTAAGATAGTTGGATAACATTTAAAAACGACTGAATCTTAGATAACATTATTCGTGTTAATTTTTAAGGTATAATAATAGTATCATGGTTATGTTAAAAATAATATCTTTAGTTGGTGGAGATGCATACTGAACCATATAGATATATACTGAACCATATAGATATAGACTGAACCATATAGATATATACTGAACCATATAGATATAAGGCATATAGATAAAATTATGCCTTATAAGTGCTTTAAAATACTCAAGAAAAAAGTAAGGGAATAAATAAAACAAAAATGGTAAAATGTTGATAATAGTTGAAATTGGGTGGTGGCTACATGGGGAACTATTATATTATTCTTTATATTCTGTATATCTCAGAAATTTGTCATAAAAAAGGTTTAAAAGTCTGGTTTGAATGATGTAGGTGTTAGCCAATCACACTTTCTGTGCTGAAATAAAATTCATCCTTGAGTGTATTACATGAAAAAATTAAAAACTAGCTTCAACCAAGATTGGCTTCCACATTTTAATTTCTCAGATATTTTAAGAGTTTATTTATTTACATAAGACCAAGTAAAATGAATATGAGGTACTACATAATTGAGTTATGTATTGTTACTTCCAAAATGTTTTCCCTCTAACAAATAAGCTGTCACCTCTCCTATTGTATATCAATTTTCCATATCTATGAGAAAATTATGAAGACTATTACTATTTATTCAAATTACAATATACCAAAGTTATAAGGTTTGTACCTTTTGAGTAGTCCAGGACTAGTTTCAATGGGTATCCATCCAATTTTTGGTAAGTGTCTTAGTCGGAGCACCCTCCAAAATAGAGCCTGAAACAGTTTCTTTGGTAGATGATCCCAAGCAGGTAAAAATGGAGTCAGGGAGGGAGAGCTATGGTTTGAATATCATTTTACTTTTCCAAAATTCATGTTGAAATTTGATTGTTATTGCAGCAGTGTTAGAAGGTGGAATCTTTAAGAGGTGATTAAGTAATTAAGAGGGATTAATGTCTTTCTTGCGGGGATGGGTTAGCTATCTTGAGAATCTGGCACTCTTTTCTTTCTTGTGCATGCCCCTTTCCTGCCTTCTGCTTGTCCACCATGCTATAAAGCAGCATGAGGACCCCATCAGATGCAACTGCTTGAGTTTGAACTTCCCAGTCTCCAGAATTGTGAGCTACAAAAAAAAAAAAAACAAAACACCTATTTTTAAAAATATATTACCCAGTCTCAGTTATTCTGTTATAGAATTAGAAAATGGACTAAGACAAAGGAAAAAAAAAAGAGGAAAAGTCACTTATAATTATCAAGTTCCTTGCTGCACGCAATGGGCTCAATTTAGATAGGATCTCTGAGAAACATGAGGAATTTTCTAGAATTTTCCTTGCAAAGTAGAGGGGACTATGAAATTTATCCCCTGCCTTCTGTTACCATCAGCTGAAAGTCACCTGAGTCAGTAACTTTACCCTCCAACCCCTATCATCTTGCATTTATAGGTTGTGCTTATGTAATCTAAGTGGGATGCTGTGGCTCCTCAAACAGTTTTGAGGCAGAAAAACAGATAGCGTGGCATGCCTTTGGGTGAAGCAATGTCAGCATGAGTCACCACAGCTCACCAGAGCTAAGACTGAAATGAAAATGAGAGGATGAGATGCGGGGCAACAAGCGTAAAATAAATATTAAAGGAATGCGCCAGTGTTTTCAGTTTGTCTGTTCCACATTGAGAGAAGTATATTCCAGTGTCAGGGTTCATTAAAGGCATAGACAAAAGATACACTGTAACAAATTGTCCCTCGTCTTTAGTATCAACCAAAGATGACTCCATTGACTATATTATTTTTGTACTTTATATATTATCTTGTGTATTCCCTCCATTAATCATGTGCTGCTAGACTGCTAATGGATGCTTGTTATTATTTAAACATTTTATGTCCCTAGCTGCCAAGCAACGAGTGTCTTCTATATACAGGAAACTGGAAAAAGACATTCTCCCTGATCAATATAACAACTCTAAGAGATAGATGTTATTACAATGTTTACACATGTATAACTTATGGAGATACAGAGAAAAGTTGCTTGTTTGAGATCATTTGGTAATAAGTGGCTCATCAGTTCTGAATCTAAAGCCTATATTCCTTTTGGATCCTAACTTTTGCTACCTTGACTTCACAGACAGATGTTTTCATAATTCCAGTGTACGATAGGCTGAATGACAGAGTAAATGTCATAGAATAGACTCTCAAAGAGAGCTTATCAAATGTTTTTCAAGCTTTGCTTTGGGTTGAATTTGCCTCTACCCTTAGTTGTAATACCTACTACTGTGAACATAATCAGGCATGAGTCTTCTCTGGATTCCTAATTTTTCTTGGAGGGATAAAAATACCAAAGATGGAGCACCTGTAATAAACACCTGTCTAAGTGCAGAGAACTGGTAAACCAGGTCACTGAAATGTGCATGTTAATAAGCCTCCTAAAATGCTATCCATGGCTTCAGGAGGAATCAGAAAACCATTTATGTTTCCCTCTCCACTCCTTCTCAGCATGTGACTATTGCTAAACCTTTCCTGCTTGGTATTTTTTCCTCCAATAGGCTAAAAATATGCAAATAATCTTTTTAATTGTTCATGAGAACTCATTAAATTTCCCTCTTATGATGAGATTTTATTCTTTGAATCAGCAGTTGTTTGGAACTTAGTAGATAAAAAAGTACGCTATCAGTATTAACACACTGCATATGGTTTTCTTGCTTTAAAAAATTAACAGAAGGGAAATTTAAACTGAAGTGATTACAGAATTTAATTTATAAAACTATATTCTTTTTTCATCTAATTAGAATTTTAAAATGGTTTCTTGTATCAAAGCTAAACTATCTGACCTCTCTTTTGTAATCTTCATTGAGCATTTTAATTCTGTGAAGTATCAAACATGGATGTATGAAATTGTACCAATATTATTTTTCTCTCTGGTAACTTCTTTTCTATTTTTAGTATGAAATGTGAGTCTTTGTTTTAAGATACAGAGAAAGTGCAAAGAAGCAAATTCACAGAATCCACTGTATTTAGAATTAAATACCTGTTTGTCAGAGTCTGACCATCAGAATCCTGTGGATGGTGGAAGGCTGGAACAATAAAGGACTAGATTTTATCTTAGAAGCTCCTTCATTAGTAAATGAGAAAATTGATTAATGATAAGGAAATATTTTGGTTGCCTCCTTTATCTATTTTGGTTACTCAAGACCCTAGATTTTTTTTAAACAAACTCACCACTTATAAGCAGTGGGAATTAATAGAGAGATTGTTATTAGTTTAATAGAAGCCTAACAGTAGAACCTTAATCTATTGAAATTTGCCCAGGTATAGACCAATTCCAGAGAATCATGGTGCCTTCTAAACCAGATATTCAAAAATTCAAGAGCAGAACCAGTTTTTCTCTCAGCCTTCAGTTCTTACTTTGGAAATTGCACTAAAGTTAGAATTGTTACATAAATATATCCGGTTGTCTGGGTTGGATAAGCTATACTCCTGCAATAATAGTAGAGGCTATTAGTGACTGAGAACTGAAATGGTTTCAGATATAGTCTGGGACAGAGGAAATGGATGGCATCCCTGGAAAAATGAACTAATGATTGGTTTATTCAGGGAATAGGCATATGGAAGGATCTTTTTTCAATAGTAAGGCTAAAATCATTTTGCATTTTCTTTCTCCTGCTTTAGAAAATAATTTACTTTAATATACCAATGCTGGTTGTATTAGTCTGTTCTCACACTGCTATAAAGAATTGCTCAAGACTGGGTAACTTATAAAGAAAAGAGTTTTAATTGACTCACATTTCCCCATGGCTGGGTAGGCCTCAGGAAACTTACAATCATGACAGAAGGGGAAGAAACACATCTCGCATGGCAGTAGGTAAGAGAGAGTGTGTGTGTGAAGGAGGAACTGTCAGACATTTATAAAACCATCAGATCTCATAAGAACTCACTCATTATCATAAGAGTGGCATGAGGAACCCCACCTCCATGATCCAATCACCTCCCACTAGGTCTTTCCCTTGGAATGTGGGATTATGGGGATTACAAGTCAAGATGAGAGTTGGGTGGGAACACAAAGCCTAACCATATTACTCCACCTCTGGTCCCTCCCAAATCTCATGTCCTCACGTTTCAAAACCAATCATGCCTTCCCAACAGTCACCCAAAGCCTTAACTCATTTCAGCAGTAACTCAAAAGTCCCAGTTCAAACAAAGTCTCATCTGAGACATGGCAAGTCCAATCCACCTAGGAGTCTGTAAAATCAAAAGCAAGTTAGTTACTTCCTAGATATAATGGGGGTACAGACATTGGATAAATGCTCCCATTCCAAATGGGAGAAATTGCTCAATATTAAGGGGCTACAAGCTCCTTACATGTCTGAAATCCAATGGGGTAGTCATTTAATCTTAAAGCTCCAAAATGATCTCCTTTGACTCCATGTCTCACATCTAAAGCACTCTAATGCAAGAGGTGAGCTCCCATGGTCTTGGGCAACTCCACCCCTGTGGCTTTGCAGGGTACAGGCCCCCTCCTAACTGCTTTCACAGGCTGCCCTTGAGTGTCTGTGGCTTTTCCAGGCACATGGTGCAAGCTGTCAGTGAATCTACTATTCTGAGGTCCACTGGTGGACCTCTTCTCACAGTTCCACTAGGTAGTGCCCCATTTGAAACTCTGTGGGCCTCCAACCCCACATTTCCCTTCCACACTGCCCTAGCAGAGGTTCTCCATGATGCCTCCAGCAAATTTCTGCCTGGACATCCAGGCAATTCCATACATTCACTGAAATCTAGGCGGACATTCCCAAATCTCAATTATTGACTTCTGTAAGCTGCCAAGGCCTGGGGCTTGTGCCTTCTAAGCAATGGCCTGAGCTGTGTGTTGGCTGCTTTTAGCCATGGCTGGGAAATAGGACGCCAAATCCTGAGGCTGCACAGAGCAGAAGCGTGACTCTGGACCCAGCCCATGAAACCATGTTTCCCTCCTAGGCCTCCAGGTCTGTGATGTAAGGGGCTGCTGTGAAGGACTCTGTCATGCCCCGGAGGCATTTTTTTCATTGTTGGCTATTAACATTTGGCTTCTCATTAATCATGCAGATTCCTGCAGCTGGCTTGAATTTCTCCCCAGAAAATGGGTTTTTCTTTTCTACTACATGGTCAAGCTGCAAATTTTCCAAACTTTTATGCTCTGCTTCCCTCTTAAACATACATTCAAATTTCAAACCATCTCTTTGTGAATGCATAAAACTGAACACTTTTAAAATCAACCAGGTCACTTCTTGAATGCTTTGCTGCTTAGAAACTTCTGCCAGATATCCTAAATCATCTCTCTCAAGTTCAAAGTTCCACAGATCTTTAGGGCAGAGGCAAAATTCCACCAGTCTCTTTGCTAAAACATAGCAAGAGTGACCTCTGTTCCAACTTCCAAGAAGTTCCTGATCTCGATCTGAGACCACCTCACCCTGGACTCCATTGTCTACATCATTATTAGTATTTTGGTCAAAACAATTCATCAAGTCTCTAGGAAGTTCCAAACATTCCCACGTCTTCCTATCTTCTTCTTAGCTCTCCAAACTGTTCCAGCCTGTGCCTGTTATCCAGTTCCAAAGTCACTTCCACATTTTTAAGTATCTTTACAGTAGTACTCCACTACCTCAGTACCAATTAACTGTATTAGTCTGTTCTCACACAGCCATAAGGAACTGCCCAAGATTGGGTAATTTATAAAGAAAAGAGATTTAATTGACTCACAGTTCCACATGGCTGGGGAGGCCTCAGGCAACTTACAATCGTGGCAGAAGGGACAGAAGCAAGTCTTACATGGAAGCAGGCAAGAGAGAGTGGGTCTGTAAAGGTGGAACTGTCAGACACTTATAAAACCTCATCATATGTCACTCACTATCATGAAAACATCATGGGGGATGCTGCCCCCATGATCCAATTACCTCCCACCAGGTAATTTCTTCGACACATGGGGATTATTGGGATTATAATTCAAGATGAGATTTGAGTGGGGACACAAAACCTAACCATATCACTGGTCTTAGATTTCAATTACACTAACATTTACTGTCAGGTATTGAGGGTTTCAGATGAATAAAACATGGTATGTTTCCAGTTTATAGGTGAGTGAGAGTATGACTATAATTTATGCCAGGCAATAACAATATTACACAAAACACCTCAACATATAATTATTTAATAATGTAAGTACAGTGTGAAAGGTATAAGGGGATCGTGTAATAGAATGAGAAGGAATAAACACTGTGCCCCCCTTCATTTACCTGGTCTCATTACACTGGTCTCTTTATTGTGCCTTTAACTTACTACATATATCCCAGCATCAGGGCGTTTTCACTTTCTCATCTGTCAGGAATGCACTTTCCTCAGATATTTGCCTTCCTTGATCTCTGACTTATTTATAATCTTGGCTTCAAAGTAACCTTCAATAAGGCTTTCTGAATACCCTATCTAAGTGTACTCTGTCTGTCACTCTGATTTTTTATAGTGATTTTGTATTATTTACTTCTGAGTAACATGTATATTTATTTGGTTATTTTTGTGCCTTTTATTAGAATACAAACACTTTGAAGGCCAAGGATTTCTTTATTTTGTTCAATCCTGCAACCTCATACCTACCAATATATAGCAGATTCTTAAATATTTGTTGAAAGAAAGAAAGAATGAGTGAATATTATAATAGGAAGAAATTAGAAGACAATAAAATGTTGTGATATTTTGGCTAAGTATTGAAAAATTAAGAGGGTTTCTTTTTTTTTATTATACTTTAAGTTCTAGGGTACATGTGCACAATGTGCAGATTTGTTACATATGTATACTTCTGCCATGTTGGTGTGCTGCACCCATCAACTCGTCATTGACATCAGGTATAACTCCCAATGCAATCCCTACTCCCTCCCCACTCCCCATAATAGGCCCTGGTGTGTGATGTTCCCCTTCCCGAGTCCAAGTGATCACCTTGTTCAGTTCCCACCTATGAGTGAGACCATGCGGTGTTTGGTTTTCTGTTCTTGTGATAGTTTGCTGAGAATGATGGTATCCAGCTGCATCCACGTCCCTACAAAGGACACAAACTCATCCTTTTTTATGGCTGCATAGTATTCCATGGTGTATATGTGCCACATTTTCTTAATCCAGTCTCTCATTGATGGACATTTGGGTTGATTCCAAGTCTTTGCTATTGTGAACAGTGCCGCAATGAACATACGTGTGCATGTGTCTTTATAGCAGCATGATTTATAATCCTTTGGGTATATACCCAGTAATGGGATGGCTGGGTCATATGGTACTTCTAGTTCTAGATCCTTGAGGAATCGCCATACTGTTTTCCATAATGGTTGAACTAGTTTACAATCCCACCAACAGTGTAAAAGTGTGCCTATTTCTCCACATCCTCTCCAGCACCTGTTGTTTCCTGACTTTTTAATGATTACCATTCTAACTGGTGTGAGATGGAATCTCATTGTGGTTTTGATTTGCATTTCTCTGATGGCCAGTGATGATAAGCATTTTTTCATGTGTCTGTTGGCTGTATGCATGTCTTCTTTTGAGAAATGTCTGTTCATATCCTTTGCCCACTTTTTGATGGGGTTGTTTGTTTTTTTCTTGTAAATTTGTTTGAGTTCCTTGTAGGTTCTGGATATTAGCCCTTTGTCAGATGAGTAGATTGCAAAAATTTTCTCCCATTCTGTAGGTTGCCTGTTCACTCTGATGATAGTTTCTTTTGCTGTACAGAAGCTCTTTAGTTTAATGAGATCCCATTTGTCAATTTTGGCTTTTGTTGCTGTTGCTTTTGGTGTTTTAGACATGAAGTCCTTGCCCATGCCTATGTCCTGAATGGTATTACCTAGGTTTTCTTCTAGGGTTTTTATGGTTTTAGGTCTAACATTTAAGTCTCTAATCCATCTTGAATTAATTTTCGTATAAGGAGTAAGGAAAGGATCCAGTTTCAGCTTTCTACTTATGGCTAGCCAATTTTCCCAACACCATTTATTAAAATAGGTAATCCTTTCCCCATTTCTTGTTTTTCTCAGGTTTGTCAAAGATCAGATGGCTGTAGATGTGTGGTATTATTTCTGAGAACCCTGTTCTGTTCCATTGGTCTATATCTCTGTTTTGGTACCAGTACCATGCTGTAGACCAATAGCAGGCTCTGAAATTGAGGCAATAATTAATAGCCTACCAACCAAAAAAAGTCCAGGACCAGATGGATTCACAGCTGAATTCTACCAGAGGTACAAGGAGGAGCTGGTACCATTCCTTCTGAAACTATTCCAGTCAATAGAAAAAGAGGGAATCCTCCTTAACTCATTTTATGAGGCCAATATCATCCTGATACCAAAGCCTGGTAGAGACACTACAGAAAAAGAGAATTTTAGACCAATATCCCTGATGAATATCAATGCAAAAATCCTCAATAAAATACTGGCAAACCAGATTCAGCAGCACATCAAAAAGCTTATCCACCATGATCAAGTGGGCTTCATCCCTGGGATACAAGGCTGGTTCAACATATGCAAATCAATAAATGTAATCCAGCATATAAACAGAACCAAAGACAAAAACCACATGATTATCTCAATAGATGCGAAAAGGCCTTTGACAAAATTCAACAGCCCTTCATGCTAAAAACTCTCAATAAACTAGGTATTGATGAGACATATCTCAAAATAGTAAGAGCTATTTATGACAAACCCACAGCCAATATCATACTGAATGGGCAAAAACTGGAAAAATTCCCTTTGAAAACTGGCACAAGACAGGGATGCCCTCTCTCACCACTCCTATTCAACATAGTGTTGGAAGTTCTGGCTAGGGCAATCAGGCAAGAGAAAGAAATAAAGCGTATTCAGCTAGGAAAAGAAGAAGTCAAATTGTCCCTGTTTGCAGATGACATGATTGTATATTTAGAGAACCCCAAAGTCTCTTTAAGCTGATAAGCAACTTCAGCAAAGTCTCAGGATACAAAATTAATGTGCAAAAATCACAAGCATTCTTATACACCAGTAACAGACAAACAGACAGCCAAATCATGAATGAACTTCCATTCACAATTGCTTCAAAGGGAATAAAATACCTAGGAATCCAACTTACAAGGGATGTAAAGGACCTCTTCAAGGAGAACTACAAACCACTGCTCAGTGAAATAAAAGAGGACACAAATAAATGGAAGAACATACCATGCTCATGGATAGGAAGAATCAATATTGTGAAAATGGCCATACTGCCCAAGGTAATTTATAGATTCAATGCCATCCCCATCAAGCTACCAATGAGTTTCTTCACAGAATTGGAAAAAACTGCTTTAAAGTTCATATGGAACCAAAAAAGAGCCCGCATCTCCAAGACAATCCTAAGTCAAAAGAACAAAGCTGGAGGCATCATGCTACCTGATTTCAAACTATAATTAAGAGGGTTTCTATAGCAGTATGGGAGGTATAAAGAAAGACGCTATTGGTCTTATTAAGCTTTAGTCCGTTAGATTCATCATGGGGAGGGTATTATTAAAGATCATACCTCTCCCACAGTGAGAGGATTCTTTTAAGTTTTGAGACCAGGAAGTTTTTCTGCCCCTCCATTAAGGGTAGAGGTGTTTTTATTATTGTTGTTGTTTTGTTTTTTTTTTTTAGTTTTTTCTTCTGATAGCTGCCATGAATCTTCGTCTGCTCCTTGGGGAAAGAGGGTTTACTTTTATTTTCCAGTTACACAAGTCTTCTGTTCAATAGAGGAGAAAAATCAAATAGCAAAATCTGTTGTTGTCCCCAAGGCCTGCCCCTGTCGGAGGCATTCTTCAGCTTCTTCATTGTCCCAGTAGTTCTCTTGAGTAACTGGTGAAGTCCATGGAGAAGGATTTGTAAGTGAACACAAACTCCTCTTTTGTCTATGACTCCCAGGATCTCTACACTGTCATACTAGCCTACATTTGGCCTCTAGCATTTTATTAAACATTGTAGCTGTATTCGTACCATTCTCTATGGCAGTTTCATCTTCCTCCTCTGCTCTACTGAAAGTAATCCAGAACTCATGTCATATCTCTGCTTGTAGGCCTTGCCCTACTTTAGATTTAAGGCTATTTGGTTGTTCTGAGACCTCTGCCTTTCAAGGGTTTGAAAAGAAGTTACGGTTTAATGGATTATAATGGCTTTAGGCTGTCATTAAGATATAAGCAATCGCTTCACAGCTTTTTAAATTGCATTTCAAATCTTCTGCCCCTCCAATCCTTTTTATTTCATTTATTTTTATTTTTATATTTTGAGACAGAGTCTCACTCTGTCACCCAGGTTGGAATG
This sequence comes from Macaca fascicularis, assembly GCF_037993035.2. NCBI lineage: Eukaryota > Metazoa > Chordata > Mammalia > Primates > Cercopithecidae > Macaca > Macaca fascicularis. The sequence continues at coordinate 20,134,809 of NC_088392.1, forward strand.
CAGTGGCATGATCTCCACTCACTGCAACCTCCACCTCCCAGATTCAAGCGATTCTTCTGCCTCAGCCTCCTGAGTCGCTGGGATTACAGGTGCACGCCAGCATTCCCAGCTAGTTTTTGTATTTTTAGTAGAGATGGGGTTGCGACATGTTGGTCAGGCTAGTCTCGAACACCTGCCTCGGCCTCCCAAAGGGCTGGGATTACAGGTGTGAGCTACCGTGTCTGGCCCAATCCTTTTTATTTTTATTCATTTTATTTGAATGTATTTACTGCATTTTACTTTTATTTAAGCAGGGAGTTTCTTGTTTCCTATAAATTTAATGGTATATATATTATTCAAAAGCTTTTATATATCAGAATATTGAAATGACAAATGACATATGGGTAAATACGAAGCTCTTTAAATATATATATATATACACACACACACACACATATATATATATATTTTATATATATATATAGAGTTCAACTTGGATTTCCGGTTTAGGAGATACATGTGAAGGCTTTTTACATGAATATTTTCATGTCACTGGGGTTTGGTGTACAAATGGTTGTGTCACCCAGGTAATGAGTATAGTACTCACTATAGGTAGTTTTTTAACCCCTACCTTTCTCTCACCCTCCCCACTCAAGTAGGCCTCGGTGTCTACTCTTTCTTCCTTGTTCCCAGTGTACTCAATTTTCTGTTTCTGCATTAGTTCACTTAGGATAGTGGCCTTATGTCCCACCGATGCTGGTGCAAATAATAATAATAATTCTTATATTAGCTTGTTCTCACACTGCTAATAAAGACATACCTGAGACTGGGTAACTTATGAAGGAAAGAGGTTTAATTGACTCACAGTTCATCATGGCTGGGGAGGCCTCAGGAATCTTACAATCGTGGTGGAAGGGGAAGCAAGCACATCGTTCTTCACATGGTGGCGGCGAGGAGAAATACCAAGCCGAAGGAGAAAAGACTCATAAAACCACCAGAACTCATGAGCACTCACTAAATATCACAGGAACAGCAGGAGGGTAATCACCACCATGATTAAATTACCTCCCACTGGGTCCCTCCCACAACATGTGGACATAATAGGAACTCCAAGATGAGATTTGGGTGGGAACACAGTCAAACCATATCAATTTTGTTCTGTTTTTTTATGGCAATGTAATATTCCATAGTGCATATATACCACCTTTTCTTTCTCCAGTCCACCATTGATGGTCATCTAAATTGACTCCATGCCTTAGCTATTATGAATAATTCTGTGATGTACATGTGAGTGCATGTGTCTTTTTGGTAGAATGATTTATATTTCTTTTGGTATATACTCGTTAATAGGATTGCTGGGTTGATTGATGGTTCTGTATTAAGTTATTTGAGAAATTTCCAAACTGCTTTCCACAGTGGCTGAACTAATTTGTATTCTCACCAGCAGTGTATAAGCATTCCTTTTTCTCTGAATCCTCAGCAATATCCCTCATATTTAGACTTTTTAATAATAGCTATTCTGAGTATTGTAAGATGTTACCTCATTGTGGTTTTGATTTTCATTTTTCTAATGATTAGTAGTGCTGAGCATTTTTTCATATGCTTGTTGACCATGCTGTATATATTCTTTTAAGATGTGTCTGTTTATGTGCTTGGCCCATTTTTTAATGGGGTTTTTTGCATTTTGCTTGTTGATTTGTTTAAATTCCTTACAGATTCTGGATATTAGACCTTTATGGGATGCATAATTTGCAAATATTTTCTCCTATTCTGTAGGTTGTTTACTCTGTTGATAGTTTCTCTTGCTGTGCAGAAGTTCTTTAATTAGGTCTAACTTGTCTATTTTTGATTTTGTTGAAATTGCTTTTAGGGATTTCATCATAAAATCTTTGCCAGTGCCTATGTCTAGAATGCTATTTCGTAGGTTTTCTTCAAGGTTTTTAAAATAGTTTCAGGTCTTACATGTAAGTATTTAATCCTATCTTGAGTTTATTTTCATAGATGGTGAAAGGAAGGGGTCCAGCTTCAATCTTCTGCGTGTGGCTAGCCCAGTTATCCCAGCCCTGTTTATTGAATAGGGGGCCCTAATCCCATTGTTTGATATTGTAGACAATAGCAAGGTTATTGTTGTAGGTGTGTGGCTTGTAAGTTGTAGGTGTGTGGTTTTATTTCTGGGTCCTCTAACCTGTTCCATTGGTATATGTGTCTGTTTTTGTACCAGTACCATGCTGTTTTGATTACTGTATCCTTGTAGTATAATTTGAAGTTAGTTAGTGTGATGCCTCCAACTTTGTCCTTTTTTGCTTAGAATGACTGTGGCTGTTGAGCTCTGTTTTTGTTCCATATTAATTTCAGCATTGCTGCTTCTAATTCTGTAAAAAAATGACATTAATAGTTTGATAGCAATATAATTGAAGTGTAAATTACTATCAGCAGTATGACCATTATAATGCTATTGATTCTTCCTATCCATGAGCCTGGAGTGTTCTCCCATTTGTCTATATTGTCTCTGATTTCTTTCAGCCATGTTATATAATTCTTATTGTAGAGATCTTTCACCTCCCTGGTTAGCTGCATTTCTAGATATTTTATCCCTTTTGTCACTATTGAGAATGGTTGTATTTGGCTTTCAGCTTGTTCATTATTGGTGCATAGAAATGTTGCTAACTTTTATACATTGATTTGTCTCCTGAAACTTGAGTGGAATGGTTTTTCAGTTCTAGGAGCCTTTGGGCAGAGACTATGGAGTTGTCTCTGTAAAGAATCAAATTATCTACAAAGATAGTAAATTTATCCCCATCTCTTCCTATCTGGACGTTGTATTAGTATATTCTCATACTGCTGTAGAGAAATATCTGAGACTGGGTGATTTATAAAGAAGAGAAATGTAATTAGCTTACAGTTCTACAGGCTGTATAGGAGGCATAGTAGCTTCTGCTTCCAGGGAAGCCTCAGGAAACTTACAAATATGGCAGAAGGCAAAGGGGAAGCAGGCACGTCTTATATGGCTGGAGCAGGAGGAAGAGAGAGAGTGGTGGAGGTGCCACATACTTTTGAACAACCAGATCTCATGAGAACTCACTATTGCCATGACAGCACCAAGGGGGTTGGTGTTAAACCAAGAGAAACCACCCCCATGATCCAATTGCTTCCCACCAGGCCCCACCCCCAGCATTGGGGATTACATTTCAACTTGAGATTTGGTTAGGGATACAGATCCAATCCATATCAGTTGCCTTTCATTTACTTTTCTTGTCTAATTGTCCTTACTAGGACTTCCAGCAATATGTTAAATAGGAATCGTGAGAGTGGACATCATTTTCTTGTTCTGGTTCTCAAGGGGAATGCTTCCAGCTTTTGCCTGTTTAGTATGGAGTTGGTTGTTGGTTTGTCATAGAAGGTTATCATTTTGAGGTATGTTCTTTCAATGCCTATTTTGTGGAGAATTTTTAACATGAAGGGATGTTGAATTTTATAAAAAGCTTTTTCTGCATCTATTGAGATGATCATGTGATTTTTTGTTTTTAGTTCTGTTTATGTGATACATCACATTTATTGATTTGTATATGTTGAACCAACCTTTCAACATGGTTGAAATCCTGTTGAAATCCTGAAATAAAGATTACTTGATCATGGTTTATTGATATTTTTATGTGTTGCTGGATTGGATTTGATAGTATTTTGTTGAATACTTTTGTGTCTATGTTCATCGAGGGTATCGGTCTTAAATTTTCTTTTTTCCTTGTGTCTCTGCCAGATTTTGGTATCAGAATGCTGCTTGCCTCATAGCATGATTTAGGGAAGAGTCAATCCTCCTCAGTTTTTTGGAGTGATTTTTGTATAATTGGTTCCAGCTCTTCTTAATCTGTCTCGTAGAATTTGGCTGTGAATCTAAATGTTCTAGGGTTTTTTTTTTTTTTCTAGTTTCTAGGTTTTTAAATAGTAATTCAGTTTTTGAACCAATTATTGGTCTGTTCAGAATTTAGTATCTTCACATTTCAATCTTGGGTGGCTGTATGTTTTCAGGAAGTATTAATTTCTTCTAGGTTTTCTAGTTTGTGTCCATTGAGGCATTCATAATGGTCTTTGAGGGCTTTTTTATATTTCTTTTTTCTTTTCTTTCTTTTTTTTTTTTTTTTGTTGTTTGTTTGTTTGTTTTAGGCAGAGCCTTGCTGTGTTGCCCCGGCTGGAGTTCAGTGGCTTGACCTTGGCTCACTGCAACCTCTGCCTCCCTGCAACCTCTGCCTCCCAGGTTCAAGCAATTCTCCTGCCTCAGCCTCCTGAGTAGCTGGGATTTCAGGCATGTACCACCATGCCTGGCTAATTTTTGCATTTTTGTAGAGATAGGGTTTCGCCATGTTGGCCAGGCTGGTCTTGAACTCCTGAACTCAAATGATCTGCCCGCCTCAGCCTCCCAAATTGCTGGGATTACAGGCATAAGTCACCACGCTTGGCCAGTTTTTTATATTTCTATGAGGTAATATTGTCACATTTCTCATTTCTGATTGTGTTTATTTGGATCTTCTTTTTCTCTTTATTAATCTAGCTAACCATCTATCAATCTTATTTACTCTTTCAAAAAATGAACTTTTGGTTTCATTGATATTTGATATGGATTTTTGTGCCTTAATTTCCTTCAGTTCAACTCTAATTTTGGTTATTTATTTCCTTCTGCTAGCTTTGGGGTTGGTTTGCTCTTGTTTTTCTAGTTTCTCTAAGTGTGATGTTACGTTGTTAATTTGAGATTTTTCTAACTTCTTGATGTAGGCATTTAGTGCTATAAACTTTCGTCTTAACACGCTTTAATTGTGTCCCAGAAATTCTGGCATGTTGTATCTTTGTGTTCATTAGTTTCAAATAATATTTTGATTTCTGCTTCAATTTCATTTTTACCCAAAAGTCATTCAGGATCAGGTTGTTCAATTTCCATGTAATGGTATGGTTTTGAGAGATCTTCATAGTATTGATTTCTATTTGTATTGCACTGTGATTCAATAGTATGGTTGGTAGGACTTCAGGTGTTTTGAATTTGTGGAGAAGTGCTTTATGGCTGAGGATGTGGCTGATCTTAGAGTTATGTATATGTGCAGATGAGAAGAAAGTATACTCTTATTTTGGGGGGGCAAATAGTACTATAGATGTCTGTTAGGTTCATTTGGTTAGCTGTTGAGCTTAGGTCTCAAATTTTTTTGTTATTTTTCTGCCTTAATAATTTGTCTAGCACTGTCAGTATGGTCTTGATATCTCCCACATTTATTATGTGGTTATCTAAGTTTCTTAGTAGGTCTCTAAGAACTAGTTTAACAAATCTGGGTGCTTGAATGTTGGGTACACATATACTTAGGATAGGTAAGTCTTCTTGTTAAATTGAATCCTTTACCATGATGTAATGCCCTTTTTTGTCCTTTCATAAATGTTGTTGGCTTAAAGTCTGTTTTGTCTGAAATAACAATAGCAGTGCTTGCTCTTGTTTGTTTTCTGTTTGCTTGATAGAACTTTCTCCATCCTTTCATTTTCAGCTTAGTGTAGTCATTGCAAATAAGATGGGTCTCTTAAAGCCAGCAAACAGTTAGGTCTTGCTTCTTTATTCAACTTGCCTTTCTCTGTCTTTTAAGTGGGGTATTAAGTGCATTCACATTCAAGGTTAATACTGGTATGTGATCATTTGATACTGTCATCATGTTGTCAGCTGGTTGTTACATAGACTTGATTGTATGGTTTTTTACAGCGTCAGTGGGCTATAAACTTAAGTGTGTTTTTGAGGTGGCAGGTAACAGCTTTCGTTTCCATGTTTAGCACTCCCTTAAGGATCTCTTGTAAGGAAGTTCTTGTGGTAATGAATTCCTTTTGCACTTGCTTGTCTGAAAGCATTTTATTTCTCCTTAGCTTAATTAGAGAAGCTTAATTGGGATGGATATAAAATTATTAGTTGGAATTTCTTTTTTTTAAGGATGTTGAATCTAGGCTCCCAATCTCTTCTGGATTGTATGGTTTCTGCTGAAAAGTCTGCTGTTAGCCTGATGGGATTTCCTTTGTATGTAACTTGTCTCTCTCTGGCTACCATTAAGATTTTTTCTTTCACATTAACTTCAGAGAATCTGAGGACTGTGTGTCTTGTGGGTGGTCATCCTGTATGATGACAACAGGGGTTGTGGGAATTTTCTGAATTTGCATGTTGACTTCTCCAGCAAGGTTTGAGAAGTTTTTGTGGACAATATCTTCAAATCTGTTTACCAAGTTGCTTGCTCCCTCTCCATCTTTTTCAGGAATGCCAATGAGTTGTAGGCTTGACCTCTTTATATAATCCTATATTTCTTGCAGGCTTTGTTCATTTTGTTTTGTTCTTTTCATATTTTTGTCTGCCTGTGTTGATTCAAAGGAGTGGTCTCAGAACTCTGACATTCCAAGCATAGTCTATTTTATTATTAATGCTTCTGATTGCATTCTGAAATTCCTGCAGTAAATTTTTCATTTCCAGAAGTTCAGTTTTGTTCTTTCTTAAAATGGATATGTCACCTTTAACTCTTGGACTGTTTACCGTTTTCCTTGGATTGGGTTTCAGCTTTCTCCTATATCTCAGTGAGCTTCCTTGCCATCCAGATTCTGGATTCTGTCTCTCATTTCAGCCATTTGTGTCTGGTTAAGAACCACTACTGGGAGTTAATGTGGTTATTTTCAGATAAAAAGACATTCTGGCTTTTAGAGTTATCAGAGTTCTTTTGCTGGTTCTTTCTCATGTGAGTGGGTTGATATTCCTTTAATCCTTGAGGTTTCTGTCATTTGGAATGGACTTTTTGCTTAGATATTCTTTGATGCCCTTGAGGGTGTGACTGCAGTTTAAGTTGATTTCAACTTTCATTGATTTCTTTGAGGGGTTCAAGACTTGAGTAGAGTACATAGTGACAGATATGGTGGAAATAGCAAGATAATTAGAATTAGAAATGGAGCCTGAAGATAGGCCTGATTTGTTGCATTTTTCATGATAAAACTTCAACAGATGAAGAGTTGCTTCTTATGCATAAGCAAAGAAAGTGGTTTCCTGAGAAAGAATCTACTCCTGGTAAAGAGCTATGAACACTGTTGAAATGACAATAAAGGATTTAGAATATTACATAATATTACATAAACTTAGTTCATAAATCAGAAGCAGGACTTGAGAAGATTAACTCCAATTTCGAAAGAAGTTCTGCTAGGGTAAAGTGCTATCAATCAGCATGGTATGCTACAGAGAAATCTTTTGTGAAAGGAAGAGTCGATTGATTCAGTAAAATTCACTGTTGTCTTCTTTTAGGAAATTCTCATAGCCATTCCAACCTTTAGCAACCACTACCCTGTTCAGTCAGTAGCCACCAACACTGGCAAGACTCTCCACTAGCAAAAAGATTATCATTCTCTGAAGATTTGATGATTGCCTTTTTAGCAATAGAGCACTTTTAAAATAAGATACTGTTTTAGACATAATGCAGTTGTTCACTTAGTAGACTACAGTGTAGTATACATATAACTATTATATGCAATGGAAAAGCAAAAAATTCATGTGACTTGTTTTATTGCAGGACTTGCCTTATTGCTGTGATCTCGAACTCATCTGCAGTATCTCCAAGGTATGCTCTATTTTATTCTCCTATTTATTTTTTTCACAGTTATCTTTTTATTAGTTCAATTTAGTTTTTTACTTATTTATTTTATTTTAATGCAAAAATATATATTTGAGATAATTCAATTTTATTTTATCTAAGGCACTTGAGTTTTGAAAAATCTCTTAATATTGTCTTCTAAACTTTGTGGCAATTTTTCTGATATATGATGTTTATCTTAATTTTATTATTATGTGTCTTTTATCCAATTTTTTGAATCATATCTATCAATTCTCTATTCTTTCCTTTCTAATCATTACTAATGCTTTTTGATGGAGCATTTATATTTGAAATAGATCTACTGAATTATATGCTTGTTGGATGAGTCAGGGGATACATTAAGTATTTAGAATGTTCAACTACAGTTTTCTGCCTCAGAACCCAAATATTGTGTTTTCTTCTCTGGAGGTGTATCTACTCTAGTTTTATACTTTATTTTAGTTTGGAAAAAGAAATGGTTCATATAACTCACAATGAAGTTTCTAAAATGGCAAAAGTTCTATTGGGTTATCATTCAGCTGTTTGAATCTTTCTAATTCATTCATCAGCTTTGAATGAGGAAGCATACAGAAGATACTAGATCCCATGCTTTGAGTTGTCACAGCCAATGCAAAATTTAGTACAGATAGCCTGAAGTTCAGATTTATGAGAATAATACATTTTTTCCCTAAAACACTAGGTTTTGAAGTGACTTATTACACAGCAATGTGCAACTGGAAGAATCTTATATGCCCACAGTGAAAGGGGCAGTTTGAATTCTCTACACATTTCCTAATTTTGGTCTCCTTGCAATTGAACTGGGTACCTAATCTTCACACAATCAAGTGTAGGAAATAATATTCTATCACTGTTTCTGGTGAGGAAATTTTGACTATATACTTGGGTACCATGTGAATATGCCATTTGTTAATATTTTGTAGTGGTTTGACTACATGACCACAGTTTTAAAAGAGCTATGATAGTCTACAGGTAAGTTAGAAAGCCAACCAGAGTAGAATTTATTAACTAATATTAAGAAATAATAACTTGAATGAAAAAGAATTAAAGTTGATCAGCCATTATAAACTCTTTCTCTCACCTTTATTTCTTTTACTATAAATTCACTGGCATCTTTTCTATGTGGACAGGAAAGCATATTCTATATTGGACCTTAATTCATTTCTTTCAAACACTCTAGAAAACAGAGAATATAATAACTTTTCAATTTTAACACAATATGCATTCAAGGATACTTTTCGTCCATGGTCTTAAACTATGAAAAACTTTATGTAAGATGCAATTTAGCAGAGATAAAAATATAGAGCAAATTAGAATTAGCTTTAAGGTGGCCAGTATTAATTTTTTGGAGTACCACCGCTGTTCCTGAAGACTCAAAACCAACAGCCTGTGCAACATATCTAAACATTGTCAATGGCTGACATTATTTGGTAGTCTCATGATAAGAGCTACCATTATGTGAGTGGCTTGAGAGTCCATTAAATCTAGGGTCAATCTGAATCTCTTCTTTCATTTTGGTGTGCCATGGGAGATCAATAAAATTGCATTTGATTTAGACTGTACATGAAAGAGAAGAAAAAAGTTTCCTTATGCACCCACTCAAATGATAAAACAAATGAATTTATAAAGGTTGAAGCTTATAGTATTAATAGCAGGCTGTGAAGTCACAAATATGTTTGTTGTACCATCAGAATTGTAAATGACATAATCATGTTTATGATCTTATGTTTCTTCACGTTTACTATGCCTGCTCTTCTAGTGACATTGCTGAGCCCTGCTTTGGTTTTTCTCTCACACATGATATTCTAATTGCAGAAATCCAATTCCTCCATGCAGTTCAGGTCTCAGTGCTGCAGAAGTTTCTATTTTGATATTGGGCCTTTCAATAGTAATGACCCCTTAAAGGAGATAAACAACCTTAACTTTTATTTTTTTCATATCTAGTTGTTTAGCATAGTAGAAGTATTTAGCTCTAAGCCACCAGTAACTTTTTATGTTTAAATAACCAATCATAATTTACTTTCTTTACAATTCCTAATTAGCAGCATCAATGCCTGAACTAGACTTAAAGCAGGACAGGGAAAATGTTTCTGAACTTTCAGAAATTTACTGACCTGCATTACTTTAGGGTGAGATTCAAAGACTTGTTGGAGAATAAAGTTCAGAAGAATCCTTTGGTGCATTTCACCTGTTCTCCAGGTCTTCCTTTTCCTTCCTAGATAATAGTGAGAATTCAAGAAAAAATGTGCTGAACAGTGTGCTCCAAAGTTATTATATTTATCATTTGGTTCAATAGGAATATCAAAGTCTTGAAGTGCTAACAGATTTTTAAAGGCCTTCTGAATCTATCAAGGATCAATTATAAGCCATCTAACTTGAACATTGAAATATGTTATTCCAGTTCAATACAAGATGGAAGAATAGGAAATCTGCAGTTCTGAATCCCATGTGGTTGAGGATGATACAACTTCTGATGCCCAGTGTTTCATTTATTCCTTTATTCAGTAGGTCATTTTATTAAACACACAATGTATAAGTTAATACACCCAAAGTATCACTTAATACTGTGTATATAACACTTAGTAGAGGGGGTTGCATAAATAAAGTGAAAACAAATCTCTTACCAATGAATAGGAGAATTGAATTAGTTTATTTCTACAATTCTTTGAGATAAGACCACGATGTACTATATGGGTGTGCATACGTATGTTTGTAGGTATGTATGTAAGTGCATGTTTGTTTGCTTATTCTCTATCCTTAATAGCTGGTAGAATACATTCATGTTCAGGACTTGGCATGTTCTTATTCTAAATTTTAGAGTTTTATTCTAAATTTTAGAGTTCCCAACAAACTGAATATTGGGCATCAGATCTTTCTTTTTGTTTTGAGGAGGAAGTAAATGGTTATGTTCTGTGGCTTCATATTTGAGGAGGATCCGTGCTTCACCTGGCATCCAGGGTTCAACTGAGCTCAGCAGAGCTTCGAGTTGCCTATGCCGTCATCGGGGTGCAATACTTATTAGCTAGTTGAGGAAAAAACACCTACATTTTTGTTCAATATTCTCTTCTTTAGGCTTTAGTGCCCCCAGTTGTCATGGAGCCTGTAGTAGCTGCTTATGAATTCCAGGTCCTTATCCCACCTCTGCTACCTGTGACATCATCTTTCCCTCCATAGGACAATGATGCAATCATAATTTATAATACAGAGATTCGAGTTTTACAAAAATCTCTGTTTTCATGAACTCTGCTGTGCATAAATCCCTTAGAGAATTCCTCCAGTGATACTGAGACTTTGTTGTCCTTTTCAAATGAAACGATTGCCAGGGTCATTGCACCAGTTGGACCTAGGTGGGTTTTGTGGGCTGCTGAGGAATAGAATGGAAATCCTATTCAAAATAAATGAAGTAACCATGATATGCTGCCCCTACCCTAGAAATAATTCAGTGATTTGAACATGAGTTCCTGCCACAAACATAGCTGTTATACGATTGTTAATAAATATTTTTGCTTCCCTATCTGTGTCTCTTGCTGATATACCTTGCCTAGCTCCATCCTGTCTGTGACCCCTGTACCAGGGTTCTGGTTAAGACACAGAGATTATTATAAACAAACACTCAAAGCCTGCTCTGCCACTGCAGTCACGATTGTGCATAGTAAAATGTCTTCCCAAGTCAGTTTGCAAACATATTGACATTAGTGATCAAAAAGCATCATCTGGTCCCATAGGAACCTAGTGATATCCATAATTATGAATAACTGGAAATTCTATCCCAATCATTTCATAACTTAATATTGCTAAGTGTTACCCCTCCATCAAACATCACCAAAATTAACTTTTAGGGAACAGTTCTTTAATATATTTTATTAATATATTATTCTTGAGGTTTATAAAAATATATACTCCTTAGGAGGCCAAGGTGGGCAGATCATGAGGTCAGGAGATCGAGACCATCCTGGATAACATGGTGAAACCCTGTCTCAACTAAAAAATAACAAAACATTAGCCAAGCGTGGTGACAGGCACCTGTAGTCCCAACTACTTGGGAGGCTGAGGCAGGAGAATGGCGTGAACCCGGGAGGCGGAGCTTGCAGTGAGCTGAGATTACACTACTGCACTCCAGCCTGGGTGACAGAGCGAGACTCTGTCTCAAAAAAATATCTATATACGTATATACGTATTTACCAAATATACGTATTTACCAAATATATTCTAGTATAGGTCAAAAATATATTCGTCAAAAATGTGGAAATATGTTACTGAATATATATAATTATCACATATATTTCATTATTAATAACTTATTGATGATTATTATATTAATATTAAGAAAACAATTTAAGGACATATTTTCTACGAATACCTTTTTAGGAGTTACAGACTCTTTCCCTCTCTGCCCCTGAATCTCCAGCCACAGCAAGAGAGCTTGACTGAAATACATGTAAATATTTCATAAAATGAAGCCATAAAAATGTGAAACTGGTCAAGTTAAGAAAAATAGTTATAGGAAACAAGTAAATTTAGAAAAAAAATCATTCAGTAAATGACGCATTTATTAAATGGCCTTTTGGTGAATTGGTCATTAGTGAAATGACCTGCTTTTTCTCCGAACATTCCTCCTCCCATACCTCAGGCAAGGTCTCCTGTGGTGACTCATATCTTCATCAGTTCACCTTACCTTTTTGTTCTTTCAGCCTCTCAAATACTTTGCATGTGATTCTCTTTATTAGAGATTTCTAATTGAAAATGAAAACATTGTTTCTATTTCCAAGTGGAACCTGCATGACATAGAAGGGGAGAGTGTTTGAAGGGAAGAGAAAAGCACATACAAATGGAGAGGAAAGGATGACCTCGCCATCTCAGAGTATGGTCAATACCGTGTAATGCTAATGTGTGAGATGGCTGTGGGATAAAATCAGGGGTTTCAAGACAAGCAGGGATCAGATAAAAAAAAAAATGGTTTGTATTTCCATCTGTGGAGCTTGAAGTTTAACATATTGAGAAATGGGGATTAATTAGGACATTTAAATCAGAAGGGTTGCATCTGAGATTTTAATTTGAGAAAGCGTATTGAAAAGCCGCAATTACTTTTGCAACAACCTAATTATAGCAGAGGATAGATAAAAGCAGAGAAAGTTAAAAGTTTATTGTGACTTCTGAACTGGAAAAGTTAGCATGGATTTATTTTTTCCTGCAAAGAGCAACTATAAACTGTGGAAATAACGTAACAAACAATTAAAGGGAAAGTCTTAAATGCGGTAAAGAGTTTGGCAAACTGGTTTAACGTATATAGTTTCTAGTATCTAGACCACTTCATTCCTAGAATTATGGCTTCTTGCAGATTACACATACAGTAGGATGTTCAACTTGGGCCAACTTTGGTTTAAAAACATTAAAAACAGGATAATATCTGGAAAAGCCTAACTGCACTAGGTAATGAATGTCACATTGTGTCATTTAAAGAGGAGATGAAGGATCTAGAAAGGTTTAAGAATTTAAGATGGAAAGGAAAAGTCGATTATAACTGGCTTCTAATATTTGAAGGTCTGATACACAAACAATATTTTAGAGCATTTTCTGTGGCCTAGGAAGGAAAAGTCCTACATAAACAAGAATAGGTTTGAAGAAAACAGGTGCTGGGCACTGTGAGGAAGAGCTTCTCTACAATTAAAACTGTTACATATGGAAGTCTCTTCACTAGAAGATAAATTTCTTTCAGAAAATGTATTCATCAGAGTACAGATGACCATTGGCTAAGAGCCTTGAAAGGAGAGTTCCCATATCACAATTGTCAAAGTGCAAGGAGAAATAAATTCTCAAAGAACTGAGGCAACTTTAAAGGAGTATCTCATGTTTTAAATCACAATGTTTCTTTGGATTTGAATCCCAGGTTTTCCCTACATTACATATGCTTGTATGTAGAATGTATGTTAGAACAGCATCTGCTACATAGGAAATACTTATTATATAATATATATGACAATAGTTATTATACCTAATAATGTATATTTTATATTCAAATATATACATGTTAATGATAGTACCGATGATATCATTACATCAAAATTTTACTCTAATGCTTAGGCAAAATTTATATGAGAGAAATAATATACACAGATTTATGAAGGTATTCAGAAATATTGCATTTATTTTATTTTTCTAATTATATGATTTGATCTATAACTGCATGTACTTTTTAAATATTATTTCATATGTACAAACTGTAGGGTAGCATAGTTCCACTAGATTCTCTATTTTTGAGGTAAGCACTGAGGAAGGGCAGCTCAAAACATAAACTTTATCATCTATTAAAATATTCCAGGCAGTAAATATGTTAGTGTAGACTTATATAACCAAATTTTTATCAAATAATTTGATTTGGCACATTATACTAACCACTTTTGTTCACAGGGATAAATCTTATACTATCAGCTATGTGCTCAAACATGGAAGTCTTCCAAGTTAAATATTAATATTAAGCCTTTTTGTTTTGAGAGCCTAGAATAATAAAATTAAAATTACAGTGACACCTGTTTTATCCTAATTTATGCTACTGATCCCCTCATTTTCAGATTCCAATTTAATTCATCTCTTTTTTTATATTCCTTTTGAAAACAAGCCTGCATTTACCCAGTCATTTCTGCTGATTCTCTGCAAGGCTGCCATTTCTCCATCCAGTCTGTGACCCACCTATATGCCCTGGTGCATACCTTATTGAGATGTAGATCAAGCTCTAATGATACTTGGCAACAGCTCGTTTAAAATAAATACAATTAAATTGGACAAAAAGCTAATAAAAACTGAAAAATAATATGGGTTATGGTAGACCAATTAGGGGAATGTTCACAATTTTCTCTAGCAAGAGAAGTCAATGTGAACTGGGTATGATGCCATAGAAAATGGAATTTTAAAAGTGATATAATTAATGCCATTCCTGAAAATGGCGTATATATAATGACTATCTTCCCTGGCTTTAAAAGTTAGATTTGATAGCCAAGTGAACTCGTTAAGAATGATTTTTTAAAAGTATACACAGGGCTTAAAAGCACATATGTATGTCTATATTCAATTAAATGTTTACCGTACAATTTCCAAAATGCTGGTACTCTACTGGGTGATTTGAAGATGGAAAGAGTTGGCCGTTGCTCCCTGAAAGTCTTCAGTTTATAGAAACGAGACAGGTGTATAAAGAAATTTGACCCATACATGGTAAAGAGCAGGTTCAGGAATAGGTGAAGCTAATTACCTCAGGTACAAAGGTGAAGACAATGCCCCCCCCCCCCCAAAAAAAAACCCGTAGTAATCAGCAGAAATCATATTTTGATGTGATTTTTTTTTTTAAAAAATCAACATTAGTGCAAAAATCTTATAATGAAGAAAATATCAAAATTGTAAATTACTGAATTTTTGTTTTGTCTTAAGCTCTAATACAGCAGCACCACATGATATTGGTAAGAACAATCCTGAGACAGGCATAGACTAGAAAGGGGTTCTAAGGCCGGGCGCGGTGGCTCAAGCCTGTAATCCCAGCACTTTGGGAGGCCGAGGCGGGTGGATCACGAGGTCAGGAGATCGAGACTATCCTGGCTAACATGGCGAAACCCCGTCTCTACTAAAAATACAAAAAACTAGCCGGGCGTGGTGGCGGGCGCCTGTAGTCTCAGCTACTTGGGAGGCTGAGGCGGGAGAATGGCGTGAACCCGGGAGGCGGAGCTTGCAGTGAGCCGAGATCACGCCACTGCACTCCAGCCTGGGAGACACAGCGAGACTCCGTCTCAAAAAAAAAAAAAAAAAAAAAAAGAAAGGGGTTCTAAAGGATGAGGGCCTAGTTCCTGCCTATAGCGGGGATGAGGTATAATCTTGAAATGTTTCTAGACAAACATGAGAACCACCTTCATAGGGAGCCTGAGTTAGCTTGATGAGGATGAGAAGTCGGCAGGCATTGTAAAGCACAGCAGCATTCAGAAGAGATATCTGTAAAAACAAGGTGATTTTGGTTTTAATATGGTCTCTACAGAAAGAAATTCTTCAAATAAAAAATAAAATAAAATGTAAATAGACAATTGCTTTGTCAGTGAGAGTTCTGAGCAAAGATGACTATACAAAAATATAAAAATACTGGTTTATTCCAAAAGTACTTAAACTTTTTCATATAAAATTTTAGGTTTTCAATTCAAACTCACATTTATTATAAGAATAACAATCTGGATACATTTATTTCTTTACAATGAAGTAACCAGATGGCCTCAGCAACACAGTTTTACAAGAACTTTATACATAATTTAAAAAAAAATTAAGAGATGGGATCTCACTCTGTCACTCAGGAGGGAGTGCAGTGGCATGATCATAGCTCAATGAAGTCTTGAATTCCTTGGCTGAAGTGATCCTGCCACCTCAGCCTCCTGAGTAGCTGGGACTGCAGGAACACACCACCATGACCAGCTAATTTTTTAAAATTTGTAGAGACAGGGTCTTGCTACATTGCCCAGGCTGATCTCTAACCCCTGGCCTTAAGTGATCTTCCTGCCTCGGCCTCCCAAAGCTCTGGGCTTACAGGCATCAGCCACCATACCCAGCCAACTTTACAGATCTTACAGTTGATATGACTTCTTTCATATATGTTTGTCCCTTTCATATATGTTGTCCCCATATATGTTTGTCCCTTTTAAAACTGGGTAATTATATTTTCCTCCATTTGGAGTCCCTTTGCTTCAACAATCCTAAAATTTCTGATTCCTAGTTCTCTGAAAAATGTACAAGTATATACAGGGATTGGGTTTAACTGGGTTTGGGGCTAAATCCCTAGATAATTTTTTCGGATTTATAAATGTAGAATCAATTGTCTTCGGACTGATGTAAACTGTTGGTCATTGACTATGATGTTGGAAAACAGAAGGGAAGATTTAGCAGGACTTATAGATTTTGCCATTTTGTTGAGGACATAAAATAATGTAATTTATAACACACTTTTCTGAATTGCTTTCATGTAATTGCTGTTAATTGAGCTTTTAAAATCCTTATATTGTTTATCAATAAAATAATTTTGGTTGTTTATTCTCCCGTCCCTAAGAATCTTGACAAACAAACTGCTGAATTCATTCACAACAAGAGAACACATTTTTTCACTCTTCACTTCTTAGTGTCCAATTAACAGCTAAAATGCTGTGTCACTATGGGGTCTTGCTCTGCTTTGTATGTTTTTTGTTTGAGCCATGGACACAAGAGATCTTACAGAGTCACAATAAAGAACCAGTTTAACTGCTTACAGAATCTAGAAAATGTGTGTATTTTATTAAAAGAGTAGTGTTACAACTGGAAGGCTTAGGAAGAGGAACAACCAGTGAACTTGAAAAATGATACACAACCCTAAGGAAGGGGTGAGACCATTCGTGGGTGAACAGAAAGAATGTGTTCATTGCAATTTCCATTAAACTTAAGCTAACATATGAAAATTAAGTTTTACTAATATTTAATGTACAGATTAATTCTTATGTCCTCCAGCATCAACTGGAGTATATATGGGTTTCTTCAAGGAAAATTACAAATTCCACAATTCAGAGATTAAACAGCAATACCCTCATCTGCAAAGGATTAAAATGTATTTGTTAAGTGGATTTATGGATTATATTATCTAGTCTTAACTAAAACTAATCCTCTGAAAGTGAAGAAGTGGATTAGATAAATTCCTGAAAAGAAAACAAAATTGAAAATAATACTAATAATGTGATTCCTCAGAGATGACATTTTCCTCAGCTACATTACTAGATAACAGTAATGGCAAACTAAACAGATTTGACAAAATTAGCCAAAAATTTCTAAATATAAAAATGTTATTTCTCATATAGATTTGTATTCACTGTTGTAAATGGTGAACTTGTCCCAAGTATATATTTTCTATTTTATAAATTTTGCTATGTAATATACCTTTTTAACAATGGTGATTATGAATCATGTATCAAAATAAATTGAACTTCAAACTGGATTTTTAAATTGCTGTGTCTCAAAGTATTAAAACAAGATTTCCAAAGAAAAATTATCAACCACATTGCTTTCAATAAAACGGGATAAATAATAGTTTTAGTGAGATAAAAAAATATTTATACCATTAAAAGTTTAAATTGATTCTTGCAATATCTATTAGTCTGTTCTCACACTGCTAATAAAGACATACCAGAAACTGGGTAATTTATAAAGGAAAGAGCTTTAACTGACTCAAAGTTTCACATGGCTGAGGAGGCCTCACACATGGTGGAAGGCCAACGAGGAGCAAAGTCTCCTCTAATATGGCCGCAGGCAAGAGAGCTTGGGTAGGGGAAGTTTCCTTTATAAAACCATCAGATCCCATGAGATTTATTCACTATCATTAGAACAGCACAGGAAAGACCCTCCCCCCTCCCCCCGCCTCATGATTGAAACACCTCCCACCAGGTCCCTCCCACGACAATGGGAATCATGGGAGCTACAATTCAAGATGAGATTTGGGTGGTGACACAACCAAACCATATAATGTTATACTAAATTCATTCTATCCCTTATTAATATATATATTTGTATTGTTTATGATGTGCAGATTATATTAGCAAAATAATATTAGTATGTAATTTGTGAATAAATATATGCTCAGGTGAATAAAAAAACTCTTAAAAATTTTGTAATGGGACTGGACTTAGTGGCTGCCACCTGTAATCCTAGCACTTTGGGAGGCAGAGCCAGAGGAACACTTGAGTCCAGGAGTTCATGACCAGCCTGGACAACATGACAAGACCCCATCTCTACAAATAATTAAAAAATTAGACAGGTGTTGTGGTGGGAACCTGTAGCACCAGTTCCTCAGGAAACCGAGGTAGGAGGATTGCTTGAACCTATAATGTTGAGGTTTCAGTGAGCTGTGATCATACTATGGCACTCCAGCCTGGGTGGCAGAGTGAGACCTTATTTAAAAAAAAAAGAGAAAGAGAGAGAAAGTACTGAGTCTTCTCTTAGAGAAAGTTTGATAATGATAATGATATTTACTGCTAATATACATTCTGTATTTATTATATGCCTGGAAATACTCTTAGCACTTTAGACATTTTTCTCATGTGTTTCTTACGGAAGTTTTTTGAGGCATTCAGAGATTGTAGATAACAGAATGAAAAGTCGGGGCCAGAATATAAACTCTACTGTGTCTCAGTCCAAAGGCCATGCCTTAACTACTGTAGAATATTGACATTATCTCTTACATCACTTGAATTAAATATGTTACGTGTGTCATCTCAAAATTAAATTGAGATTAGTTTTCCTTGACATTTTATTGTTGTGGACAACTAAGTCTAATTGTGGGACAACAAAAAGTAAAAAAATAAAAAAGTAAAATAAATAATAGCAATAATTTTTACCAACTAAATGATATATAAACGGGTATGGAACAGTATGAAAAGAGTAATTTAAAATATAATCAGATATCTTAAGCAGATGATTCTGAATCCTGAATATATATTTCATATGTAAAATATATATATATATGAAAAGTTAAATTCAACTTGAAAAGTGATTCAGCGGTCCATTTATATTTTTGGGATCTAATTCTTCAACTAAGCTAGAAATAAAGCCATATCGAAGATTAGTTACAGAGGTAAAATCTAATCCATTAGTCTGATTTATTCTCTTAATTAGATTTGCATTTGAAAGACTGAGCCTTTGGTTTCATTTTACTTAAATACTGCATTTGCATTCTTTCACACCCACATTTAGGCTCTATTCATTGTATAAATGTTAATAGTTAATATAATTTATATTCTAGGTTAAAAATGACAATAATAAAACTGACTTGCATTTTAGATTTTATAAGGAAATTTAGAGGCCCTTAAATCGAATTTTATGCCAATATTTCTAATACCTTACAACCAACTTCTAAAATATCCCCCTGAATTAATGTTGACCTTGTATCTCTAGCACAGATTTATTGGAATTAGAGTTACCAAATTCATCCTATCATTCTTATAGAATTTTAAATTTTTGGAAAATACCCCAGCCATGATTATCAAAATGTGATGACACTTTGTGGTTTTCTTTCACCTACTTCTGTAGCCCTCAAATCAGGAAGTTTCGAAATTGGATAGTTCTCAGCATGTGTCCGTTGACAAATTAATTCTTTCAACTGAGAATTATTTAATTATTCTGAACTCCTAATTTCAGAATCCCCGGGATATCCCCCTGAAAATTTCAGACCTAGATTTGAAATTGTGCTCACATTCTGATCCAACAAGGAGTTTCTTTCTTTAAACCTTGCCTCTAGTGCATGCAATAAACATTGTGCTAGATATTTTGAGACATGATACTTACTGTTTACGTATCATCCTGCAAAATGTCATCCTGAGATTAAAACGGATATGAGTTAATATCATTAAAATGTTAAAGACGTTTCAAGTGTAAAGAAATTACAGGGTTTGCAGAAGGGACGGTAAGGTTGTGGTTAATTCAGCAAATATGTAAGAGATTTAATAAAGAATACATTTTCAGTTCAAATTTCACACAGCCTACCATGTCTGATAATCTATGACGTTGGAGACCTTAATCTGGCTTAAAAGTTGGCTGAGAGGAAAGGTTGTGATATTTTGACTCAAATGTTTTAAATTTGACTTTTTAAAATAAACAAGTAAATGACAGAATGAATGAACAAAAGAGGAAAGGAATGAATGAGTAAATGAATTGGCTACAGTGACCAAAGCTGCTCAGTACATCGGTAATGAAGCTAAGCACCATATTCAGCCTAGCAGTTCTTCCTTTACTTACAGTGTACCACAGTACAACACTCTCTGTGGAATCAGGCAAACATGAGTTATTATTCCCTTAGGTGTAGAAATTCACCTGCACTTGTGTGTAAATTAAACAGCTAAGAGAAGAAGAGAGGACTGGACAAGTTATAAGTGAGCTGCAGCATCTGTAGGATGTACCAGGTTGAATTTATTTTGAATCTGACATTATCTGGAGGAGTTGCTAGTTCACATACATACAAAAGCAGGTCACAAAATACTGAAAAATACTCTCTGTGATCCACACATGAAAGACTGAAAGAGACAAAATACGGGAGTGGTATGGGCCTTTAAGCATCTCATTCTTGTGCCTGCCAGGGGCTTAGCACCTTATACAGAATGGTCTCTTGCCACTTTGATGATGGTAGAAGATAAAATGTTGCTTTCCAAAAGCATGCAGGTACGTTTTGCTGGAAGACAATGGAATCATTACCTAGGGTTGTGTTCCTTACTTTAAAAGCCTTTCTTGGCATCTGCCTGTAAAGATGTTCAAGTTGACAAAAGAATTGGACTTATATCTCTATTCTGGTATAAAGAATATCAGGATCCGTTATTTATTTATTTCTGGATTTAAAGAAACACTTGGATATCAACAATCAAGTTGTGTGTCAGTGTTTCTTAAATATTTAGATATTTGCCAACGAGATAGCTTTTTGTACATTATTTCCCTTGCAAAGCTTTACTTTAATACAAGTTATGCCTCCATTCAAAATACTTCTTATTTTGGCGGTTTGCCTGCTTTTCCTTGACACTTGATATTTTCTCATTCGTTCTTTCATTTTTTCATACTTACTTTGTGCTTTCATCTACATATATTGCTTCAAAACTATAATATATTACATGTGATAGAGATAATACTTAAAATCCTTCAGATATGTCTCCATATCCTGTAAATATTGCTGTTAAGAAGACGTCCTTCTCCTTACTCTCTACCCTCGTTGAAGAAATAGTTTTCTGTGTTTCATGGTTACTCTGTAAAAACAAGGAAGTGATTTTTCAGCTTTGACTGACAAATGAGATTTTTTCTATTTGTTTAAATTGGCAGCAGGAAAATAAGCTTGAAAACCTGGCTTTGTCAAGAGAGTGGGGATTTTCTAAACTCTTTGGCATATCGGAACTAAGCCTGGCAGTCTCAGATAATACAGGTACATCCATAAGTAAAGAAGAGACTCCCTTTTTCCTCATGACAACTAGTGCCTGAGGCTTGCTACATTAGTGTGGGAAAAACTATAATCAATAACCAAGAAGGTAGAAAAGTTCAAACCTGGCCGGGCGCGGTGGCTCAAGCCTGTAATCCCAGCACTTTGGGAGGCCGAGACGGGCGGATCACGAGGTCAGGAGATCGAGACCATCCTGGCTAACCCGGTGAAACCCCGTCTCTACTAAAAAGTACAAAAAACCAGCCGGGCGAGGTGGCGGGCGCCTGTAGTCCCAGCTACTCGGGAGGCTGAGGCAGGAGAATGGCGTAAACCCGGGAGGTGGAGCTTGTAGTGAGCTGAGATCCGGCCACTGCACTCCAGCCTGGGCGACAGAGCGAGACTCCGTCTCAAAAAAAAAAAAAAAGAAAAGTTCAAACCTGCCCCATCTCTATAGGAGAAGCACAGAGGTATAAGAAACAATTATTCTGAAGACAAGTGTCTTTTTTAACTGAACTGGTCCAGAATGAGAAGGTACACTGGAAAATATGTGAGTGTTAAAAAGCTATTATGAAGTAGCTTAAATAAATTATGGTACTTGCAGGTGTAATAGGTACTAATTTAGAATAATGACAGTGGTTGTGTTTACTGGTAAAAAATAAACTAAAAACCCATGTTTAACATAAATATGTGAGTGATTTTTGGAATTAAATTGTGAATAGGCTCAGGAGAACTGGGTTGTTGTCACATAACCTCTGTCTCCAAATAGTCAACCGTCTTTTTGACTTTGCTTCTCATTGTTGCTCGCATACTGTCCATCATGGTTGTCTTCAAACACTGGCCTCAGTCCCCAAGTTTTTCCACGTGATTTTCCAAAGTTTTCCAAAAAAGTGACTATGTCCAAATTCTAATCTCTTTGGACAGTTTCTGATTTGCTCATTTTATATCAGAAGCCTGTATGTAACCCAATAATTACTGGCTGCAGTGTACAAGAGTCAAAAGAGGGCATTAAGCTACCGATTTCAGAGTCATGGGTAGTGTAAGATGTGTATGATAGAAATGTGAGAGAAAAGGAGAGTGTTGATATTTCTGGAATTAAGCTCATTTGCAAAGAAAAAAATTGTGGTCAAATAGGGTTGAGAAATCCTGAGTTAACCAATATTAAGTAGGTTTCTTTAATATAGGACTTTTCAGAAGATTTGGTATGTAAATAATCATTGCATATATTCACATTGGTAATGTAATATTCTAAATTAATTTGTCTAAAGACTTATCTTTTTGTTTGTGAAAACATCTCATTGTGTATTTTTGGTAACAAACTTTGAAACATTAATTTTAAAGAGGAATAATGATTAAAAGAGTGTATCTTCCCATTTTTATTGAAGTGAATATATTTAAGTGTGAATATGCATATTTGTTTATGCAAAATCCATTCAAGGCCTACTGTGTGACAAATTCTGTGCTGATGCATAAGAAAAAAGTAACTCTAGTTTTCACAGTGGACTGACAATATTAACAATTCTTATTTCTGGCTAGCATAATTATGCATAATATTTTTTCTTTTTATGTTGCTTACCAATATTTTCTTCTCCTCCTTCTTATTCCTCTTCTTCTTCTTCTGTGATATGTTACTCATTTGTAAATATGTATATTTATTTTCAATATAATATATAAATATTTTTATTTATAAATAATATAAATATATGTAAATATATATATTTTAAAAGAATTAACACATTTCACAGAAGAAGAAGAAGATGACAGAGAAGAAAATGTTGGTATACATATAAAAAAGTGTATATATATATATATATTTTTTTTTTTTAGGTAAAAATTAAGATTAAATAACCTCCAGAATAGAATTCCATTTCCATTACTAGCTATGATACTGATATATGAGAGGTCACTAAATCAGGGACAAGGTAAGGTTATATGTACACAAATATCACCTGTTGTGAGGTTTATATGGTCTGAGTTCAAAGTCTGCTTTAATAGACTACCATAGACTGCTTGGCTTATACACAATATTAATTCACTTCTTACCATTCTGGGGGCTGGAAGTCTAAGATCAAGGCACCAGCAGATTTGGTGTCAGGTGAGAGCCCACATCTTGGTTTGTAGACACCAGATTTTTCACTGTACCCTTTGTTAATGGAAAGAGAGTACAGAGCTCTCTGGAGTCTCTTTTATCAGGGCACTAATCCATTCAGAAGGGCTCCATGCTCGTCACCTAATCTTCTCCCAAAGGCACCACCTCCTAATACCATCACATTGGAGCTTAGGCTTTAACAAATTAATTTTGAGGAGACAGAAAAAATTCATTCTGTAGTGATCACCATCATGTAAATTTCTATACTATTAATGTATATTTATTTATATGCATATATGTATTATTATGTAATATATATGATTATACCATATGTAATATATGCTACATATATTTATAGGTTTATTTAGTATATGAAGAGTCAGAGTGCCCCTTTAGCCACTCAAATCTACTTTACTGAAAATCCCCTCATATGATTGATGCTTAAGTACAGTGAGAATTAGAGAAAGAGAGATTATGTATATTTTTATAATTGAAGTGGTCTTTACTTTGAACAGGCGTCAAATAACTTTTCATACACAATATGGTTAAAGGATTTAAACAAAGACTTTTCCATTATTTTGTTCAGTAGCTGAATCAATCATTCCTCTTCCCCAGTACATGGAAATATTGTGTTTTCTGCACCTTAAAAGTAGGTAAATATGTGACACAATTTGCCCAGTGACAACATAAGCAGATGTGATGATTGTTACTTCCAAGCGGAAGCCTTAAAAACTAATGTGCAATGGCGTTGTTTCTTCTTTTCCTCTGCCACCTGTGATGGCTGGCCCCATGATCAGCCTGGTCTCAGATTTTTTTTTTTTTTTTTTTTTTTTTTTTTTTTTTTTGAGACGGAGTCTTGCTCTGTCGCCCAGGCTGGAGTGCAGTGGCCGGATCTCAGCTCACTGCAAGCTCCATCTCCTGGGTTTACGCCATTCTCCGGCCTCAGCCTCTGGAGTAGCTGGGGCTACAGGCGCCCGCCACCTCGCCCAGCTAGTTTTTTGTATTTTTTAGTAGAGACGGGGTTTCACCATGTTAGCCAGGATGGTCTCGATCTCCTGACCTCGTGATCCGCCCGTCTCGGCCTCCCAAAGTGCTGGGATTACAGGCTTGAGCCACCGCACCCGGCGGTCTCAGATTTTAAAATCTGGAGAGCTTCTAAATAACAGACAGTGTTTATACAACGTGAGCAAAGACTAGTTCTTCGTTATGTTAAACTACTGAAATTTTAGGAGATGTACATCATTGTACCACAGGCTTTCCTCTCCTGACTGTCACAGCTAATTCTATATCAGATGGAGTGATATAATCATTCATTATATTAAGTGTACAGGATCTGGAACCATCCATTTTAGGTTCAAATTACAGCTCGATAACTAATATTTTGTGTTATTTTTGGCAAGTTACATACACTTTCCTTTGCCTCATTTTCCCCAAAAAGAGATAATAATGCCTTCCTCTATAAGGATGTTGAGAGAAATTTGATAAAACATGTGTAGAAATTAAGGCCACCCAAATAAGAACCAGCAAAGTCTATTTATTCAGAGGTTGCTATAGCAAGGGAGTCAGACACCATAATTTGCATTTTGCAGACTCAAACGCAGACGGAAGAGGGTAGATATTTTATAGCTGCAAAAGGGAGGATTTGAGGTATGCTCCGACTGTATGTTGTTCACATGGGAAAGCTGGAAGTGAGCTAAGTAAAAGCGGGGCATTCTATGTGATTAGGGTCGGAAATCTGACGTTGTCTGGTTTGTCCTAGATTGGGAGCAGAGTTAAAATTCAGGAAAGTAGAAGTTATTAAGTCCTGACTCTTTGGGGCTGATTGTTAGAAAGATTGTGGTTTGGCTTCCTGGACTGGTTGTTGCGCACTGCGGGGCGGGATCGATTTTAATACGTGATCAGACCCTTGTCCGTTTGTATATTCAGTCTTTCACACGCAAGCCTTACATTGTAAGTTATTTCACACTATACATAGCTGTAATAAAATCAGTAAATAATATATATTAATTATCTTATGATTTAGACCATTATATCTTAAATGCTTTTTTGAAATATTTTATTGGTTAAACTTGTTTATTCGTACTTCCCTTTAGTGTCTCCCAACAATATCTACATAATTATATATTATGGTGTTTCAACAAAATATTTTATCACCCCTTAAAATACAAATATTTTAAGTAGAAAGAGGAAGTATGTAAAGCTCCTTTCTTCATAGACGTCAGTTTCCCTTTAGCTGCGGTTTTCATCTTACTGAAAATAACATACAGTGGCTGTTACTTGGAAATGAAGAAACTAAATTAAATAAATCTATTTCTAATAAAATGGAAGACATATTGATGGCAAGAGAACAAGGAATACACGTTAGAGAGAAATTAGAGTGAGGCTGAGGAACACAGAAAGCCTGGAACTGCACGGTCTAGATTCCATTCCTTGTGCTAGAGTAGGACCTCGGAGAGCAGGGTTTTTGTTGTTGTTGTTGTTGTTGTTTGTTTGTTTGTTTTAATAAACAATTTCAAACACTTATGTATTGAACTCTCTAAAGAAAGTAAAGGAGTGGTATGAAAAGTACTTATGGATGACAAAATTCAACAAATGTTAATGTTAGTTGTATTGACTTCAAGATTTTCAAAATAAGAAATAAATTATAGTTTTCAAAGTGCACTTTTGAATCCTTCTCAAACCTATTCAGCTTCGTTACAGCTGAGAAGTAATTGCTAATCAGAAAGTAACCACTAATCAGTATTTTGTATACTTTACAACATCTTTATACATGTATCACGAACATGTGATATTATTTTTCAAAATTTATGTTAATAATAAATACGAATAAACATTTCATACTCTGAAATGTTATTTTTCCAGCTTTATTGATGTATAATTGACAAATAAAAATTGTATATATTTACTGTATACAATGTAATGTTTTTATATATACATAATTATGAAATAATTGCTACAATCAAGCTAATTAACATATCTATCACCTCACATAATTATCTTTGTAGGGGGTGGGGTGGGTGGGTAAGTGTGATAAGAATACTTAGGATGTACTCAGCCAACTTCAAATATACAATATGTTATTAGCTGTAGTTATCATGATGTACATTAGATCTCCAGAACTTATTGATTCTTCATAACTGAAACTTTCTAACCTTCGACCAACATGATCTTACCTCCCCTCCATACTCCCTATCCCCTGGGAAGCACCATTCTACTCTCTGCTTCTATGAGTTCAATTTGTTTAGATTCCAGATAGACGTGAGATCAGGCAGTACTTGTCTTTCTGTGTCTGGCTTATTTCACTTAGCATAATGTCCTCCAGGTTCATCCATGTCATTGCAAATGGCAAAATTTCCTTCTTTTTTCATATCTTAGCTATTACGAATAATCTGCAGTGAACATAGGAATTCAGCTGTCTCTTCGAGGCACTGGCTCCATTTCCCTTGGATATTCACCTAGAAGTGAGACTGCTAGATCATATGGTGTTTCTATTTTTTTAAATTATTGAGGCACCTCCATACTATTTTTCATAAAGGTTATACCAATTTACATTCCCACCAACAGTGTACAATGATTCCCTTTTCTCTACATTCTCACCAACACTTGTTATCATTTGTCTTTTTGATTAACGTCATTCTAACAGGCATGTGGTAGTATCTCTTGATTTGCATTTCCTTGATGATTAGTGATTTTGAGCATTTTTATATGTTTGTTGGCCATTTGTATGTTTTATCTGGATTTTTTCACTCACCTTTAAATGAACTTTCAATATTTTAAAATGTTTCTGTATGGAAATATAAGTAATTTATTTTAGTTTCTCTGTATTCATGTTCAAATGTTCTAGGATGTATCTGTTCAATAAGTAAACAATGCTTCAAATCTTTTGCTTTTACAAATAATCCTCCAGTGAATAACTTACTATGCTTCTCTGGGCACTTGTGGCAGAATTTTTGTAGGAAACAATCAGAAATGCTGGATGTTATGATCATGCACATGTTTTCACTCTCAGATACTGCCAAGTGCTTTCCAAAGTGACTGCAATTATTCACCCTCCATCAGCAGCCTGTTCGAGACCTGGTTGCTCATACTCTTGCCAACACTTAGTTAAGCTTCTTATATTTTGCCAACCTAATGTATATGTGATAATATATTGTTATTTATTTCACATTTTATTAGTTACAATTATTTAAAATGTATTCTCCTTTTGTGGATCAGATTGGGTCTTTTTTTTTTTTTTTTTTTTTTTTTTTTTTTGAGGCAGAGTCTCACTCTGTCGCCTAGGCTGGAGTGCAGTGGCCGGATCTCAGCTCACTGTAACCTCCGCCTCCCAGGTTCACGCCATTCTCCTGCCTCAGCCTCCTGAGTAGGTGGAACTACAGGCACCAGCCACCATCGCCTGGCTAATTTTTTGTATTTTTTAGTAGAGACGGGGTTTCACCGTGTTAGCCAGCATGGTCTCGATCTCCTGACCTCGTGATCTGCCCATCTCAGCCTCCCAAAGTGCTGGGATTACAGGCTTGAGCCACTGCGCCCGGCCTTGGGTCATTTTTATTTTGTCTATATTCAAGTTCACTCTTTCTTTTCTCTGTCATATTCATTCTGCTGCTAAGTTCACCCAGTTGGTTGGTTGTTTATTTTCTTGGTTATTGTATTGTTCAGTAATAAAACTTCTATTTGATTCTTCTTTATATCTTCTATTCCTTTGTATAACTTTCTCATTTTTCACTTGTATTTCAAGAATGTTTATAGCTGCCCATTAGTGCATTTTATAACTGCTTTAAAATCTTTAGCAAACTCCAATATTTATATGCTCTCAGTGTTGGCATCTGTTGATTACAACTTATCATACAAGTTGAGATTGTCTTGGTTTTCCCTGTGACAGGCAATATTGAACTATACCCTAGACATTCTGAGTATTGTGTTCTAAGACTCGATCCTACTTAAGTCTTCCATTTGAACAGGTAGTCAACTTATTAGGTTCAAAAGTCCTGGTCATTTGTGTGGGCTGTGGTTCAATCATCAATTTAGTTTACCAAGGCTGTGAGTGCTGTCATGGTCAGCTCCACTTGTGTGTTATGCAGGAGACAGGACTCCACCCCGTTTTCCTCCGCATTGGCTTGGGTGTGGGGTTGCCACAGTCAGAGTTCTGTCCACAGTCTCTAATGGGGAGAGGCGCTTCTTTGTTGCTGCAGGGAATGGAAGGGATCATTATATTCATAGTTTCTGTGCACAAGAGGCCTGTGCTTTTGTAGGTCAGGGGCACTGGAAGTCAGAGATCCACCTACAGGCTCTGTGGGGATGACTGCATCCTAGTAACTGCGGCAGGCAGGAGAAGGTAGACAACAGCTCTGTCAATTTAGTGCCCATTGGGAAAAGAGATGGGCACAACTGTTTTTTCATGTTGTTTGTCTTAAGAGTAGAAAGGACAGAAGGGCATAGTCTACTGGGCTATCCTTTTCCAGGTCTTTTGTCTAGAGAGAGTAGGTTTTCCTTGTGGCTACCTTTATGGTATGTGTTGGGGGGTATGTGGGGGAATCTGTGTTGGTTGGCTAGTCTCCAGGCTGTGTGCTTCTCTAGCATTTGAGCTGAGATATAGAGGAGACAAGTAAAAATCCCAGGGACACCATCACTGGGTTGTAACTGGAAGTCCTGATGTTACTGGATAATCTGCCTCATTTTCTCCTTTGAGATTCTTATAGTAGGTCACTTACACATTCTGTCCAGGAATTTTATGTTATTAGCAAGATAGGTAAAATAAAATGTTTCCCTCTATTTTATCTTGCTCACCATTTATCTTTTATGTACTGTTTCAGCATACTAACAAATACATATTGTCTCTGGAATAAAAGCACACTTTCTTTTTTTTTTTTTTTTTCCTACCAAGAACCTGTGTGTTAATCTTTCTCAATTTCTTTCCGCAAATTGTGAAGAAGAATGTGGGAATTTGCCAGTACAAATAAAGAGTTGGTAGCAGTTCTAAATCAAAAATCTTTGGAAAGCTCTGTTACGTTAACCATCATCCTAAGCGACTCTGTTAAGTGTCTTAAATTGGATTCCAGAGGTGTCTTGAAACTATTTTCTAAAATCAAATAGCCATGGAAATGACAGACTGTACACTTGTGGCAAAGAATCTCCTGCTGAGATATTATTTAGCATGCCACTCCTCATATCCAAAGAGCCGAGCAGCAATTTACTTAGGTCATACTCACAATCTGAGCTGTGATTCACTTTACAGGTAAATTGAAAGGCAGTGATAACGTTTTGTCACTGGTTGATGGACAATTCTATAGTTACAAATAAAAGAGGAAACCAAATAAATGATACATCGAAACAGTTTGTCATAGAATACTGAATATTCTCCCCAAACCGTATGGCATTCTCTCTAGCTATATAATTGATTCTATATAAAGCTGCTGTTTTACTTCTCTGGAAACCAGGAAATATAAATTATTTGTTCTCTAAGAGATTATAATTTTAAGTATGCTGTAAGTTTTATTTTAGTTACTGGACTAAATATTATTTAAATATTTTTTATATTGAATGACTGGATGATGATGATATATTGGGAGATGACTAATAAAATGATAATAAGCAATACTGGAACATTAAAGATGAATTCTCCTATAATTTACTTACAGTTGTCATAAAGAGAAATTATGTAAATCCAAATGATATATACATATATAGAATCTATAATTTTGATTGCTTCATAAAAGGCAAATGACTAACTTGGTGTGTCAGAATTTTTCTATGATTTTAGACTCCAAGGAGCATAAAACATACATTAAGTTTTTTCTAAAAGCTTTGTTTCTGAATATTCACTTTTCCTATGGCTTTGTACCAGAGCTGGCATGGGGCCAGTAACTGAAAAGCAGGTACAACAATTGTGGTTTATAATCTCTAGAATCCAGGATAGTGTGTCTTATGATATATTCGCAAGCCCATTTAAATACATAAAATAAGAGCCAATAAAAATCTATTACAAACACTGTTTACTATACATACAAATAGAAATTTAAATCATGCTTGAACTTCCAAAGTAGCATAAGAGCTCTGAACTGTACGTTGTAATTCTATCTATATGCTTTCCTCAGGCAAATACTCTTTGCAACAACTGAACTTTAGAGGCTGAGACTCCCTGATGTAGGGAGGGCAACCACATACAAGCATACACATATACTATCTGGTTTTGTGTAGGTACACATTAGGACGTTCACACAATGATGAGATTGATGATGAATTTCTCCGAACATATTCCCATCTTTAAATTATGCATAACTTACATAGGCTCTGTTTTATACAAGACTGTCTACCCTAAATTCCAGCCCATCTTTATACTCTAAAACTGAGAGTCTTGATGAGCTGAGTCTACCGAAAGGTGATGTGATGTCTATTTCCTTTTTTTTTTGAAAGGGAGTCTCTCTCTGTCGCTCAGGCTGGAGTGCAATGGCGCGATCTCGGGTCACTGCAACCTCTGCCTCCCAGGTTCAAGTGAATCTCCTGCCTCAGCCTCCTGAATAGCTGGGATTACAGACGTGCACCACCATGCCCAGCTAATTTTTGTATTTTTAGTGGAGACGGGGTGTCACCACGTTAGTCAGGCTAGTCTCAAACTCCTGACCTCATGATCCGCCCACCTCGGCCTCCCAAAGTGCTGGGATTACAGGCGTGAGCCACGACGCCCAGCCAGATGATGCCTATTTCTAATACCCACTTACATGCTTTAGAGACTAATGGTAACTCTGGATTTAGGGTCTATCCTAGGTAAGTTTCATTTCTAGATTATAGTAGGTACCGATAACTTCACTGTTGTGGTACTCTTTCAGCCATGCGTACATTTGTAGGTATAAGTCCACATACTCTGATAATTTTACTTTTTCTTTGAAATTTTGGACTTTTGAAGAATTTTCTGAAATCCTTTATAATAATTACTTAAGTTATCCCTAACAAATATCCAGGATGAGAAATTACAGCCTTAGCTACTGAATAATCAAGTGAATGTTTGTTTTCTAGCCTAAGTTTTATTATTGCCACCCATATTTTAGTCACAATTAGATTAAATTTTTAATTAAAATTAGAATATAACTCGATTTTTCCTGTGTAAAAGTAATGGAAATAAGGCTACATTGGGAATTAGGAATTATGTCTCAGGTAATTGGTATGTGTGACATTGATCAAATTGTTTAGTTAGCTAAACATCAGTTGCTGTTGTTGCTGTTTTTAATCTACATAATGAAGAAATTTTGCTAAAGACCAAGAGTTTTAAAGGCAGAATTGAGAATTAGAACTGGTATTTTTTTGTTGTTGTTCCTGTGGTAAGAATTCTGGGAACTAACATAGTTTTCTGTTCCTGGCTAAATAACCCTGAGACTGGGGTGAAGAATTTAAATACTTTCTCCAGGAAATATGTATTCTAGGAAAATAAGACTAAACCAGCTAAACTAACTTGCTTATCAACACAAATACCCTCACACCACAATACACACTTTTCTGCACCTAAAACACATAGTCAGTATGTTATAAACTCTGCCCAATCTCAACCAATTATTGCCTTGCAAGACCCACCTTAAAAATAGTCCATGTTAGGTCTATAATCTTGTAAATATCCTCTTTTGCTGTCCCCTCTCTGAGAACTATTAGGGCTATCAAAGTGGTACAGGGTGCTTCCTTACTGAAGCAAGACTAATAAACTTAGCTTCACTAGTTAAATAGTTTTTTTGATGATTTTAAGGAAGTTGATGGTAAATGCTTGACAGAACAGACTTAGAGGACTAATAATAGACCATCAATCTTTCTTACATTCAGTATAAGCTCTTTGCAATATCATTAGTTAATTTAGTTTATTGATGTTTTTTCCTCCTGTAGGCCTTTGCATAAGACATAAAGTTGTACATATTAATATATTCATACTGGAGTGCTTCTTAGTAGAAGCATTGACTCCTACTCTGCATACCATTTGAGACAATAATAAGAGCTCATTTAAAAAATTATGTTATATTTATATCACAATATTTCCAGAAGTATTATCTAGATAGGGAGTTTGAGAGATTTCACTAATTTAAAATATGAGTTAGAAAAGAAGCTAGCATTATATGGTATGGAGGGTTTCTGAACTCAGTTCCCTCATGATTCCTAATTTCACAAAACTTTGTGAAAATGTAAGCAGCTCTGGTCCTGATTTCAGAAAACTTTATGAAAATGTCAGCAGCTTTAGTTGGCATGAGTTCCTTTAATTGTGTTTTTAAAATTCTTCTCAGGTAGGATGCAAGTTAAGTTCACCATTTCTATTGTACAGGTTAAGGATGTAGCAGCTAAATTTCACCTGATAAATCTGATGAAGGTTATTTGTTACTGGAAAAAGAAAAACAAGCTTAAAAGCAAAATCATGAGAAGTAGAGTGGTAATTACCAGTTTTACTTTTTGACTATGGAAAGACAGAAATAAATTGGAAGTGGCATACATTGGAAATGCGACCGTTCTTTTCCACATTCACTGTGATAGCACTACCATATTCCTGCTAAAATATTAAATGCTAATGATTTGGGTGAAGCTGTTGAGGCTGACCAGGGGTCTTGAACTGATTGTGAGAAGTGGAAGCGGGAACTGATTTTACCACTGAGAGAAAGTGAAACTTAATCTCCCAAATGGTTAGAAACAACATTATGACATCTAGGTAGAGATAGAGACAAGAGCCTTTCACAATTTTTTCCTGTTTGGGTGCTTATGACTTTTACTGTCTGTTTAGTAGGAAGCAGCTATGTAAATAAGTGACTTAGAGACATTTTTTAAAGGGAGAAGATGTAAGTGCTTGATAGTTTAGGGACTGCTATACAGATGCTCTGAATTTTAGAGTTGGATTATTGATTGAGTTACAGTATTTTGGGATATGAAAATGCAGAGTGTTCTGCTGATATGCAATTTGGAGACATGGCTATTTTAAGAAACAGATATTTTGTCCTCTGGGTAGCAGGGAGGTCAGAAGAAATGAGTCCATATTGCTTTCGTCTGAGCTGCTGACATCGAGACCTTATAGATATCGGCACAACCCTAGGCAAGGACAGCTTTTCCTACTGTCATTTCCTTGAACAACAAAGGATACAGCTCGGAGTGCTGTTGCGATTAGTTAGCAGAGGAATATATTTTGCCATATTCTTTTGAATTGCTCTGTGCTTCCAATTTCAGTAAAGGTTTATGAAAAGAGGGTTTCATTATAGGAGGGAATACAGGAAAAAGTAGTTTAATTTGTCATTCAAATGAGGGCCAAGAGAAGTCTGAAGAGGGATATTTGCCCAAATTGATTTGGTGATTTATAATTTCTTAGTGTTCTTGCTTCATGTGGTCAATTAATCTTGACTATTTATACTCTTTTCAAAAATTATGTTACCCAAATAGCTCTGCTGAAAGTCACAAAGAATCTGACTTCTGGGACCAAACAAAACCAAGGGTAAGGTCATGAAAGCTTGTGTTTATTTGCTCTGATATGCTCACATTATTCCTCTATGTAAAGAAAAATTATCATATTCAATTTATCAGTGTGGTAGATACAGATAATATAATCCCTGCGTTTGTAAATAATTTTTTCATTACAGTGCTCCAATTAAAAATAAAGTCAAAAAGAAACTTGCTTTTCACCACTATTATTAGCAAGTTGTTTGTTTATTTGCTAATGGATGCCAAATTAGAGAATTAAGCCAGCCGAATGCAAAGTGTTTAAATCTCACTGTTATTACTAGTACAGATTTGAAATACACTTATATTTATCATGACACTAAATTAATATGTTTATGTTGCTGAGCAGCTAATTGCTGACATGAAAATCCCAGTAGTTCGAAAGAACATAGTTTTGGAAGTTTAGTTAGTTTTGCAAAAAAAAAAAAAAAAAGAAAGAAAAGAAAAAAGGACTGGGAGAAGGGGGTTTTTCTGCCTTCTGGTCTTCACTTTGCTATAACTGACCAGGTGACCTTGGGCTTCATTCCTATTTCTAAAAATAATTAGATCATTTTAAGTCCCTTTTCAGCTTTGTTTATACAACTCATATCTCTGCAAACATATGTGTTTACTATCAGTGTATTGTGGTAGGCTAATATGATTCCTTCCCTTGGTAAGATGACTTTCCTCTATGGATTTTGCAGATTTGGCACCTTTCTGTGACATCCTATGGGGGTAGTTGGGAATAATGATCCTCTAAGGACTAACAGTGGTGATCTCCAAGTAGAGTATGTTAATATGATGATTTGAAAAGGACATATATATATAAACATGCCTAGTTGATCCTTATTATTACAGATTCTGTATTTTCAAATGTGTCTACTTGCTAAAATACTCATGACACTTTCCCTGGACATGCATAATAGAGTCTCCTGACCCGTGTGTTCCCAGCTGAGGTCAAACAAGGCAGTCTCCTGCCCTTTTATTTCAGTTTTCATACTGTATACAAATGTCTTCCAGTTCATGGTCTATCTAGTTCTACCCTTTTCTCATTTTCATGCTTTTTGTTGGTGGTTTCTCTATTTAAAATGACCCCAAGCGTAGTACTGAAGTGCTGACTAGTGCTCCTCAGCTCAAGCAGGCTGCGATGTGCTTACAAAGAAAATATGTGTTAGATACGCTTCAGCCATGAATTATGGTGCTGTTGATCATGGCTTCAATGTTAACAAATCAAATATATATATATATTAGGCATCTTTAAACAGTAAACGATAAAACCAAGTTAAGTATTGAGCAGTTGATGAAGATGTTGGGATCACAGGCTCCCAGGAACCTAACCTTGCATTTTTTCCAGAGGTAATATTCAGTATTCTCTAATAATGTTTATAGTGATTTTATAGAATGTAACTGTCACAAATAAAAAGAATTTATTATACCTATAGAGGAGGTTATAGGCATCAAGTTTCATGTGTGTAGAGTGGAGGCGTGAGGGAAGGTGGTGGTGTGTGTTTCTCTAAGGAGGTCCCTAATTTATTGAGAACTTTTCTCTAGGTCTTTGGGGCAGTATGAAAGAATGTCAAAAAATTTCATGTGTGAGACCTGTGTCATGATATCCAAATAGGATTTAATCTCAATCTCCAGCCTGGTGCTGAATTCATATTTTCATTTACTTTCAGTGTGTGGAATATGTAATGTGTGCAGACTTTAAATGGTATGACTCACAATTGTAGGTAATGTTCGTCATTATGTATGAATGTATGCTAAATGGCATTAGAAAGCATAATGTGGAACCTGCTAATTGATACTAAATAATGTATAACTGGCAGTCTAGGAACAATTTTCTTGACTTTACATTATAAAATATTTTTCCATGACAGCTTCCATGCCAGCACTAGAAGAATTTGCATACCTGTGTGTATACCTTTGACGTATATTTATATCAGTAAACAGGGATTAGGTTATGGTATCTAATCTCCCAATGAGTTTTTTTTTCTCAGATTCCTAAAGCTCAGGAGGTTTGTTCAATTACTAACGTTATTATATGAGGATCTGAAAGTTTTACTAACCGTAGCAAAATTTTGGGATCAGGATTAAGGATTTGCAATCAAAACATCCTTCTACTCATCCGCTAACCTGTACATAACATCCGCTAACCTGTACATAACATCCGCTAACCTGTACATCTACTAACCTGTACATAACATCCGCTAACCTGTACATCTACTAACCTGTACATAACATCCGCTAACCTGTACATCTACTAACCTGTACATAACATCCGCAGTCCACCACAGTGGTTAATTTGACTAGATAATCAAGCTATGTAGGACATAGCTGTTGGGATCAAAGGTACCATAAGAATTATTAAATGGTATGCAATTTTGTTAATTTTTCATCTCGTGTGCTCCTGTAGCCACTGTTTCATGGATAAAGAGAGAATGTAAAAGAAGTGAGGAAAATTGGGGGGAAAATGTCAATGACAAAAGAAATTCAAGGAATTCAGATGTCTCAGACCCAAATTGAGTTGACATGTTCAGGTTCATCAAATAAATTTAAGCAGCCCCTTCCCAAGATTTTCTCATGAAAACAACAGTGAAAATAAACAATTTGTCTTGCCATTACACACACTGACAGTCAATGAACTCTTGAAAGTTTATGCATACAGTGTGGGATCTGAGAAGCTTATCCCCTTGCCATGTGAATAGAGTGCTGACTAGCTGGGCAGAAGTTCTTTTGAACCTGCCCTTGTCCTCTACTTACATGAAATGGTGACATTCGACCTTCATAAAGCAGAAGCGTATTATTTATTATTCTTATCTCCATATTTGTCTCATTTGTTTTGTTATAATAACCAAAATGGTATGAGACTTAGCTATATTGCGTCATGTTCAAACAAACATATTAAAATCTCAATTCTTATTAAAAATCTTAAGAACATAAATATGTATTCCATTAAATATTTGTATTTTGAATCATTAAAGCATAAAAACATCTTTTTGAAAAGAGGATTTAACATTTCAATGACAGATGTTGCGTTTTGGCATATGCAGGGCCAGAACCAGGGGGAAGGAAGTGAGGCAACGGCCTTTGTACAATATTTAAGAAGATACCAGATAAAACAAAACAAAACCACCAAGAATAAAGACATATTTAATGAATTCATGATAAATAAAATACTTAAAATTAAATAATGACAAAATCAGTGTGGATATTAATTTATTTATCCATCTCCTCTAAGACTATTTATTGAATGCTAAGTAGGAGAAGAATGTGCTAGGAATACAGCAGTGAACAAGAATGTCAAGGTCTCAGTAATCAGATAACATAGACAATAGAGGGAATCTGAGAGATTACCCTCCCTCTTAAAAATAAAGCTGTGTATCAATTAAGTAAATGCCAGTTTTAGTGCTAATTCCACCTGCAAGGTTTGTGCCAAAAGCTAAAACCAAGAAAGGGACTAGGACTATCACCAATATCGTCTTTAACTACAAAATGAAAATGAAAATAGAGTTTATTAGGTAGCACAGCCAAAAGAAATGCAGGGTTGTGGGTGGTGGGAGAGGATGACTATGACAGACTAAAGTGAGGAAGAGTTATTGGGGTACCAGGAGGAAGTTTAAGATTCAAAGAAAATCAATTAATTTCTTTGTTAATTGATTGGACAACCAGTGCTGAGCATCTGCCACTGCCAAAAACTTTTCTATGGTTTGCAACAAAGGGCAGAACAAGAGAGGCAAAATTTTTACAGAGCATATATTTCAGCCGTCGTTGGCAAGGGGTGACTTCACTTTCTGTTTGTCCCAAGATTATGGCCAGAACTAAATTTCTTCAAGCAGAAACTAAATAGAGTCTTTCTGGGTTTTTTTTTTTTTATATATATATACACACACACACACACGTATATATATGTGTGTATATATATAGTTTATAAATGTATATATTTATAAAAATTTCTAATTATATTTATAATTTATATATCTCTCTCTATATATATATTTTTTCTGTTTCCCCAATTTGTCCCTAACTGACAAATAGCATTTGGATCCTTGCTATGGGATGTCTGGTCCTTGGGAACTTGGAAAATCCAGTTTCATACCCCACCCATACCTGCTGAATCAGAATCTGCATAATAACAGGATCTCCAAGTGATCTGTATGCACATTAAAGTTTGAGAAGCTATGCTTTAAAAATAATAACTATGTTTCTAAGAAAAAAATTACCCACAATTTCATCTGTTTGAATAGAGCAGAAGTTTATATTTTCCATTTCTTAAACACATACTTTACAGTCTTAGACAGAGGTCATAAATTTCTTTTCTTTCAGTTATTGTTTTCTGACAAAACTCTATAATCTTTGAAATTATCATACTTATTGACTGTATGGCATTATCATACTTATTGACTGTATGGCATTATCTCAAATTTGTATCCATGATTACTTAACCAGGTATTGAAAATAGTGCATAAATCTTTAATTCTATAGAAATATTTTCAGTAGTGTGACAATGGCCAATATAATCTATATAGATTTTTATATGCCTTGCACTTTTTGTCAGATATCAGATTACATATGGCTGAATACAAGCATGATTGATTTTTGGTTTGATTTTTACCAAATTTATTTACAAAAGGTTTGTTCCAATGTCAGCATTATGCAAGTGCATGTCAATTTTACCACGAAACCCTTGGCATTACATTTTTAAAAGGTAAAAAGATTATGCTAATTTAGTAATTTTCAAATGATTTAATCCCTCTTAGCTAAAATAAATTTGCATTTTATATGTAAATGATCTTATATTCCAATGTAGATCAATTTTTAAGGGATATTTTAACTAAAAATAATCTAAAGATTAATATCCTAGAATACAGTTTAAGCATTTAACATAGAAACACCAAAAACATAGATTGTAATGAAAACATTCACTAATTACGTCACTCCTCTCCATTTTTCACCATTTACGCATATGACTAGGTAATGTCTAGATCTTAGGCAAGAAACACATTAACCTTGTAGCACATTTGATGGGCCAGTAAATAGCTTCATATAACTATCTAAAGGAAGATACTCACCATTTCTAGCTTGTTTTAGCATTGAATGGAAAATGCAGTGTTTGGAAAGAGTCATGCATATTTAACAATCTCTGGTGTCATTAAAAGTCCACGGTTAATGATGGTACTTGGCATTTTTTCGGAAGATCTTTCTGTTTTTACTTCAGTGATACAATGATGTACTTAGAATGAGATTAAAGTCCCAGTTTTTCTAGGTTCTATCTGTGTTATATTAGACAATTTATTTCATTTCCTCATTTGGTTTCCTCCTTGCTATTATTTGAATGATACTGTTCCCTCTAAAATTTATGTTGACACTTTACTCCCCAGCGCAATAGTTTAAGAGGTGTGACTTTTGGGAGTTGATTAAGTCACAAGGGTTCTGCCCTCGTGAGTGGGCTTATAAGTGAGGCCTTATAAAGGAGCTCCAAGTGGAAGAAAGCATTCACTTTCCCTTCCGTCCCCTCTGCTATGTGCGGACACAAGTTTCTCTTCCCAGAGGATGATGCAGCATCTACATGCCATCTTGGAAGTGAACACTGGGCCCCGCCCCCTTAGGTACAAAAGTTGCTGACATTTTAATCTTTTACTCCCAACCTCCAGAAATGAGAAACGAACGTCTGTTCTTTGTAAGTTGCACAGTCACAGGTATTTTGTTATAGCACCACAGGGACAGGTATTTTGTTACAGCACCACAGGGACTAATGACACAGGATTCTTGGGGTGTCGCATTGCCAGCCGGAAACCTCTGTGACCAGTGGCACCACTGCCTGAGTTTAGTTCACGCCTGCTGGACTTGTTCTGCCCACTCAGCCTGGCAGGCTGCACTTGGGTCACACTACCGGCCTGGATCCTATACCTGCCAAGGGTGAACCAGGTGCGGAGAGGGGAGATGTGTGAGTGAACAAGCCTGGGGTCCCACCACTGTGCACAGCCAGGCACTCTGGCTGTGGCAGGGCCGGTAGGTCCAGGAACAGGCACGGGCTTTGGCTTCCTAGGAGGCTACAGCTGGGCCAGACGTACTGCAAGTAGCTTCTATTGTGGGCACCAGGGAACGTGGTGGCAACCAGAAGCTTGGAGATGCTAGGAACCACAGAACCCCAAAGAGGGTGTCGCAGCCCGGGCTTGGGGAGCTCCTAGGTCTGGGCTCCTTGAAAGGCCACAGCTCTTCTCTCCTTCTCTCTTCTCTCCTCCTTGTCACTCTCAAGATGGCGAGCAGGTGGGCGTGTTTCAGCCCTATTGGTGTTACAGCTCTTTCTGTCCTGCCATTTGGTGAGTCACAAGTTCTTGTCCTGTGTCCAGGAAGAGAGAGGTATGCAGACAGCTGGAGGGTGAGGAAGGCAAAGAGGTGCTTTATTGAGAGAGAATACAGCTCTCAGGAGACCCTATGTGGTTACGTCTTTTCTGCAGGCAGGTCATTCCATTGTCTGCTCAGCTGTCAGCTGAGAAGAGAGCCACAGTGGGTTGCTCGTCTCTGCAGGCAGTCTTCCCAACATCTGCTTGCGTCTGGCTGAATTCCAGTTTTTCTGGGCTTCAGAAGGGAGACAGTCTCATAGTGACTGGTCCATGTGTGGCCATCAGCAGCCTGGAAAAAACGTCATCTAAGTTCCCATTCTAGTGTGTGGAACTGGCAGCCAGGCCCCCATGCCTCACGCCTCCCAGTTTGAATGTGAGGCTTCACTGGGAGACCTGCCCCTTTGCACCCAGGAGCCTGTCTGCCTCCTGCCACCATTCATGGCACCTAGGCTGTTCATGACGAGGGGTGCCTGCAGCCCTGTGCTGAGCTGCCCTCAGCACCCCCTCAGCTTCCCTCCCATGCTCGTCAGCACCCAAAGTCCAGAGGGGGCTAAGGTGGCCGGGGGCTGGCGTGTCAGTGCTGCTCCAAGTGCAGGGATATCTGGCCAGGTTGTGTCAGTGGACAGGCTTGGGTACAACTTTGCTCCAAATTTGGAATGGGCGCTAGGAGCCGAGAGAGGCCAGGCAGCGGGGGAGCAGGCACTTCTGAGCCTGCAGGGGAAGGGGGGCTTCCTGGGTCCCCAAGAGCACAGGAATGCTTGGGTCTGCAGCCACATCTGTGTGACTGTAGTTGTGCTAGGGAGCCCGGAGCTCCTGCTCTACCAACTCAGAAGAGGACCGGGCTCCCATCTGTTCCTGGCTCCCGCCAGCTCTGTGGCAAAGGCACCCCCAACTGCCTCTGCCCCGCTGCAGCCAGCATCTTTGCAACAGCTGTTCCAGATGGGCTGCCACTGCCATCACTAACACACTTCTCTATTTTTGTGTGTGCGTGGATTTTTTTTTCTTTCCATCTGTATTTTCTTTTAAAAAAATTTTTATTGTTTATTTGTTACTTTACTTTAAGTCCTGGGATACATGTGCAGAACATGCAGGTTTGTTATATAGGTATACATGTGCCATGGTGGTTTGCTGCACCCATCAACCCATCATCTAGGTTTTAAGACCCGCATGCATTAGGTTTTTGTCCTAATGCTCTCCCTCCCTTTGTCCCCCACCCCCAACAGGCCCTGGTGTATGATGTTCCCCTCCCTGTGTCCATGATGATGCTGCTTCACAAAGATATTATATCACATAAATAGTATGTGTTTCTGAGCACAGTAACTGCTCAGTGTTAGCCCCTTCCTGCTATTTATGCACGTTGCCCTAAAGCCCTCTAATTTCTACTTTCTGGCTTCTGGAAAATAACCAGAATTGATTACTTTTGTTCCCCATGTAGCACTTAGAGACATTAAACACTTACTTTTCTAGAATAGTCTTGGATATTTGTGATGAAAATAAAGGTTCTATTTGATGACCAACCACATTTTTGCTGGATGATTATAAATAAAACACACCCAGGCATAGGTTAATTATGTGCAGAACTAGACGTCTAACTCCGAGAGTTTATGTCAATGAAGGTTGTGCCTTAAGAGACATCCTGACAGGCATGACCATCTGTTTAAAGATACGATTACCAGTTCAATAAAATCTGTAATGCTCTTTACATGTATGCAAAGTTTTTTCAATTTATTCCTATTTTTTCAACTATGACATTTAGACATCCAGTAAATACCACTGCATGACATGACAAAATAAAGTATATCCATTTTTTTCAAAAAATGAAAAATCTGTGGTTATTATTAAACTTACTTTGTTGGTTTTATTGATGTATGAGTTATATGACATTTTAATAGCAAATAATTATACCATCTATCTTCTAAAGGGTCAGATAAGTTACAAAATACAGAAATTCTTGTCATTGACTAAATGGGGAAAGCAATTTCCAGTTTCATACAAATATTTTGTCTCAAATGTGTCTTTTGACCTATCCCTACTTACTGTTAATGAATCACTAGCTATACTAGATTAGAATACAAAATATTTCAATCTCTTCAGTAGATTATAGTTCATATTTCTATTTTTTATGCTTCTGTCTTTGCAACAAAAAAGAGTAGGACAAACTGCATTCACAGATTGAATCTTTGACATTCTTTGGAAAATAAGAATTTTTTTAAAAAACGTAGCACAATGTAGATGTGTAGAGTTCAGCATATTGATGCTACTACTATTGAAATATTTCATATTTTAATAACCTTATGCACAATAGAATCATGCAATATGATAGCTACATAATTCTTTTTAGCTATCTAGTATTGCATTAAGTTGCACTCTTTTTATAAACATGTAATGGAATAAAATAATTACCAAACATTTGTCAAATCATTTTTGTGTCAAGTTAGCTTAGGCTTAGAAAGGTATCATTTTCACACTTTTTAGTGGTCTCAAATTGAATAACTCTGACATGATGTGAAAGCCAAAATATTTTAA
This sequence comes from Macaca fascicularis, assembly GCF_037993035.2. Classification (NCBI taxonomy): domain Eukaryota; kingdom Metazoa; phylum Chordata; class Mammalia; order Primates; family Cercopithecidae; genus Macaca; species Macaca fascicularis. The sequence goes on from NC_088392.1 coordinate 20,177,736, forward strand.
AATACCAAGGGTTTTATGTTTATTTCCACTAGAAATGTTTAAATGAATGTGAGAAACACTTTGTGTTTACATATATTGTTATGTCCTTCAATAAAGGTACACATGTATTTTCTTTTCTACCTCACTGTACGGTCTTTTACAATATTCCTCAGTGGTTGATTTTTATCATGATAAAATCAGAGAAAGTAGTAAGACAACACAAAACCTGAATATATTAGATCTGTTGCCAATTATATGTCCATATTTACTGAAGGTTTATTTTCAAATAATTTATTCTGTATGTCCATTGGAAAAGAGAACTTTGAGTTTTACCTAGCATTCGAGGAACATACCGAAACCTGAAAAGGAAAGTCATGCTATCTGAGTAGTTTGGCTTTTGTTGAAATTGCATCTGGAAACACTTCATAAGTATAGACAGGGTTTTATAACACATATGTTAAATAGCTTTGGGCTGTTAAGACTTGGCAATGAATTGTATTTGCCGAAGACGAGTAAGACAAAAACTGATAGAACTAAAACAAGAAATAGATTCGTCCACAATAATAATTGAAGATTGCAATATCAGTCTCTCATAAATTGATAGAACAAATAGATATAAAATCAAGAAGGATGTAGAAAAAAAAAAAACACTGTCACCAAATTGATCTCTGTGATATTTCTATAATTCACAACCTATCAGTAATGGAATCACAATATTTAAACCATACATGAAACATTCACCAAAAGAGACTATACTTCCAGCTTATTTTATAAAGTCAGCACTACCCTAATACCAAGACCCATAAAAAGATATTACAAGAAAAATGGCAGACCATAGTATCTCTTTAAGATTGATAGAAAAATCTCCAACAAAATAGAAGCAAATCGGACCTGGCAATATATAAAAAGGAATACCCAGAAAATAAGTTTGACATTCAAAAATTAAGAATGTAACTCACATTAACGAACTTTTTTCATAAGAAAAAAATAATTTTGATATGCAAAAAATCATATCCACTCCTAAAAAATATTTTTCCTAAGAATAAAAGGAAACCTCTTTAACCTGACAAAGGACATCTACAAAAATTATAGCTATCATGTATACTGGTAATAGACTAGATGCTTTTCCTCAAAATTTGGGAACAAGTAAAGGATGGGAAATCTTATCACTACTATTTCATTTCAAACTATGAGCAATAGGGCACAAAAAATAAAAGTCATACAAATCTGAAAGGAAGAAATAGCATTATCTCTGTTTGCAGCTGACCTGATTATATACAAAATCCTAGGAAATCTGCAAAAAAAAAACCCTACTATAATTGACAAGAGGTTTAGCAAGGTTGTGGAATAAAAAATCAATATACAAAATTCGGCTGTATTTCTATTTACCAGTAATCAGCAATTAGAAATTGATATTAACAGATTAGTACAATTTAAATTTACACCAAAATAATAATTACTTAGATATGTAGATGGTGCAATAAGAGCAGGATATGTAGGCTAAAAACTACAAAATCTTTAATCATTAACTTTAAAAGACCAAAATAAGTGAGTATACATTTTATGTTCATGGATGGGAAGATGTAATATTGTTAAGATGTCAGTTCTTCTTAAATTGGAATATATATGTAATATATGCCTAATAAAAATCCTAGCAGAATTTTTTTGTAGCAGTCAACATGCTGATTATAAAATTTATACTAAAAACTCAAGAAATCAGAAGAGCTAAAATAATTCTGAAAAATTAAAAACAAATTTGGAAAATTCACATTACCTGACTTAGAGGCTTACTATAAACTTTGTGGTGTTATATTTGTGTAAAGAGGACATAATGGAACATAAATGGATCAATGAATCAAAATAGATCCATTAATGAACATTAATGGATCAATGAATCAAAATAGAAGTTCCAAAAATAGACTCACACATATATGGCCAATAGATTTTGACAAAAATGCAAAGACCATTCAATGAAGAAAGATAATCTTTTTACAAGTAGTGGAGCAAGAACTTGAAATTTATGTGTAACATGGATCTTAATACACATGTATGTAAAAATTAAAGTAAATAGATCATCAATGTAAATGTCAAACCCCAAACTCCATAGTTTCTAGAGAAAAATATGGAAGAAAATATTTTTGAACTTGAGATACACAACATTTTCTTAGATACAATGTTAAAAGCATAATTCTTAAAATAAATCTTTTGGGATACCTTTTATCTAACAAAAATCCTCAGAAGCAATAAGGAAGCATAGAACTTAGATCTTCAAGTCCCAGTAACAAGCGGCACATGAGTTGGAACTTAAAGAATATGGTCAGTGTCACTCTTCTCTTGTCTCTTCCTAAAGACTTGCATTCTCTCAAGGGACCCCACCAACTAAAATCCACAGCTGTCAAACATCCTGCAGTTTCCTAGAGAGTCAGATACTCTTTAAACTCCACCTCTTGTCATACAGTCACCCGTAATGCACCACCTTTCCCTTCAAAGGGTTAACACCCATTCATCTTTGCATCCCAGCTCACACTTCAGCTCCTCCAGGATAACTCCCTTAACCAATTCTACCTTATCCCCGATAGTACCATGGTATGGGCCGAATTGTGTCCCTCCAAATCTGCGTATGCTGAAGTATTACCCCCTCCCTTACCCCCTGAATGACCATATTAGGATGTAGAATCTTTACAGACCTACAGTCTTTTTTTACTTAAGTTAAAATGGAGTTATTAAAGGATCCCTCGTCCAATATGACTAGTGTCCTAAGAAGTAAAAATTTGGACACAGACACATGCAAAGAGAAGACGATGTGAAGACACAGAAAGAAGATGGCATCTACAAGCCAAGGAAAGAGGCCTGGAGTAGATCTTTTCCTCACCGTCTTCAAAAGGAACTAACTCTGCCAACACATTGATCTCAAATTTCTGGCCCCCAGCCCTGTGAGAAAAGACATTTCTGTTGCATAAAGCCACTCAGTCTGTGGTACTTTGTGATGGAAGCGCTAGCAGATGAATACAACGCCACAACTACCTGGTGCTCCTATTGCACATCTCTGTTCTCAGTCTTTGCAGTCAGTTAACAGGCGATGATGCAGTTGCTTATTTAAATGATCTTTGTCCTCTGTTAGGCTATGAGTTCCATTAAGACAGGGACTACACTTTTCTTGTTCATAGTCGTATCATTAGGCTCCAAGTCATAGCCTATTATATAATAATTACTAAATATAACATATACAGGTTCATTGTATAAATTGCATATTTATATAATAATTGGTAATTTCAATAGGAAAAATCTGAATAGTACCAAATAAGTTGAAAAACAAAAAGGTAGCTATAGATAATGCATAAGGAAATGCTATAGAAAATGCATAAGTATATTGTATATACCAGGAACTTAAAAATATTAACTTGTATTTACCAGGAACTTAAAATATTAGCTCATTTAATTCCCATGTTTTGCATTAAGAATCAATGGAAGCTCAATAAGCTATTCAAGTGTGTGTGTGTGTGTGTGTATATATGTATATATATATATCACAGAATAAGGTCTGAAAACATCTAAATCAGAGAATGGCAAACTTTTCCTAAAGAGGACTGAATAGCAATTATTCTAGCCTTTGCAGATCAGACACTCTCTGTCACAGCTGTTCAACTCCAGCATCATGGTGTAAAAGCAGACACACACAGTGCACAAATGAAGGGGTGCAGATATATTACAGTAAAATTTCATTTGCAAAAACAGGTAGTGGACTGGTTTGGTGGTGGTTTGTCAAGTTTTGATTTAAAATCTTGTCTTTTAAATCTACTGTACCACCCATTTGATAAAGCAATTCGAACTTGAAATTCGATTTTTATGCCCCCTTTTAAAGCCTGTGTAAGAATTCCAATTAAGAACTGTTTGTCTGTGTTTTTAATACATGATGATGTATCTCTCACTGTGACGGTTTAATTAGTATACAATTCACGCCTGGTTAAATGTAAATGAAGGGCTTACTTCATGATAATTTAAAATGCTCTGTTGTATCATGAACGGTTATTAAAAGCCTCATTGACATGATTGCTTATTTTGTTTTAAAATTTATTGTCAGGATGCAAGTTGGCAGGTTTTAACCATTCTTTTTGTAAATACTAAACAATTCTATATCATGGAAGAAAAACATCAACTAGAATAGTTTCTTTGAGGCCTATATTATGAAAACCAGTATAATAATTTTAATACATACCTTATGTGTTTATTCAACAATAGATATGTTATAGTGGGAAGCCAGATAGCTGTTGAATGATCCCAAATAGATCCCTACATGATCAATGGTAACTTAGTTTTTTAGTGGGGTTAAAAGCACATTCTCAATATCTCTCTTTCACCTTGTTTAGTCTTTTTTATTTTTCTTACTGAAAGAAAAGATTTCTGAAGGTCATGGTTGAGAAAGTGAGTGTCTCTGTATGGGAAAGGGGATTCTAGAATCTTTGGAACAATGTCTTTCACTTGATAACTCTAGGAAATATATATATGGGATTCATTAAGCAAGATTTATAAAATCATTCCATCTAACCAAATGCTTTTCAATTTGTCTTATACTTAAAAACCATATGGTTCTTTTTTTTTATTTTTTATTTTAGAAAACAGGAGGATTCATGGAGTTCATACATGGAGATTATGATTTTGTATATGAGAAATGAGGCTAAGATTTTGCACCTTAAATTAGCAGTCAGAAATTCAAATCTGAATTTTAAACTCAGACAGATTATCTGAACATAAAAATTTAGGAAACATCACCTAATTTCATAGGTCAATTTGAATTTTCTGGTGGCTGGGTTTATTAATGATGTAAAATTCAACAGAAGTAGGATATGACAGGGTCAAACAATGGTTTCCTACAGCCCTGGAGGAATTAGTGTAGATCACAGCACAGATGAGTGTAGATTTGTAAACCCTTCCTGGCCTCAATCCATTTTGACCTCTGATAGAGCGGCAGAATTAGACAGAAAAAATGTGGAAAGAAGATTTATTTCTACAAAGGATATGAGATTTTACCACCAGCTTATATTATAGCACAATTATATTCCAGGAAAGTCAGGATCATCTTCCACCTCTATCCCCGGCTTTTTCTTAGCTGTTTATTTTCTTAATCGTGTTAAAATTAATGGGCACATCATGCTGCATAGGTATGCTAGGTATACTCACATTAAAATAAGAAACAAGACAAGGGCTTCGTTCTCACGCTAACACCTCTGTTTTTTAACATTACTCTGTGTATACTAGCTGAAGAAATAGCTGAAGATTATACAATATACTTACAAATCTGAAACTACAATAGAGGTCCTTCATCAGGTGGAGATGATTGGGTTTAGAGTCAGCAGAACTGTCACTGGGCAAAGAAATGATGCAATGACTGAGGTTGAGGGTGTAAGTCAAAGCCAGTCCAGACAGGGTAAGTGATGAATTCTAGAGAAAGACTTTAGTAGTGTGGAGCAAAGATGCGCTTTCCAAATTCCAAGGAGCCTGATCCCAAGCTGTTCCAACAGTAGACTTCAGGAATAAATGCCAGTAGGATAGTAGAAACATTTTTCAGAAATACAGAAATATTTTTCAGTAGCCAAAAGGGCATGAGAATCCTGAGTATCTGAGAATTCTGTCTTCCCTGCAATATAACAACATTGTGAAAGGCACATCTCAATTATTCATAAATCTAAGTGCTATCTATGTGAGAAGATTGAACAGAGAATAACATTTTGATAAAGATCACAACATTTCTACATTTTAATTCTATTGCCTCAGATTCTTACTGAACAACTAGACCAAAAAAGGTAAAGATATAGGGCTGGGCATAGTGGCTCATGTCTAAACCAAGCACTTTGGGAGGCCGAGGGAGCAAGTTCACCTGAGCCCAGGAGTTCAAGGCTACAGTGAGCCATTACCACACCGCTGCAGTCCAGCCTGGGCCACAGAGCAAAATGCTGGCTCTTAAAAAATAAAAATAGATGCCATTTGTCTATTTCGGCTTTTGTTGCTATTGGTTTTGGTGTTTTGGAGCACATCCTATGCTCATGGTTTGGAAGAATCAATATTGTGAAAATTACCATACTGCCCAAAGCAATCTACAGATTCAATGCAATTCTTATCAAAATACCAATATCATTTATCACAGAATTGGAAAAAAAATCTAAAATTCATATGGAACCAAAAAGGAGCGCAAATAACCAAAGCAATCCTAAGTAAAAAGAACAAATCTGGAGGCATCACATTGCCAAACTTCAACTTATGCTACAAGGTTATAGTTACCAAAACAGCATGGCACTGGTATAAAAGTAGACACGTGGACCAATGGAACATAATAAGAACCCAGAAATAAAGCCAAATACTTAGAACAACCTAATCTTGGACAAAGCATATGACAACATAAATTGGGGAAAGGACACCCTATTTAATAAATAGTGCTGGGAAAACTGAATAGCCAGATGCAGAATGAAACTGGATCCCTCTCTTTCAATTTATACAAAAATCAACTCAAGATGAATTCAAGACTTACATTTAAGACCTGAAAAAATAAAAATTCTAGAATATAACCTAGGAAAAATTCTTCTGGACTTTGGCCTGGGCAAAGAATTCATTACTAAGGCCCCCAAAGCAAATGCAACAAAAACCAAAATAAATAAATGGGACCTAATTAAACTAAAAAACTTCTTCACAGAAAAGAAATAATTATCAAAGGAAACAGACAACCCACAGAGTGGGAGAAATAGTTGCAAATATGCATCCGACAAAGGACTAATATCCAGAATCTACAAGGAACTGAAACAAATCAGCAAGAAAAAAATAATAATCACATCAAAAAGTGGGCAAATGATGCAAATAGACATTTCTCAAAAGAAGATATACAAATGTCCAAAAACAAGAAAAACTACTCAACATCACTAATCATTAGGGAAATGCAAATTAAAACTATAATACAATGAGATACCATCTTACTCTGCAGGACGGCCATTATTAAAAAGTAGATGTTGGCATGGATGTGGTGAAAAGGGAATGTTGGTGCATTGCTAGTGGTAATGTAAATTAGTAAAAACTATGGAAAACAGTATGTAGAAAAAATATATATATTTATTTTATTTTATTTTATTTTATGTTTTGAGACGGAGTCTCGCTCTGTCACCCAGGCTGGAGTGCAGTGGCGCGATCTCGGCTCACTGCAAGCTCCGCCTCCCGGGTTCACGCCATTCTCCTGCCTCAGCCTCCCGAGTAGCTGGGACTACAGGCGCCACCACCACGCCCGGCTAATTTTTCGTATTTTTTAGTAGAGACGGAGTTTCAGCGTGTTAGCCCGAATGGTCTTGATCTCCTGACCGCATGATCTGCCCGCCTCGGCCTCCCAAAGTGCTGGGATTACAGGCGTGAGTCCCCGCGACCGGCCCAACAGTATGTGGAATTCTTAAAGAACTAAAAGTAGATCTACCATTCATTCAGCAATCCCACAGCTGTGTAGCTACCGAAAGGAAAAGAAGTCAATATATCAAAAAGACACCCGCATGCATATGTTTATTGTAGCACAATCCACAATTGCAAACATAGGGAACCAACCCAAGTGCCCAAAGACCAGTGAGTGCATGAAGAAAATGTGGTATATAGACACATGAACTACTACTCAGCCGTAAAAAGAAAGAAATAATGTGTTTTGCAGCAACTTAGATGGAGCTGGAGGTCATTTTTCTAAGTGAAGTAACTCAAGATTGTTAAACCAAAAACCGTATGTTCTTGCTTTTAAGTAGGAGCTAAGATATGGGTATGCAAAGGCATATAGAGTGATGTAATAAACTTTGGTGACTCAGAAAGGGGAGAATGGAAAGGGGGTGAGGGACAAAAAAGTCTACATATTGGGTACAATGTACACTACTTGGGTGATGGGTGCACTAAAATCTCACAGATTTCACCCCTATGCAATTCATCCATTAACCAAAAACCACTTATATTTTAAAAGCTATTGAAACATATAGGTATATAAAGTGTAACTCAGCTGACTGCCTTCGAAGAATAATAATTTGGGATGACAATAAGTTGATAGTGTAGTCATAAGATCTGGCAATAACTTTTCCAGGAGATATCTTAAGCAAAATGATGGAGGGCTACCCATCATTGCACATTGAATGCTGATATTCTTGACTTTAATAGGAAAGCATTTATCTTTTGCACCTGTTCCAGTATATGCATAGCTGTCATGTATTCCAACAAAAGAGAGGAGAAACTGTCACTATGATTTAAGAACTATGCATTGGCATAAGAAAAAGTAACATATTTTGAGCAGTTAGAATTTATTTTTCTTGCTGTGTTATGCCTAGTTTCTACAATGAATTATTTAAATTTTGTTTAATAGTATTAGTCTTTTCCTATTGAGCTCATTAGTATGGCTTTATTATAGAAGGCTCTTTGAATTTCACCCAGAATTTCAAACTTTCAAGCAAATAATTTGACTGGAATTTTAATATAGATTATAACAGTCATTTAATTTAAAAAAATTACAATACAAGCAATTATTTTTTTCAGAATTGAAACTAAAGCCTAACATTATGGAAGTTCAAGGCTCTCATTACAATAAAGAAGAGAAAAGTTTTGATGTCATGACTCTTTAAATAGTCAAAATGCAAATATCGGCAGAGGGCAGTTGTCTATGTGTTCTGAGGTCAGGAATACTAAAGCTGCCTCTTTTTCATCTCAAACAATTTCTCATGTGAATAAATATCGCTTATTGCTCCACCCTGTTCCTTGCTAAGAACTTGCTAAGATAACGGAAGGCTTTCTGGACTCCAAGTGAAAAAAAAAAAAATACCTCTGCCCAAATGTCCTAAATGGACATAAAAAAGCCAAAGTATTTTTTTCCCTAAAAATTAAACAAAAAGACAAATTCTAGAGAAATAAAAAGGGGAAGCTGGAATTTTTATGGCCAAATTTAGCATTCGCTATCCCAACGCTAATGCTACAAAACACTTTTCAGGGAGTGCTACCCAAAGGAAGGCACTGACAAACTAAACAAGACATATTTTCTTGTTTCGAAAAGGGGAAGAGATATCCAATTACTTGAGGGTCACATATGCATTCAGCTTTTAATCCAAATCAAAAATTTAAAATTTAGAATAATCATGTCACGTCCAGCAATCTTCTCAGAACATTCATCTTGGTCATTTATATAATGAATTATCCAGTGTAAAAGTTGGATCTATTTTGCATAATACTGCGGATTTCTTATTTACCCTGAGATCAGTAAAAAATATTTAAGAATGTTTAGTTACATGAAAATTTATTTGGTAAGAACTACCAACAAAAAAATCACCAGAATTGTTTCCTTTCATAACATCTTTCATGTTTCCATTCAATTACTTAGAAATAAATGTTAGAAAATAATGGACTGGGCCGGGCGCGGTGGCTCAAGCCTGTAATCCCAGCACTTTGGGAGGCCGAGACGGGTGGATCACGAGGTCGGGAGATCGAGACCATCCTGGCTAACACGGTGAAACCCCGTCTCTACTAAAAAAATACAAAAAACTAGCCGGGCGAGGTGGCGGGCGCCTGTAGTCCCAGCTACTCAGGGAGGCTGAGGCAGGAGAATGGTGTGAACCCGGGAGGCGGAGCTTGCAGTGAGCTGAGATCTGGCCACTGCACTCCAGCCTGGGTGACAGAGCGAGACTCCGTCTCAAAAAAAAAAAAAAAAAAAAAAAAGAAAATAATGGACTGAATAGATTTATACATTTTAGAAAATCAATTCATTCCAAATATTTAATAACAATAATGAACAATATTTTTATTGAATAAGTCTGTATCTTTCAAATGGTAGATAAATATGAAGAACTAAAGATATATAAAATTCATATTTTATGGTTTTAGGAATGTGCTGTGGTTAAACTCTAAACACAAATTTTGTTTAAAATTCAAAATAGCTTTTAGAGAGATATTTTATTAAAGCAATTAATTTGGTTGTTTTACTTGTGCATTGAATGTTTTGCAATTGAGTAGTTACTATAATTATGTCATTACAATAATTATGCAATTACTTTCAGTGATTATATCATTTAATTATATAAGTATGCTTACAGGAATTAGTTGTATAATTAGAACATGTAATTACATAGTAAAATAGAAAACTGTATTGTAAAACACACTAAGTTGGACATATTGGCCTATTTCAAATTATAATATACAAAGTATTTATCCTGTGTAAGATTTCTTATAATTTTTAAAAACTTTATTTTGAGATAATTATTACTTTTCAGAAAGTCCATATTCCTTTCATCCTAATATCCCATTCCTATTTGCCAACTGTTCCCATTATGTCTATTTTATGAAAAAAATCCAATTCCAGGATCATTCGTTCCACTTAATTGTCATATCTCTTTAGACTCCTTCAATATGTATCACTCTATCAATCATTCTATCATCCTTCTATTTTTCTATATCTATCAGTCTAGCTATCCATCTAGTTATGGAAAGTATGGTTCATTAAAGTTGAGTTATGTTCTTTTTGACAGGCTTCCACCAGGTTTTTAGTATTTCCTTAATTTATGTCACATTAACATGTTTCTGGCTGATCTTGTATTTTGCCTACACATCCCTAGAATCAGTCATTTCTCTAAGAAGCTGCTTCCTTTCCAGGGAGAATGGTATTTAGAAACTGAGGTCTTGGTACTAGGTGTACTCATTGTTCCTGGAGTGTTGCTATTCCTAAGCTTTCTTGATAAACAAAGCCAGGAAAAAAATACACACACACACAGTGTATAATCACACATACAAACACGCAAACACACACAAAAATATGTTTTCCATTGGCATTTTTTCTATATCTATCTATACATATTGATAACCATGAGTTTACACCGAGGTTTTCAAATCCAACACATCAAGGTTTGTTTCTGCTTTCCCATTTTCATTTTTCTAAATATCTTCTCCAATTTCAGAAATCTTGGTCTCATAATCCTTAATATATTTACTAATTACTCAATTGCCTCTACTTTATCAGTCTCTGACTTCACATACACACTGTCCTGCTCAGCTGCCATTTACCACTGCTCAACTTTCACCCTGCTTACTTGCTTTTTTCACATGGGCCCCAACTCCATCCTGAGGTCATGGAGGTGAGGGAGAAAAGTGACTTCAGAGGGTACAAGCCTAGTCTTTGACAGCTTTCATATGGCGTTGAGCCTGTGGGTGCACAGAAGTCAAGAATTGAGATTTGAGAACCTCCACCTAGATTTCAGAGGATGTATAGAAATGCCTAAATGTGCAGGCAGAAGTTTGTGTAGGGGTGGGGCCCTCATAAAGAGCCTCTGCTAGGTCAGTGCAAAAGGGAAATGTGGGGTTAGAGCCCCCACACAGCGTCCCCACTGGAGTACTACCTAGTGGGGCTGTGAGAAGTGGGCCATCATCCTCCAGACCCTAGAATGGTAGATCCACTAGCAGCTTGCACTGTGCACCTGGAAAAGCTGCAGACACTCGGTGCCAGCCTGTGAAAGCGGCCAGGAGGGAGCTTATACCCTGCAAGGCCACAGGGGCCGAGCTGTCCAAGACCATGGGAACTCACCTCTTGCATCAGCGGGACCTGCATGTGATATACGGAGTCAAAGGAGATCATTTAGGACTTTTAAGATTTGGAAGCCCTGTTGGATTTTGTACTTGCATGGGGCCTGTAGCCCCTTTGTTTTGACCAATTTCTCCCATTAGGAATGGGTGTATTTACCCAATGTCTGTATCCCCATTATATGTAGGAAGTAACTAACTCGATTTGATTTTACGGGCTCATAGGTGGAAGGGACTTGGCTTGTCTCAGATGAGACTTTGGACTGTGGACTTCCGAGTTAATTCTGAAATGAGTTAAGACTTTGGGGAACTATTGAGAAGGCAAGATTAGCTTTGAAATATGAGGACATGAGATTTGGGAGGGGCCAGGGACAGAATGATATGGTTTGGCTCTGTCTCCCCACCCGAATCTCACCTTGAATTGTAATAATCCCCACATGTCATGGGAGCGACCCAGTGGGAGGTAATTGAATAATGGAGGCAGGTTTTCCCATGCTATTCTTATGATAGTGAATTGGTCTCATGAGATTGATGGTTTTATAAAGGGGAGTTCCCCTGCACATCTCCTCTTTTTGCCTGCTGCCACGTAAGACATGACTTTGCTCCTCTTTCCCTTTCCTCCATGATTCTGAGGCCTCCCCAGCCATGTGGAACTGTGAGTCAATTAAACCTCTTTTCTTTATAAGCTACCCAGTCTTGAGTATGTCCTTATTAGCAGCATGAGAATGGATTAATACAGGTACTGTCTTGAAGTTCAGTCATTTTTTTCTTTCTTCGTGCTGTTAATTCATACTGGTGGTTTTTTTCATTAAAAATATTTTATTTTAAATTTGTTCAGTCTTATCTGAGTCCTCTTTTATATATTCAACTTGTCTTCTTATCCTTAAATGTATTCCCTGTCTTTTGCACATGTGGACGTATTTATAGTAACTGTTTAAACAATCTTGTCTGCTAATTCCATCAACTTTTCATTTTTGTTTTATTTCTCTTGCTCTTCTCTTCATTATGCATTATAACTTTGAATGCCTTTCTTGAATTCCTAATAATTTTGCATTGGATGTCAAACTCAGTAAATTTTACATTTTGACATGCCAAATTTGGTTTTATTATTTTAAGTTATGTTATGTAAATGTTAAATTTAGCATTAATTTAACATTACATTAGCTCCACCACTAAGGTGAGTCACTTCTCAGGACTCTACTCAGTGCACCATGTATTATGAGGTCTTTCCACTCTGGTTGGTGAGAACACAACTATTCTCAACAATGTATGGGATGCATGAATTGTTCATTCTACTCTTCTTTGATTCTTTCCTCAATCTTAGGAAGTTTCCTCTAAGGCATATTCATAGTACTACTCAGCCAAAGGCTTGAAAATATCTTTATTTAGATCTCTGGAAATTTCTCCCTGTACAGATTCCTCTCACTGAATATTCTGTCTCACATATTCTATTCAGTCTTTGTCTCAGAAATTCAAAGAGACTATCAGCCTTAATTTATGTCCAGTTTTGTACTGTGGCTGAGAAATTGCCTTTGGACCATTTCCTTACTAAATACTGGACATTATTCTCAGTATTTTACAAGGACTAAGACTTCCAATATTCACCACAATGTAGTGAAAATCACATTAGTACTTTCATTTTGCAGACAATAAAACTGAGATACAGAGAGGTTAAATAATCTACCCAAAGTCGTACATTAATCTCTTATACCCCACGATATGCTGTCACATTATACCTTGGCCAATGGTATAAATACCTGTTTTATCAAACCCTACTATTTCTAGCAACTAATAGATGTGGAATAACTTTTATTGTATGTCTGTTTTAATTGCATATATCATTCAATACGCTTTTACCTAAAAGCACTTAAAAGGATTTTGATAACTTCCATGATATTTCTGTCTGTATCTCAATACTTCAAGAAGACTTAGCAACCACTTTAAATTATTCTGATAAACTTAGAAGAGTTAATAAGAACAAAAATGGAAGAGTTTTGGAGACAATGCAAAGAAGATTTAAAAAGTCAGTAATAAATCGATACTTCTGAATTTATCTGTCTGGAGACATCAACAAAATATATGACTTTCCATTGTAGGTGGTATCACCAAATATTACAGAACTGAAAAAAACTGTACACCAATGCTATGAGAAGATACTACATGTATAAAATACATCTTACAAAAAATAAAAAAGTAAGCCAGGCATGGTGGTGCGTGCCTGTAATCCCAGCTACATGGGAGGCTGAGGCAGGAGGATCACTGGAGCCTAAGAGATTGTGGCTATGGTAAGTCATGATTATGCCACTGTTCTCCATCCTGGGCAACAGAGCAAGACCGTGATGCAAAATAATAAATAAATAAAGTATCAATTTTCCAATGATTTCTCATTGTCAAAATTCTCAGTGTCATAAGAATTCTAAGTCTTATATTTCTCTCTTTATTTCCTTTTAACTACCAAATCACAAACATAGGCAGAGGCTGTGTTCTTTTCCACGCATTTATTCCACCTTAACTGCTAAATAACTTCGAAACTTGTTGTTTAGACAGTTATTTATGAAATACAAAACCGATCACATATGTCAGTTTCACAAAACCCTTTGACATAAATCTAACAGTTATACCTCTTTTTCGTAATAAGTGTTCTCATGTGCATGTTATTTGGAGGCATATATTTATTTTTTGTATCTATATAAAAATATATGTATTATATCCTCTTGAGTTTCTTTTCTGACAAAAACAGCACAATATGCTGGACAGGAAAGAGCACGGGGTCTGGATTCAGACTGAGCTAGATTAAATCTCTTGCTATGACTCATACAGCTGTGTAATCTAGTGCAAGTTACATAACTTTTTGAACCTCAGTTTCTCTGTAGATAAAAACAGGGATACTACTACCTATCTTGATTAATTGAGAGGACATAAGATATTTTATGTGTAGTAACAAGCACGGCATAAATGCTCAATAAATAGTATGTTTTGTAACTAAAACATCTTATATTTGATTGCAACTGAGTGTCATAAAACATGAATTTAAGAAGATAAAAAGTGAAAAATGACTAAACAAATGGAATTGAAAAGTTGTAATAAGCATCCCCTTTTTCAGAATTCAGGAGATGATGTTATCAATGCTAAGTTAATTTCATACAATATAGTTTCATCAGTAGTTAAAAATCAAAAGTATTTATTTAGGTCATTAGTATATCACCTTCAAATAAGTAACTCAAATTGAAATGTCTCCAATAATCTTAGGAAATAACTCTTATTAACATTTCATCATGTATCAGATTGTAAGTGAAAAAAATTCATTTCAGGAAGAATTAAATAAGAGGAAACATAAGAAATGAAACACTGAATCGGAAGTAATTTTCCATAGGGTTTTGCCAGTGGTATCATTGAAATTTGTTCCAAATAGCTATTTTATGATAGACAATAAAAGCATTTAGAATTGTTGTAGTTAACGACAGAAACCAAGACTAGCAAAATCACTAGTGACAATATAATTAAACATAAATTCTACATATATACATAAATTAATCCCCAACCTATTCTGAGTTTATTAATCTGGTAATGTATCATCTTCCAAATACAGAAAGAGAAAGCAAATTAAGTGAAACATATATCTGAGCAACCCAGACAGATGTGACAAAGCCCATAATTTGAAAGAAGATAAAAAGTCCTTTGCATAGTCACTAGGGGTCTATTCATGAATGTACTGAATTTTCCCCTGAATTACAGTAACCAAATTTCCTTGCCTGCCGAAGATTTACACTGAAGATAAGTAAGGAAAAATCCATAGAGGTTGATACATTGACAGCAGCAAAAATTGTAGACTGACTATCACTGTTGAAATGAAAAGAAAGGGACTGTTAAAAGTTGATTTTCTGTTCTTGTGATAGTTTGCTAAGAATGATGGATTCCAGCTGCATCCAAGTCCCTACAAAGGACTCAAACTCATCCTTTTTTATGGCTGCATAGTATTCCATGGTGTATATGTGCCACATTTTCTTAATCCAATCTGTCACTGATGGACATTTGGGTTGATTCCAAGTCTTTGCTATTGTGAATAGTGCTGCAATAAACATACATGTGCATGTGTCTTTATAGCAGCATAATTTATAATCCTTTGGGTATATACCCAGTAATGGGATGGCTGGGTCATATGGTACATCTAGTTCTAGATCCTTGAGGAATCGCCATACTGTTTTCCATAATGGTTGAACTAGTTTACAATCCCACCAACAGTGTAAAAGTGTTCCTATTTCTCCACATCCTCTCCAGCAAAAACCAAACACCGCATGTTCTCACTCATAGGTGGGAACTGAACAATGAGATCACTCGGACTCAGGAAGGGGAACATCACACACCGGGGCCTATCATGGGGAGGGGGGAGGGGGGAGGGGGGAGGGATTGCATTGGGAGTTATACCTGATGTAAATGATGAGTTGATGGGTGCAGCACAGCAACAGGGCACAAGTATACATATGTAACAAACCTGCACATTATGCACATGTACCCTACAACTTAAAGTATAATAATAATAAATTAATTTAAAAAAAAAAGTTGAGTTGAGATAGTTAAAATGCATATGAAGAAAGCAAGTTGCAATGTATAACAAAAATTGTAAATTTAATCAAGTGAGCATAGCTCTTGTTTTAGATGTTTTAGTTTGTTATGTGTTGTAGACAAGTAGAGATCAGCAAATGCATTATTTCCTAATGTGTTTGGACTGCTTCTTGGCCAGTTTAGGTATTACTTATTTCCTGTTCTTTTCAGTGACTTTCTAAGCAGCTGTATAGAAATAATTTTTAAATTAATAATTTCAACATCACCTGTTGTTTCCTGACTATTTATCATGCTGCTATAAAGACACATGCACATGTATGTTTATTGCGGCACTATTCACAATAGCAAAGACTTGGAACCAACCCAAATGTCCATCAATGACAGACTGGATTAAGAAAATGTGGCACATATACACCATGGAATACTATGCAGCCTTGAAAAAGGATGAGTTCATGTCCTTTGTAGGGACATGGATGCAGCTGGAAACCATCATTCTCAGCAAACTATCTCAAGGACAAAAAACCAGACACCACATGTTCTCACTCATAGATGGGAATTGAACAATGAGAACACTTGGACACAGGAAGGGGAACATCACACACTGCAGCCTGTCATGGGGTGGGTGGAGGGGGAGGGATAGCATTAGGAGATATACCTAATGTAAATGAAGAGTTAATGAGTGCAACATGCCAACATGGCACAAGTATACATATGTAACAAACCTGCACGTTGTGCACATGTGCCCTAGAACTTAAAGTGTAATAAAAAATTAAAAAATAATGATTTCACCATCTTTGACTTAATTTCAAACATACCTTGTCATTATTAAATGGTAATGGAAAATGTGATCTTTTGGAGACATCAATGGCTATAGCACAGAATTGACTACTAAAATAATGATGCTTTCACTAACCAGAGTAATTTTTATGAGTTTAATGGGGTAACCTCAATATATCTGGATCGTTCATGTAAATGGAACACCTCTTCTGTGTGTCAATTTAAAGGAAGCCCTATTATTAACTTCAACTTTCTTGGATGTGTAAAGTAGTATTAAAAACTATGCAGCTTAGTACACATAAACCTTGTTTTTGCAAACTGCTTACTTTTCTGACATTTTGATTAGATAGTCAAACTTCTTTGACAAAGCTTTCATTACACCATATCAAATGAAATAGAGAAAAATAAATATCAATATTTGTAAAGAGGGTATCAGGGATACCCCATGAGGTAGATATTATGGTGGATTTGTACCATGTCAAATTAGCTAAGCTAAAACTCTTTTTCATTGTATTTTCATTCCTTTATGATCCTACGTTGAAACTGGCCACAAGGGGAATTTGTGCAAAACCGGAAGGCAGAAGTCAAGGGGCAACCACTGGTACACACTAAAAGTTGTTATAAGATGGTACTGCTGCTGTTCATGCAGGGCTTTGCTGATGATGTGTTTGTGTTGTGGACATGGGGCAGCAGACAGACCAAAGTTCCTCCAGCTCTTGCCTGATACATTTTTTTTTTTCATAGATTCTGAGTCTTGGGCCAGATACCCTTTATTGCTCTGTAGCAAATGGTGCTAGTCTATCCACCACTCACAGCATCAGGATTAATATCAGTGAGAGGCAGAGGAGGTTTCAAGTAGATTTCTTGATTCCAGTTTTTAATTTTTATTTTCACTTTTTGTGGATATGTAATAGTTGCACATATTTGTGGGCTAAAGGTGGTATTTTGATACAAGCATACAATGTGTAATGATCAAATCTACCCCAATTAATATCATCTTTCCTTCTTTACTACAAGCTTTGCTGACTTCAGGGCAAACACTAGATTCAGAAACAACTGCTTTAAAACAGGCCACTTAACTAGTTCTCGCCATTGTGTAAGGTCTAATCTTTGTAATCAACGCCTTATTCCGTATTATTAGCAGTGGTTCTGTACCTCTGACCATCACTAATTGATATAGAAAGTGATGTAGCCAGTAGAATATAGGGTGATGATGACAGAGAACTTGTTTGTATTGTTTTCTGTTGTTTCTTCAATGATGAGAACATTGTCTGGCATGTAGTGGATTCTCAACAGATAATGGTGGAATGAGGACTTCAAGGGTCAGGACTGAGGAGAGGCAAGAGAAAAGATATTGGAGTGCCAGGAAGGATAGAACAATGAACCTGTTGTGAACCGTATTGATACATCGTCCTTGCTACAACATAGGTAATACTAACATTTATCAATATCTAAAGTCTGCACAATCTATTATTTAGCTACTAGATATATATGGCTATTGAGACCATGAAATAAGACTAGTGTGAATTAAGATGTTCAGTAAGCATAATATATATACCAGGTTTCAAAAACTTGTCAAACAAAGAAAAATATCAAATTAATAATTTGTATCTTGATTACTATTTGAAACAACAATATGTTGGATGTATTGGGTTAAATAAACTATACTGTTAAAATTCTTTTTTTAATCTGTAATGTGGCTACTAGAAAATTTAAAATTAAGTATTTAATTGACATATTTCTGTTAGACATACTTCTCTTGTTTGTCTAAGTGCTCCTCTTGTAGAGGTTTCTAAAATCATTGCAAATCAGAGCAACCTCATTTTATTGACGTGTAAAACTAGATGTCTTATAAAGGTAATCTTCAAATAATGACATCTTAATGTCATTAATGTCATTTAATCTTCACAAGAGATCTTTGGTTTACCCATTCTTTACTGATAGGGAGTCCCATCTAAAATGGGCTAGGCACTTTGGGAGGTACATACATTGTAACAGAAAAACTCTCTTGAATCAGGAGCTGTGTCTTTTAACATCTTTTGTAGTTGATTTTACCAGTAAAAGTAGCATTCCTTTCTGTACAAAACCGAAAAAACAGACTTCCATTAAGCATGAAGCAGCTTTTTGTGTCCAGGACTCTTTAGGTAAGAATATCTTTCAAATTTGCTTTTGCTGATAGTGCTGTATTTCAGTGTCTCTCTAGTAATTGCCTTAAAATATCAAATTCTCACTGCCTCCTAAAATCACAAAAGATTTATAGCAAAAATTGCCTTTGATTGTATCATAAAGAATATGCATATATATTCATTTTATAACCTATATTTTATAATTTCAAAATATACAGACATCCTCTTGACAGTTCCATGGATGACTTTGGAATTATGTTTTGAATGTAAGTTGATTGTATGAACAAGAGTCCAATAAAAGTTTTAATAATTTTACTTTTCTGTCAAAAGCTGTGTCTAATGGTGATTAATAAATTCTCCTAGGTACAACTTCAACTTCCTCTGTACTTTCAGGTTCTGATTTTTCTTAGATCTTGCTTGATTTTACAAAAAATAGACAAATGTTTGAAATACATTTTTTGACAAAAAGTTATGGATGTTTGAATCGCATTTTGAAGCTTGTTCTCCAAATCTAAATATGCCATTCTTTCTGAAACAGGTATTGCCACAGATCTTTTTTTAATCTAGTCTTCTCATGAGATATACAAACTTATGAACTTAGATTCTTCTAGAAATACCATTTTTGTTAATGTTGTCTGCTAGAATTACAAGTTGAAGATGAGTAAAATAACATTTCTTTCTTTCAGATGTTTGGATCATTTGCTATGAGTTTAAACATTTTACAGAGGAAAAATAGGATTTATTATTTTACTAAATTTCAATGTTGAGATTAATTTAATCAGTATGAATAAATTATCATATATTCATTATTATATTATTAGATGTAAATGAATGCCCTAATGATATAGTCTTTGTAAGTAAGGTTCTCTTTGGTTTGTTATTTTAGATAATATTTATTACTAGATAGTTTATATTCCAGTTTATTATAGTACAAAGTAAAATGATTTGAAAAAATATTTCTATAAATTGAATAAAAGAAGTTATCTCTCTAACTTGTCCAGAATTAATCTGAATTTGGAAATGTTTTCTAAAAAATCAGATAATCTGACCATTTACAGGTATTTTATATTATTTGCATTTGGTTTGGATTTACAGAATCTGAAACTAGTTTAAAATTTACAAGGTATTTTAATGACTTTCAGAGAAGATAAGAAGTGACCATGATCCAACTGCGTCTTCAAGCTACCCAGTTGCCTCTCATTTCACATGTGCTCTGCTCATTGGTGGATACAGCTACCAGCATGGCTTTAATGACCTTAAAAATGCCAATGGCTCCCAAATCTACCACTCAATATTCAATACACACACAAACACACACACACACATATATATGTCAGATAGTTCATGACTTACAACAGTTCAGCTTCCAACTGACTTTATGATGGGTTTGTTGGGGTATTAAATGAATTTTCACTTCATGATATTTTTGACTTGGGTTTATCAGGATATAGCCCCATACTTGGTTGACAAGCATTTGCATTCAAAGTTCAATAGTTATTACAAATCAATGTGACTGAAGCTGAATTCCAATTATAATCTCTTCACCCCATATCTTAAAACCTGTTCTTCTTCCTTAATTCACCATCAATTCATGATTCTACTCTCTATTTAGTCAGCAGTGAAAATACCAGGTTGAATGGACTTTGGCAAATTCTCTTGAATGGGCATCCCCATCCCCTTTATTTGTACATGACTGTGCACATTTGGGTATAATGTTCACTTTTAAACTTGTATCCAAAGATGTAGTAGTAAAATATAAACCCTAAGTCCACTATAATATAGATGTACCCTGTAATCCAGGAGCTATAATTAAAAATAATAACAAGACAAAATGACATTTCACAAAAGAGATTATAGAAATGAACACTAAAAGTGTTAAACATTATTTGTTATCAAGAAAATGAACACTGGAATTACAACGAGATATAAATTAACCCACAAATATTTAAAACTGCACTGAGAAGTTCCTCTTCTGGCTCAGTGAATAACAGAAAATGTATATACCATGCCATGTGAAACAATTGAAAAACAAAGGGAAATATGGAAACAATGGTATTTCAAGACAGTAAACTTTGGGCAACAAAGGACAGTAATCACTAAGAGAAGAGAAACAAATAATGTGAGCTGATTGCTAAAGTACCCTGACTGGAGAATGCATCCCTTCCAGGGAGGAGAAAATCAGGAACATGCATGGCAGTCACCTTCCTTTGAAAAGAGAATATGGAGAAGTCCAGGTGGTAGGCTATATCAAGAGCATGAATTAACTGTAAGATAATTTCAAGTGCCCTAGTTTATATGTAACTGGAAGACTTAAAAGGAAGAAGGAGAAAGTATTTTTGAAGAGATTATACCTGTTTGTTTTTCCAAATATGATAAAAGTTATAAATCCACATATCCAAGGAGCTCAATATCTCTAAACATGAGAAATATGAAGGAAGCATGCCGGGTCACACCATAATCAAATTGCTTAAGACAAGAGATTAAAAATAAGTTTTTAAAAATGGCATGTATCTACAGAGAAGCAAAGATGACAATGAAAGCAGCCTTCTGATTGGAAATGGTGGAAGCCAGGAAACAGTGGTGTACCATCCATAAAGTACTTAAAAGAAAAAAAAATAGCCACCCTAAAATTCTGTACCCAGCAAAGAGTGAAATTTTCAAAAGTGAAATTTAAATAGAGACTCTTTAGATATAAAAATGCTGAGAGTTGCACCAAAAGCCTTGCACTAGAAAAATGTAAAACAATTTCTCCAGGAAGTACAAAAAGACACCAGTGGAAATATTGGTTTATACAAAGTGATGAAGAACAGTGGAAATGGTAATTATATGGGTAAATATAACATATTTTAATTATTTAAGTACTTTCAGTATATAATTGTTTAATACAGAAGTAGTAATGATGAAAGTGAGGCTTATAATTTATGGAGCTTGCTCAACTTCTTGGGTCTTTAACTTAATATTGTTTTACAAATTTGGGAGACTTGGCAGCTTTATTCCTTTAAATATATTTTTGCCACACTTGCTCTTTCCTCTTTTCCTAAGAGTTCAGTTACACATACATTATGTTACTCAATACTATATCACAGATCACTTAGCCTAATTCATTTTATTTTAATATTTTTCTGTTTTTTAGAATGAATGATTTCTATTTTTTATCCTCAATCTGATCCTAAATCCATTCAGTGAACATCCTACTTCAGAATTACATGTTCTAATTCGAGAATTTTAGTTATGTAGTTTTAATTTTTCCTGATGTTATTCCCTATATATTTCACTTATTATGAATGCTTTCTTCTTTATGTCCTTGAATATATTTGTAATTGCCCCATTAAAATCTTTGTTTCTTAATTTTAACAATTTTAACCTTGAGATAACAGCTTTGTCATCTCAAGGGAAGTTTTGATTACCTACATTTTCTCTTCCAACTGCAGTACATTATTCTGTTTCTTCTCACTTTTATTATTTTGGTTGTATACTGGACAACTTTAAGTACTGGCTGAAGGTGGGGGCACTCTAGAATTGGTGGTCATAGAGGAAGATGATGCAATCCTACTATAATCTTGGACCCAATTTTAGCAATAGAGACTATAGTTTATTCCTCCTGTATTGTCCTTTTGTAAAGATTGCATATGACAACCACTATGAAGTCTAGGTCTTTTGTAAAGATTGCATATGACAACCACTATGAAATCTAGGTCTTTTGTAAAGATTGCATGTGACAACCACTATGAAGTCTAGGTAACAGTAAATCATGAGAGAATCTGAGAGGTACAATGGTTGGACCATAGTATAAACACTTTGAGTCTACTCACATCTGCTAGATCTAATCTGGATTTCAGTTGTGGATACCATGAATAGGTCTAGGTGTGTTTGACTTATTTATATGCTGATAGTGTGGTAGAGTCTAACCTAAATTGTGAGCCACAAATCTTCACTTTTTGCCTTCAAATTCCTCCTTCACTAAAGACCTGGAGAGGACATTTTTCGGGCTATATTCATGTATTACTCAGTTGCTAAGAGAGATAATGCCCCCAGGGAAAATCTCAGATGAGAGAGGGAAAGTATTAGATAACTCTGTTTTTTTTTATAGTTTTAATAAACAACTAATTGAAGTATTCTGGTTACTTCTTAGGAGGTAATTATTCACTGTAACTATCTTTGCTTCTTGTTGCCTCCCTTTCCCAACTCCCTTAATTCTTCTACCTTGAACAAGCTCCCAAATGATTGTGCATAATTCCTTGTAGAACCAATATCAAAACTAAAACGAAGTTCAAAATGTTGTCTCTTGTAAAAGAGGATTGAAGTAAGATATGTTCAAGGAGATATCATGAGATTAGGGATAGTTATTTAAATGTTGAGGAGCTTTGGGCATTTTCAAAGAAGAAAAAAAAAGATACAATTTCTCATGTAAAAATTATTGTGGTTTTTAGAATGGTGATCATTAAAGTCAGGAAACAACAGATGCTGGAGAGGATGTGGAGAAGTAGGAACACTTTTACACTGTTGGGAGTGTAAATTAGTTCAACTGTTGTAGAAGACAGTGTGGTGATTCCTCAAGGATCTAGAACCAGAAATACCATTTGACCCAGCAATCCCATTATTGGGTATATACTCAAAGGATTATAAATCACTCTACTATAAAGAAACATGCAGCTAGGTGTGGTGGCTCACATCTGTAATCCCAGCACTTTGGGAGGCCACAGTGGGTGGATCATGAGGTCAGGAGATTGAGACCATCCTGGCCTACATGATGAAACCCCATCTCTACTAAAAACATAAAAAATGAGCTGAGCATGGTGGTGCGTGTCTGTAGTCTCAGCTACTTGAGAGGTTGAGGGAGGAGGATCACTTGGACCTGGGAGGTGGAGGTTGCAGTGAGCCGAGATCACACCACTGCACTGTAGCCTGGCAACAGTGCGAGACTCTGTCTCAAAAAACAAACAAACAAACAAACAAAGACCCATGCACGCATGTGTTTATTGCAGCACTCTTCACAATAGCAAAGACTTGGAACCAACCCAAATACCCGTCAATGATAGACTGGATAAACAAAATGTGGCACATATACACCATGGAATACTATGCACCCATAAAAAAGGACGAGTTCATGTCCTTTATAGGTACATGGATGAAGCTGGAAACCATCATTGTCAGCAAACTAACACAGGAACAGAAAACCAAACACCGCATATTCTCACTCATAAGTAGGAGTTGAACAATGAGAACACATGGATACAGGGAGGGGAACATCACACATGGGCCTTTCAAGGGGTGGGGGCTTAGGGGAGGGATAGCATTAGGAGGAATACCTAATGTAGATGGCAGGTTAATGGGTACAGCAAACCACCATGGCATGTGTGTATCTATGTAACAAACCTGCACGTTCTGCACATATATCCTAGAAGTTTAATAAAAATAAAAATTATTGTGGATTAGCTGTTGTTAAGTGTAGCACTATTTAGGTAAATCAGTGTGTCTAAAGGGCTTGTAAATACAATATTCTCTCAAGTATTTACTCTATACACGACTCTATGAAGATGTATCAAAATTAAACAGTAATTCAAATAGTAATACATTCTCAAGGTTGTGACCAAATTAATGAGGTTTTGATGGTGTCGTATGCTTGCTCGTGTTCAAGTAATCCTTTCCACATCTGTTAATGTTAGAATTATTGGTCTCAGATGAACACCTACCAGGGGACTCAGATTTTCTAACTGATGTATTTTTATGTTACCAAGAACATCACCTTCTGCAGATAAGAGTATAAGGGATGCAAATCAACATCAATAGCAATAAATACCTTTACAAGGAGAATTCTGAAATAGACATAACCTTTATAAATGCTACATTATGGCTTCTTTTATTCAAGCAATATTCCGAAGTCCATGCTTTAGTAAAGATGGTTGCTCGGTGCTTTTTTGAAGGAGAATGGAAATTTGTATTACTATGAGGATGAATACAAAGTTTTATACTTTTAAATGTTGTAGGGGCAGCCTCCCTACTGCTCAGTACACAAGGCTTTTATCCAACCAGTCTTGTGTTGATCAGTATGTTTTTGTTGTTAAAAAAAATTAAAATTCTGTGCTGTTTAGATAATGGAGTTTATTTTCCAAAATGCTGCTCTCTAGATGATTTAGTCAAAGGAAATTTTTGCTTCAGTGGTAAAACCTTTAAACGTCTGCTAGTTCTGGGTTCATACTGTTGCAGCTTAAGAGTGTGAAGACTGTTCTTACAAGGACAGGCTAGGTGTAGAATTTTTACAAAATTAAATTTTAAAAAAGCAGGTTGGATCACCTCAGAACCTAGCTTGAATTAACCTGCGTATCAGTTTCAGCTTCTAGTCCAGATATATTATCCAAGCATTCTAAAGAAATTTCCCATCTCCAGTTCTAGATATACTAGGACTCTATTCCCTTCCTAAATTCACTCAATTCAAATCCTAATCTTGCCTTTGATGGACTTTTCACTAACCTTTTCAGGTAGTCATATTCTGTTGCCCTTTAGGTTTATCATGTAACATAGGAAGTATTTCTAATATTTTCATTAAGTAAAGAAATTATTATTCTTAGGAGGAAAAGAATAATTTGACCGTTACTTCACAAGTTATATTCATGCTTATGAGCTGTGAATGATATTATATTCAAATGAGATGTACATTTACACACATAAATAGGTCAGCATATTTGGGAAAAAACCAAGTAGAAATGGTTTTGTTTAATATCCTAACAAAATCCCCTTATCTTTGATACTGACTTTTATCTGGTTATCTGGTCATTTCTCCTTTCAATTTTTTTTCCCCACAGATTAAAGAGGGTAAAATAAAATGCAAATAATAGGGAGCACTCACAGTTGGAAAAATGTGCTTCATGGTTGATAAATTAGTATCAAATTCCAAAGTAATTACCAATAACTTTGGGTATAACAAGAAATATAAGTGATAATGATACCCATATATAACATTTTATTATCTTTTCTAAGATTTGTATATACTTAAAGTGCGTGCTTGTGTAATTGACATGAATAGTACTTTGAATGCAAATGGAAAAAGCCATAAACATAATTATTATCTTCGCTTGGCTATTCAAATTTAAAAAGTTACATCTGAATAAATTCCAAGGATTATTTCTCATTCGTACTACAACATTTCCCTTAAATGTTCATTAGCACTGTCTTGATTTAATTTTGTTAATTGATAATTTGATAGCACTATAGAACAAAATGAAAAAGGGAACTGAACAGTAAATTATTAACAAAATCAGGAGGTCATTATGTCAACTTACTGTATTTCGGCAGCAGATTTTTTTTTGTTTGTTTGTTTACTGTAGATCACTGAATCAGCATACACAAAAAGATGGAAAAATAAATACCTGTGTCTATGTGGCACACACTTGGTGGAACCTAATTTAGTAATACTATGTAGAACTGTACATTAACAGATTATCCTAGCCCAAAGAAAGATTTGGCCCTTTACCCCAAGCTGAGTTTTGATAAAAACAGCAGAGAAATAAAGAAATTATGATCTTTTCAATAAAAGCTATTAAGTCAATTGGATATGTACATAGAAAATATTATCCTTGACCTCTCCCTCAAACTGTACATATAAATAAATTCTAAATGGAATGTAGATGCAAATATAAAAGATAATAAAGTTTTTAGAAGAAACCAGAGAAAATCATGCAATGTCTGCACCCAAGCAGCGGTTGATAACCCCCTGCCTATCTGTGCCGGCAAAGGAGGTCTCTTCAGGCTCCTTTCATGCCCCTATGCTCTCTCATGAGCATCTACAGTGTCCTGTGCAAGACAGACAGTAAGAGGATATTAACCCTCCTTTGGTCTGGGGATTCTAGCTACTCTAACCTGACTTGCCAGCCCACATATGTTCTTTCAAAATGTGTTACAATTTCAGTCACTTTTTTTTTCTTACTTGTTTGTATGGCGTTGACATCTATTCTCTGTCTCAGGTGAAACAAAAATTTCCTTTGTCCCATTTCTCACTGGAGAGGATTGTCTCTCTCTCTCAAATTCAGTTTACTTCGTTGACTTGTAACGTTAGCTCTCTCATGGGTTCAATAAAAAGTGATGATATCTGGCTTTTTCTTTCACTGTTGTTAGTTTGAAAGTAATATTCTCTTGAAGCTTTCTGCATCCTAAGCAGAAGCAGACCACCAGGGCATTTTTATATGTTTACTTACTCTAGAGTAAAAATCAATCTGTTGAGATGTTGTACAATCAAGGTGTATAAATTCTTCTTTTCTCTGCTCATGTCCACTTGGGTGTTGCTAGAATTGAGCAAGCATTTTATAACAGAAAGAAGGACGATTGCGCCCCTGGTCTAATCTTTATTTGTAAATAGTAGAGACAGATGCTGCAGTCCAGATTTGTCATACATCACAAGGCTAAATTAGACTAGCAAGCATATACTTTTTTAAACTTTGCTGGACAGAAATATTATCTCCTATTTCATTGTATGTTTTTGTCATGATATGAAATAGTAGAGAATAAAAGCAAAATGAAGAATGCCAAGCTCTTTCTTCTACTTTCACTCACTTCTGGTATTTTGGCTTCCATGTTAGGATTAGTGCCCATTTCTCCTCTGCCCCTACAATGCGTGTGGACACATAACAGTAACTACAGTTTTTGCCCTTCTGTTTTTAGATTGCTGCAGTCTCTGGGAAGTTGAATATGACTCTATTACTATTGACCATCTCAGAAAGAAGGACAGACTGCCCAGTTTTCTGCTTGCCATAAACACTATGTTTTTGTAAGCCACACGCAGAAGAGTAGAGCTAAAAACCTGAATCATATTGCTACCTTTCTTTCAGGAAAGAACAAAATATCTGGCTTACAGTAAACATTTAATAATAAATGAATGAATGAATGATAACTTCTGATAATGATGGCTAATTGGGATCCACACGTTATAATTAAATAATTTCTCCTCCAGCTCCAGATGTTGGTGATCGCTAATTGCCACTCTTAGATTAATGTTAATCTCTTTTCCCTTTCTTAATTGTTTCTTTGCTGGGGAATTGGGAGAAGCTGCATTAGCAATCATTATCTTGATAGAATTTTTAACTAAAAATTCTCGCTACTTTATTCTATTTTTAACGAAGAATCTGCAACTCATTCTGATTTTTAAACTTACTTCAAGTGTTTTTTGTTTACCTTTGTGATATCCTACAACCTATGGCCACATAGTCCACCCCTACAATTTACAAAATTCATGGAAGGGAAGTCAGGTAACTTTTCCTTTTAAAATTAATGCAATAACAATACCTCTCCTATTTACCTTATATATTTTTCAGGATCAAATGAGATTGTAAGCACAAAAGTTTTTGCTGAACCATTTGTATATTCATTATGCATCTGACTCTCTCTCTAAATTGTGGGCTCCTGTCTTAGCATGTAATATGTGCTTTCTAATTGTTGACAAAATACATTAAATATTTGTAATAGAAGGACAATCATAATAATAAATAAAACAATGTACAGAATGGATTTATTACTTATTTGCGATTTCTTTTTTTTTTTTTTTTTTTTTTTTTTGAGACGGAGTCTCGCTGTGTCTCCCAGGCTGGAGTGCAGTGGCGTGATCTCGGCTCACTGCAAGCTCCGCCTCCCGGGTTCACGCCATTCTCCCGCCTCAGCCTCCCAAGTAGCTGAGACTACAGGCGCCCGCCACCACGCCCGGCTAGTTTTTTTGTATTTTTAGTAGAGACGGGGTTTCACCATGTTAGCCAGGATAGTCTTGATCTCCTGACCTCGTGATCCACCCGCCTCGGCCTCCCAAAGTGCTGGGATTACTGCTATTTCTTATTAAACTAAATAGGGAACCATGCATATAGTGAGAATTCCATCCAGGTAGCTGACTGCTTCAGTAGAAATGGATGATGGGTCCTCATTTCCTTGGTCCTGTTTACTCCAGTTCCTAGCTATGAGATCTATGTAAAGTTATTTAATTTCCCTGATCCTTTAAACTAGAAATAATATTTATATTCTATAATACATTAATTTTATAATTTATAACCTACATAAATTACATGTAAATATATATATGTTTATAAAAATAATATTTGTTATTGTACTATTTTATCTTGATTCTATAGTTCCTAGGATAGGCTTGCTGCACATAGTTACCTTTTAAATGTTTCTTTTTCTTTCCTTTTCCTGCAGGTACTTGAAATTAGTGAAAACTTTGTGCAATACACATTCTGTTTAGAAAGCATATCAGGCTGGGCGCGGTGGCTCACACCTGTAATCCCAGCACTTTGGGAGTCTGAGGCGGGCCAAGCACATGAGGCCAGGATTTTGAGAAAAGCCTGGCCAACATGGCGAAATTCCATCTCTACTAAAAATGCAAAAATTAACCAGTTGTGGTGGTGCATGCCTGTAGTCCCAGTTACTGGGGTGTCTGAGGCAGGAAAATCGCTCCAACCTGAGAGGCGGAGCTTGCAGTAAGCTGAGATCGTGCCACTGCACTGTAGCCTGGGTGATAGAACAAGACTCTGTTTAAAAAAAAAAATGTATATCAAACTTCAAATATTAAGTACAGTTTAGCCAGGAGTGGTAGCTCATGCCTGTAATCCTAGTACTTTGGGAGGCTAAGGTGGGCCCATAAATTGAACCCAGGAGTTTGAGACCAGCCTTGGCAACATGATGAAACCCCATCTCGACAAAAAATACAAAAATCAGCAGGGCATAGTGGTGCCAGAATAAGTACCAGTACTCCAAGCTAATCAGGAGGCTGAGCTGGAAGGATCACTTGAGCTGGGGAGGTTGAGGCTGTGGTGAGTCAAGATTGCACCACTGCACTCCAGCTTGGTGTCAAGGTGAGACCCTGTCTCAAAACAAAACCAAAACCAGAAATGAACAAACAAAAATACATGTTCATCCTGTTTAATAATGAATTCAAATAATCCAAATGTATTACTAAGCTATTAGTATTAAACAAGCTAAATGGTAATTTAACCCATAGATAACATAATTTAACGTTTAATGTTAAACATTTGAAATAATCGACTAAACCAAGGAAAGGAAGAATAAATCTCTTCAACTTCTATTCATTCTTCGGGCTTCAGGTTATATTTAATATCTTCAGAGAAAATCCAGAGGACTTCTGGACAAACCCAGCTCGTCATACTGGCAATTTTCAAGCTACCCTATTCCACACATAATAAATGATTTCTGAATTTTTGGTCATCTCTTCCTTGTAAGCTTTGTAAGGGAAATGACCATTTTGGTCTTATCACTGGCTTTTCAGTCCTTAGTATAGTATCTGAAATACAGGCCAGTGCCCATGCATTTATTCAACAAGTATTTATTGATTTTCAATGTAATTTTAAATGTAATTGAATTCACATTTTTTATTTTAAATAGTACTCATTTAAAATGTTATGATGCTATTTTAACTCGAAGCGAGAAAATTGTCATTCTTGAGTCTAAGGTCATGCTACCAAATCTAATTTCCTATAATGAACTTGCTTTCCCAAATTCCACAGGGAAAAAATCATTGGTGTCAATGATTTGAAGCTCCAATTCCTTGGCAAATATATATATATAATTATAATTTTAAAAATTGCCATATTTGAAAAGGCATGCAACATATTTCTTCTGGGAAAGCAGCTGATTGAGGAAGAATTACTATTCGCAAGATTCCAGTCAACAGAAAATGACATGATGTTTGAAAAAACAGACAAATATACAGACAACTGAGTTAAGCCTTCTCTTTATTTTTTTATGTTTTCCCATAAGTTCAGTATATTTTTTCTGCTGTTCTTCAAAATATTTTAATAATGGTGCAATTCCAGTATCAGTGAAGAAAAAACAAATTTTTTCATTATTTTTTCTTTATTTTTTTTTTGAGGAGTCTCACTCTGTCGCCCAGGTAGGAGTGTAGTGGCGCGATCTTGGCTCACTGCAACCTCAGCCTCCCAGGTTCAAGTGATTCTCCTGCCTTAGCCTCCGGAGTAGCTGGAACTACAAGCATGTTCCACCATGACTTTTGTATTTTTAATAGAGATGAGGTTTCTCCATGTTGGCCATGCTGGTCTTGAACTCCTGACCTCAGGTGATCCACCCACCTTGGCCTCTGAAAGTGCTGGGATTACAGGTGTGAACCACCATGCCCGCTCAAAATCTTTTAAATAGTGTAGTTTCATATCACTTGAAAAGAACTAGTTAAGGATGTGTCAATAGTATTACTGTGTTTAAAGAAAAAAGAACATTTTATTTTTGTCTTTTATTAGAAAAAAAATAAAGTATTTCCATATATACATTTTATACATAATATTTTTATTTTTAAAAATTTTGTTAATCACAAAACATTACTAGTGAAATTTATTTTCAATGTACTCATTTAAAAATTATCTATAAGCATAAATATAATAATTATAAGTAAAGCAGCTCTGGATAGGATAATGGCATATCTTCTCTGAAAAGCACACTATTTTGCTATAAAAACATGACAACAGTATGGTTCTAATTACCTCCCATATTTTAGAGGGTGGCAGCTGGCCAATGAATTGCATTTTTTTCTCCTGAAAATATATAATTAAATAAATAGTAGATGAAGCTTTTGTTGACTCTTGGATATGTAAATTAGGCATGCTATTTAACAAGTTATTTTGTCATCCTGATGAGTGGAAACATTGATTTGCAAGACTAATTATACTCACTATTTTTAGAACAAGCAAAGGGCTTTGCATTATGTAGTTTTGTAGGGCATCAGAATTAGACTGTCAGGGTCCCTGCAGGTCAGGCCTCTCCAGCAGATGCTGGAAATGTTTACATAAAACTCCCTTTAGTGAAGGAGGTGAGGTTCATAATTCAGTAACTCGCTGTGGATCCATTTTGCATCTTGAAGTCAATAGAAGCTGTCTGCTTAGACACACCTTCCCAAATGTCAATGAGGATCTGCATCTGTAAATAAGCTTCTCATTACTAATATATCTTTAGTGATAAAATAAGTCCAGACCTTTATTAGTCCTCCAAAAAGCACAGTATAAAAAGATTTCTTTTTTGTGTTAGTAAAATGTCCTGTGGGTCTATTGAGACTCATCGCACAAATTTGTTTTGTGCTATCGGGCTTCAAAGACAGTCCCACAGGAGGAGTTAGCATGTCGGTGTTGGAGTTATTCAAAGAAATATAAAAAAATAATACTCCTTACCAGGGAGAGAATTATATAACTACTTTAACATAAAATTATATTTTAGGCTTCTGATTTTCAACTACAATGAAACTCAGCTTTTTCATGGAATGGAGAATAGATTTTCTGGACTAAAACTTTTGAAGAACTACTGTCTCTTAAGTACATTTTGGGTGGAAATCTGTGAATTGGAATTTTGAGTCAAGAATAAGTGGCAAATGTACATACATGGAGACATGTGTTCAAGTTTCATGTTTGTGTGTCAGGGCCTGCTTAGAGCACTAAATGTATTATCCAATAGAAAACAGAATCTCCCTTCTTTGTTCCTTACTGAGATGTTTGCCAAGAAAAACTGTTTTTGACTATACAGCGACAAGGAGGGAGCATGCTACTAGAATTAATTCTGGCCAAGGGCTATCACAATGCTGTTCAAATGAACTCTCTTCCTGATAAATCAACGTGTCTCTATGGTAGTTGATATATTGCTGCTGGAGAAGAAGTAAAATCATGGAAGGAATTGCATGTTCACATAAGTGCTTGCACAGTGTTTTAGGGACTCAATG
Organism: Macaca fascicularis; assembly: GCF_037993035.2. Classification (NCBI taxonomy): domain Eukaryota; kingdom Metazoa; phylum Chordata; class Mammalia; order Primates; family Cercopithecidae; genus Macaca; species Macaca fascicularis. Next base: position 20,210,442 of record NC_088392.1, read on the forward strand.
TCAGTTGAGTTTGATGCTCAAGGCACAGTTTGGAGTTGATGCTCTTGCTAGTGGCAATAGCTATATTTGCAAGATTCAAATCTGTATCATTTATATTAAGCTATAGTGTTAAACCTTACCCTCCATCCCCTTGCTCCCACAGTGTGGAGATATATGTGGACAGTTAGACACTAAAGATCACATTTGAAGAAATAAAACTCTAGTTAACAGCATTTATCTTATTTTTTTTAAATTCTATCCTCAATACTAGTTAAAGACTTATTTCACCTGTACCTTTTAAAAGATGAATTAAACATGACCTGAGTTACATGTTATATAACTACAGATAGAGGTGAAATAACCTTTGTTGAAGATCAGTTACATGGGCTAGGCACTATGATAGAAACTTGATACATGTTATTTTCTTTAATTGCACAGCAATGCTGTGAGATAGTAATTATTGTTCTTGCTTCACAGAAGCTGAGGGCCACAGATGTTACTAACTTGGTCTTTTCATTTGGTGTTTGAATGATCTCTAAAACAATTCTTTTAATTAGTCATTAGCTAATACTTAAAGATTGCTAATAATGAAAAATTGCACACAGTTTATTTAGCTCTAACATTTCTATCGTTGTCCTATCCAACATCTTAGAAACTAGCCCCAAGTGCACAAATGGCTATTTAAATTAAAATTAAATAAAACTAAAAATTCAGATTCTCAATCTTGCCACATGTCAAGGACACAATAACCACATGTGGCTAGTGGTCATCATATTGGATAGAACATATTATGAAACATTTTCAATAATACAGAAAATTATATTGGAAAGTGCTGGTCTATAGTTTTATATATATACACATATATACACACACACACATACATATGTGTGTATATATGTTTGTATATTGTGTTGGTCTGTTTTTGAATTGCTATAAAGAAAAAGTTGCTAATTTTTAAATAAAAGAGGTTTAATTGGTTTATTTTGTAGATTTTACAGGAAACATTCTGCTCACATCTGCTTCTGATGAGGGCCTCAGGAAGCTTACAATCATGGTGGAAGGCAAAGTAGGAGCAGGTACATCACATGGTGAGAGCAGGAGCAAGACAGTGCTGGGAGGAAGTGTCACACTCTTTTAAACAACCAGATCTCACGTGAACAGAGTGAGAACTCATCACCCAGGGGATGGTGCAAAAACATTCATGAGAAATCCATCCCCATGATCCAATTATCAAGGCCCCACTCCAACTTCAGGAATCACATTTCATCGTGAGATTTGGAGGAGACAAATATCCAAACCATATCATAGATACATATATCTATATCCTTTAAATGAATTCACATGCAGATGCCTAATATATAAAAGAAATTCAAGAAGACCTGCTCTCAGATTTAAGTCTGAGCCGTCTTAAATCCAGCTTATTGATTAGCGCCCGTCACCCTCCACATGATGGCTCTTAAGCACCTTGTAATACCCCTATGGCTTGAGAGCACAGTATGAAGATTTGTCTTAGATTAAATTATTGTCATTATCATTGTAATCGTTACATGTAATTCCAGAATGTCAGAGGTGGAATAGATTCCAAGATCATCTCATTCAGTCACCTCATTTTGCCAAAGAGGAAACTGAGGTGCAGGCAGTTGAAGTCATTATCACCATTCTAACTTAATATCTCACTTGTTTTTGCTGTTTGCTTATTTCCATTCACTACACATAGAGGAGAGAAAAAACTAGAGTTTCTTAATTGAAGTTCGTGAACTCAGATAAAAGGGCACAGTTCCCCTGAAATTGTATATATTATTTTTGTCACCTACTATACATAATCAAGGGGACTTATCAGTAGATCTTTATAGATCTATAGAGATTCCATCAGCATCTCAAAGTATCTTGTGATGTTCAAAATTGTAATGATCTACTGTGACGTGAATAATATATGCAACTTAAATTACCTACAGAATGATTGCGCTTCAGGTTTTAAAAGACTTGCCTTATAGTACATATTGAGATCAAAAATAATAAGAAATGGGGAGGCATCAGAATTGATTCGCCCTTACAGGGATCACTTAATTGAATTAGAGCCACCACATTAAATTAAAATAAACATTTGCATATTTTATAAAGAGACTAAACATTTTGTTGCAAACAGTGTAGAGGAGATATAGTTGAGAACAACTTTAAATTTTAAGAAATAGAATAAATTCTTTTTATTTGCTTAAAATGTAAACAAGAAAATCAGAAACTCTAAAGCAATTATTGCCAATGATCAGAAATATTCTTGGCTTTATTTACTCTGATTTTGGTGATGTATAAAGCCCAGAGAACAAATAATGTTGTGTGAAAAATATGTAGGCTGATCCTCATTTTAATTTCCATCCTTGTGGACATATAATAATTCCCTTCATGTTTTTCAAGCTTAAGTTTTCATAATTTGTTATTTTGATTCTTGCAATCTTTTTTTGAATATTGAAATATTGATACAACAAAAAATGTCATGGCAACCATGAATGTTTTTATTATTTCTAATGCTATTTAGATCCTGTCCATCTATTTAATATCAAAAGATTGAGACCTGTTAATGGTTGCTGGGGTTTTTTTTTTTCTGTGTTTTAGATAATTACAATGTTTGAACAATTATTCTGTAGGAAATTAAATGCTATTTACAATGCATTCACATTCTTTTAAAATGCCACTTTAAAATAACTTCTCATACAACTAGTCTTGAAAAAATAAAGCTAATAAGGCACAGAAAGGGACATTTCTGACCCAATGTCATTGGTGAAACTCTGTGTCTAGCAATGTGCAGCAACTGGGAAACCAACAACAGGCATCCTGGTATTCAGGGATACCAGGATTCCTGGGCTATGGACTCCATAGCCCGGGACAGAAGTGCTGCCAGATGGCCAGCATCCAGAATGGTTTATGCCCTGCTTCCCTTCACATGGTTCTTTGAAGTGGCTTTCTCTCTCACAAAAATAAAAAAAAAAGAGCAATTAGCAAATTTTATACCCAGATGGAAGAAGATGTGAGCCTGTTCAGAATGATTATCGTATGTTGGGTTAAGCAGAGGACGGGCTTTTTATTAGCTTGATGGAATCAGGACCCTCTTGTGTCTGACAGGGATGGACAAATGAGACAGTCCACAGGTCGGCAGCACAATAGTAATAATATATCTATTCTTGGCTAAAATTTGGGAGTTGGATATTTTATCTATCCATCTATCTAATGCTTTGTATAATCTGATCAAACAGTAGAAATAGAATATGTGCATGTATGTATGTATATATTTGTATGCGTGTGTGTTTATATGACCTAAAGTTTGCTTACATATTAAAAATACAGATTTCTTTAAATAAATAACTAAGCAAACCAACAAGAATTTTTTTCCCAAAGAGGTTAAACAGACTCACTGTCTTGATAAAGGTTTCAATGCAAATTCTTAGGGCCAGTTGCTGGATTAAAAAACATGTTACGGTTTTATACAGTCTACTTAATCTGGCACTCCAGCGCTTAAAGGAAATGTTAATAAAGACTCAGTACTTGCAACAGGATAGCTCGAAGAGACACAGATGCTGACTTAAGGTTGGCAAAGATATCTTATAAGATCTCACACAGTGTCTCATATTAGCTGGTGTTGGTTAGTGACATCTGGATAGATACAATGTTCATAAAAGCAGCTATCCAAAATGTAATTTCCCTTTTCGGGCCCCTTGTTTTTTTTTTTGATTTTTGTTTTTATTAACAAATATTAGAGTTTTACGTCATTGTGACTGTATAAAATCTCTTAAATCGATAAGTATTCAATCAACAAACATGTTATACTTAAGGGCTTGAATGCTTGATTTATAACTTTGGAATATTTAGAGCCATTATATATGGACTTCTGTACTCTTGCTCAGACCTGTAAATGTTATGCACCAGGCTACAGAAGACAACTATCAGAGCTTGTCACTAAGGAAATAATTACCATATCTATCAAACTCTGTATTTATACTCTACTTCTAAATTAGCCCTGAGAATTAAGAGTTTAATTGTTTTCATTTTTAATGTAAAAGGAGTACCTACATGTTTAAGGAAATATAAGAAATAAAGTACTGAAAAGCAAACAGAAATGTAATACTCTAAAAAAAGATGATTTTTTGCCATATTTTCTTCCTTGATTTTCCTATATGGATTTTACTGTAGTTGCAAACCTGTTATGTATGTAATATGCATATACCATCCAGATTCTACTTTAAAATTTTTATGTAATAAACATTTTCATATTAATACATAATCCATAAATATCACTAATATGATGGCTTTATAATGCTTGATTTGTCATTCTATACATATTGTAATTTAGTCTTAATATAGCAGCAACCTAAAGCCAAATAGTAAAGAAACAGTGTTAAAAATATGAATCAGGTCTCCACCCATATCCTTTAACGCAATTGTTCATGTACATGTCACTCACTGAATAGTCAGTGTTCACATCTCCTTACATAGAGGCATTCTCTGGTGTCCAGATCTTGTGGAACGTCTTTGCTAGGCTTATCAATGCATCAGAGAATTAACATCCCATAGGAACAGGTCTCACCCCATGACTAATGGAAGTTGGTGATATATATCCCACTTCCTTTACCCCTTTGGCAGGCTAGCTCAGAGGCACATGTTCTACTCCGCTTCCAGAGTTCTCAAGTTGTAGCTGGCATGTCATTGTTATTGATTCTTTTCTCTCCATCATTTCCTTACTCTCCTACCAGCATTTCCTAGCACCATTCCCAAATAACGAATGTGTCTAAAAATCTGAAGTTTTTACTCTCCTATCGTTAGAGTAACTGGACAATCAATAACTTTCTTTCCTTTTTTTTTTTTTTTTTTTTGGTTGTTGTTGTAGTTGTTGTTTTGAGATGGAGTCCCGCTCTGTCGCCCAGGCTGGAGTGCAGTGGCGCGATCTCGGTTCACTGCAAGCTCCACCTCCCGGGTTCCCGCCATTCTCCTGCCTCAGCCTCCTGAGTGGCTGGGACTACAGGCGCCCGCCACCACGCCCGGCTAATTTTTGTGTGATTTTAGTAGAGACGGGGTTTCACCGTGTTAGCCAGGATGGTCTCTATCTCCTGACCTCGTGATCCGCCCGCCTCAGCCTCCCAAAGTGCTGGGTTTACAGACGTGAGCCACCGTGCCTGGCCCAATCAACAACTTTCATATCCTCCTCTGATTAGTACTGATCCAAGAATGATGTCTGTAAATTGTTTTTTTTGTTTGTTTTTTTGTTTTTTTTTTTTTTTTGAGACAGAGTCTCGCTCTGCCGCCCAGGCTGGAGTGCAGTGCCCGGATCTCAGCTCACTGCAAGCTCCGCCTCCCGGGTTCACGCCATTCTCCTGCCTCAGCCTCCCGAGTAGCTGGGATTACAGGCGCCCGCCACCTCGCCCGGCTAGTTTTTTGTATTTTTTAGTAGAGACGGGGTTTCACCGTGTCAGCCAGGATGGTCTCGATCTCCTGACCTCGTGATCCGCCCGTCTCGGCCTCCCAAAGTGCTGGGATTACAGGCTTGAGCCACCGCGCCCGGCCGATGTCTGTAAATTGTTTTAGGAAATGTTCTCAGATTTCTTAGTTGTCAAAGAAAATTAGACAAAACTAAAGAGGATACCAGGTTTTAGAAATTCTATTATTTGATACTCTACCAATGTTTTCAAAAGATAAAGCAAAGCTATTAAACGAGGTATGTTGTTGAATCTGCTGTCGTTTGAGGACTAATCAAGTTGAGAAATATACCAATTAGAGTTCAGAAAAAATATATTTATGATGTGATACATGAAAATAATATCTCATTTAAAATTATGTTATTAATAAGAAGACTAAGCATCTTACCCTATGTATGTGTGTCTCGGCTGAATCCTCCTTCTTAAGCACCCTTTAATCGGGGCAGGCAGGTAGAGGAGGAGGCTTTCAAGTCAGGTCTAGTTCCAGCTTCCTCCAGGGCCTCTCACTCACTAGCCTTGTGACCTGAGGCACTCAACCTCTTCAAATCAGTTTCCTTACTCATAAGACTGAGATACTAATATAAACTAAACATTAAAAGTTAGGTGATACATCTAAAGCACTGAGCCCATTGACATATGATAAACATTCAAAAACAGTAGGTATGTTTAAATTATGCCCCTTTAAGGCATCTTACACTAACTTAAAAAAAATCACTATCGTTTATTTACTACATAATAAGTTCACATACAATTAACCATCCTTTATTCATATTTACTGTGTGTATCAAATATGAGTGGCACAGAGAATGCTTATGTACATGCAATCAAATTGGCCTATTTTATCCTTTCATCTAGCATTTCTAAACTTATTTTTTTCTCTCATCCTCTGAGGTTAGACAAATGTTTAAACCATTTAATTACAAATATTTTGAATTAATATTTTCTCCTGAGGTTATTACCTCATTTTGGAGGAAAAAAAGAAAGCACAAATTGTCCAATGAGCTTCTCCTTATATATCTTAACAAATATTTTTATTTGCAAATACTCCCTTTCTGTGCGTAAGAGTCTGTAGGAAACACAACTATGTTTCTCTGATACAAACTTGTGGAATTCATATTTTCTTGGTGGGGCAAAAGGACTCCCTGTAGACTGACTCCACCTTGTGTTTGAACGTCACTTTCCCTTAAGTCTGTCTCCAAGCAGGGCAGTCTCACTTCCGTTCTTCTTCCGTCTTTTTTCGTCCACTTCCACTTCAAGCCTTTGTTTGCTCTGTACACCCTCATAGATTTTGATCTTTTTTATACTCCTAAATTAAATTTATTTCAATGTCTTGCATATGATAGTTTCTTTCCATGAAAAGATTACTGACTAGTAGAGCCAATATTAAACTTTTTATTAATGCCTTTGTCACTCAAGCAAAATTTTGGTAGGCAGAACTCTAAGATAGCCCCCAAGTTGTCTGCTACCCATATAATCCTCTCCCCTGAGTGCAAATAGAAGCTGTAAATATGATGGAAATTTACTCCCTTGATGGCAGTATGTAATATGGCAAAATAGACATTTCAGATAACATTAAAATTCCTAATCCACTGGCTTTGAGTTCTTAAAAGATACGTTATCTTGGATGAGTCCTAATCAGGTGAGCGCTTAAAAGACACAAGATGCAGCAGCAGACACTCCTGCTGGCCTGGAAGAAAGCGGACAATGATGTTGTGAACTGCTTTTGGAGGACACTACGGGGGTGTCCTTGAGTGTTTCTACTGGCCATCCTGCTCACAGCCAGCAAAACAAACAAACAAACAAACAAAACCCAGGTACGTTAGTTCTGTACCACAAGGAACTAAATTCAGTCAACAACCTGAAAGAGCTTGAGAGAAAACACTGAATTCCAGAACAGAACACAGCCCTGGCCAAAACCTTGATTTCGGCTTTTAAAATCCTAAGCAGGCTGGGCCCGGTGGCTCATGCCTGTAATACCACCAGCACTTGGGGAGGCAGAGGTGGGTGGATCACCTGAGGTCAGGAGTTCAAGACCAGTCTAGCCAATATGGTGAAACCCCATTTCCACTAAAATTACAAAAATTAGCTGAGTGTGGTGGCACATGCCTGTAGTCCCAGCTACTCAGGAGGCTGAAGCAGGAGAATCACTTAAACTTAGGAGACGGAGGTTGCAGTTAGCCGAGATCGCACCACTGAACTCCAGCCTGGGCAACAGAGAGAGACTCTGTAAAATCCTAAGCAGAGGCCTTACCTTTGCTGTGCCTGGACTTGACCTGCAGAAGCTGTAAGATGGTAAATGGTGGTGGTTTAAGTTCCTAAATTTGTGGTAATGCAGCAATAGAAAATGAATACATCCTATATTATTCTCTGGCTCACATAAAATTTTACAGTCTTTCTCTAGGTCTTTTTTGTTTTGTTCTGATGGACTTATGAAGACATGCTCATTTCAATAATCTGTGTAAATTTCACAAAATTTACACAGAAAATAAGGCAGAATAATTTGGCACATGAACGTACCTCAGAGTTAAAAAATACATACATATATCAAATTGTAAGACTTATAGCCAACTTTTAGTGTTGAATCACAATTTGGTGAAATGAGGTAATAATAATAGTAAAGATAACAATAAAATTATTAATGACAAGCAGTTCACACTTAAAATGTGGTGTACTTAATATGTAAACATTTTATTTAAACCTCACGATTTTTTAATTTTCCTATTTCAACAGATGAGAAGATACTCTTAGGAAAAATTGAGTGAGTTGCCAAAATTCAGTCAGTAAGTGGTGGAATTGGATATTAAAGGAGGCTGCCTAACTCCATAGACAGAGTTTTGATTGATGCCTTCACATTTTGTGAACAAAAACACACAACAACAAAATATAAGGGTCATTTTTAAAAGGACGACTATTACATTTGGGATATACAGAGTGAAGATCGTCCTAGAACAACCAAATTCATTCGTCTTTAATATTTGAGAACATGATGCATTATGATTCAGACCAAACGCAAATATTTATCATCCAGGTACCTAAATGCTTCACAGATTATCAAACTGTCTGCAACCATAAGCCTGAAAATCCTAATTCATTGAACTGCTAATTCATTGAACTACTAATACTATTAACTAGGGGTTATACAACATAGTATAACTTAATAGAACTTTACAGATGATTTAAATCAAGACCATCATACAAATTCGTGATATGAATCTTGGGAGAGAAGGACTTACTCAAGTTCAGCCAATTTTCCTTCTTAATTAACGTTGCCCTCAAGAAACAAGAAAATCATATGTGCAATGTAAATAAAGCCAAAAGAGTTGAAGTCTGCTCATTGCCCTGGAATCATCTTTAGGTGCTTTTCTTGAATATGAAATGTGTGTTTTTCTTTCCTCTCCTGTGTAGAATCATTGGGGGTTATACAATCAGGTTTGGGGCCTGATTTTTAGGCAGGTTGTGACAACTGGGAGAAGGCCTGTAATATTTACAGAATTAACAACACAAAATAATGGCACACCAAAAATGTGAGTTAGTTCCAAGGCCATAGAATATAAGCTTTCAGATCTATGTCAGTTGAATTTTCAAACTTAGTCATATTTTCAGAACCTCTTATAATTGTCATTACTTCCTTTTTTTTTTTTATACTTTAAGTTCTAGGGTACATGTGCATAACGTGCAGGTTTGTTACATATGTATACTTGTGCCATGTTGGTGTGCTGCACCCATCAACTCGTCAGCACCCATCAACTCATCATTTACATCAGGTATAACTCCCAATGCAATCCCTCCCCCCTCCCCCCTCCCCATGATAGGCCCCGGTGTGTGATGTTCCCCTTCCCGAGTCCAAGTGATCTCATTGTTCAGTTCCCACCTATGAGTGAGAACATGTGGTGTTTGGTTTTCTGTTCTTGCGATAGTTTGCGGAGAATGATGGGTTCCAGCTGCATCCATGTCCCTACAAAGGACACAAACTCATGCTTTTTTATGGCTGCATAGTATTCCATGATGTATATGTGCCACATTTTCTTAATCCAGTCTGTCACTGATGGACACTTGGGTTGATTCCAAGTCTTTGCTATTGTGAATAGTGCCACAATAAACATACATGTGCATGTGTCTTTATAGCAGCATGATTTATAATCCTTTGGGTATATACCCAGTAATGGGATGGCTGGGTCATATGGTACTTCTAGTTCTAGATCCTTGAGGAATCGCCATACTGTTTTCCATAATGGTTGAACTAGTTTACAATCCCACCAACAGTGTAAAAGTGTTCCTATTTCTCCACATCCTCTCCAGCACCTGTTGTTTCCTGACTTTTTAATGATCGCCATTCTAACTGGTGTGAGATGGTATCTCATTGTGGTTTTGATCTGCATTTCTCTGATGGCCAGTGATGATGAGCAGTTTGTCATGTGTCTGTTGGCTATATGAAATCCTCTTTTGAGAAATGTCTGTTCATATCCTTTGCCCACTTTTTGATGGGGTTGTTTGTTTTTTTCTTGTAAATTTGTTTGAGTTCTTTGTAGGTTCTAGATATTAGCCCTTTGTCAGATGAGTAAATTGCAAAAATTTTCTCCCATTCTGTAGGTTGCCTGTTTACTCTGATGGTAGTTTCTTTTGCTGTGCAGAAGCTCTTTAGTTTAATTAGATCCCATTTGTCAATTTTGGCTTTTGTTGCCGTTGCTTTTGGTGTTTCAGACATGAAGTCCTTGCCCATGCCTATGTCGTGAATGGTATTACCTAGGTTTTCTTCTAGGGTTTTTATGGTATTAGGTCTAACATTTAAGTCTCTAATCCATCTTGAATTAATTTTCGTATAAGGATTAAGGAAAGGATCCAGTTTCAGCTTTCTGCTTATGGCTAGCCAATTTTCCCAGCACTATTTATTAACTAGGGAGTCCTTTCCCCATTTCTTGTTTTTCTGAGGTTTATAAAAGATCAGATGGCTGCAGATGTGTGGTATTATTTCTGAGAACTCTGTTCTGTTCCATTGGTCTACATCTCTGTTTTGGTACCAGTACCATGCTGTTTTGGTTACTGTAGCCTTGTAGTATAATTTGAAGTCAGGTAGTGTGATGCCTCCAGCTTTGTTCTTTTGACTTAGGATTGTCTTGGAGATGCGGGCTCTTTTTTGGTTCCATATGAACTTTAAAGCAGTTTTTTCCAATTCTGTGAAGAAACTCATTGGTAGCTTGATGGGGATGGCATTGAATCTATAAATAATCTTGGGCAGTATGGCCATTTTCATGATATTGATTCTTCCTATCCATGAGCATGGTATGTTCTTCCATTTGTTTGTGTCCTCTTTTATTTCACTGAGCAGTGGTTTGTAGTTCTCCTTGAAGAGGTCCTTTACTTCCCTTGTAAGTTGGATTCCTAGGTATTTTATTCTCTTTGAAGCAATTGTGAATGGAAGTTCATTCATGATTTGGCTGTCTGTTTGTCTGTTACTGGTGTATAAGAATGCTTGTGATTTTTGCACATTTATTTTGTATCCTGAGACTTTGCTGAAGCTTCTTATCAGCTTAAGGAGATTTTGGGCTGAGACTATGGGGTTTTCTAAATATACAATCATGTCATCTGCAAACAGGGATAATTTGACTTCTTCTTTTCCTAACTGAATACATTTGATTTCTTTCTCTTGCCTGATTGCCCTAACCAGAACTTCCAACACTATGTTGAATAGGAGTGGTGAGAGAGGTCATCCCTGTCTTGTGCCAGTTTTCAAAGGGAATTTTTCCAGTTTTTGCCCATTCAGTATGATATTGGCTGTGGGTTTGTCATAAATAGCTCTTATGATTTTAAGATACGTTCCATCAATACCGAATTTATTGAGAGTTTTTAGCATGAAGGGCTGTTGAATTTTGTCAAAGGCCTTTTCTGCATCTATGGAGATAATCATCTGGTTTTTGTCTTTGGTTCTGTTTATATGCTGGATTACGTTTATTGATTTGCGTATGTTGAACCAGCCTTGCATCCCAGGGATGAAGCCAACTTGATCATGGTGGATAAGCTTTTTGATGTGCTGCTGGATCCAGTTTGCTAGTATTTTATTGAGGATTTTTGCATCCATGTTCATCAGGGATATTGGTCTAAAATTCTCTTTTTTTGTTGTGTCTCTGCCAGGCTTTGGTATCAGGATGATGTTGGCCTCATAAAATGAGTTAGGGAGGATTCCCTCTTTTTCTATTGATTGGAATAGTTTCAGAAGGAATGGTACCAGCTCCTCCTTGTACCTCTGGTAGAATTCGGCTGTGAATCCATCTGGTCCTGGACTTTTTTTGGTTGGTAGGCTATTAATTATTGCCTCAATTTCAGAGCCTGCTATTGGTCTGTTCAGGGATTCAGCTTCTTCCTGGTTTAGTCTTGGGAGAGTGTACGTGTCCAGGAAATTATCCATTTCTTCTAGAATTTCTAGTTTATTTGCATAGAGGTGTTTATAGTATTCTCTGATGGTAGTTTGTATTTCTGTGGGGTTGGTGGTGATATCCCCGTTATCATTTTTTATTGCATCTATTTGATTCTTCTCTCTTTTCTTCTTTATTAGTCTTGCTAGCGGTCTATCAATTTTGTTGATCTTTTCAAAAAACCAACTCCTGGATTCATTGATTTTTTGGAGAGTTTTTTGTGTCTCTATCTCCTTCAGTTCTGCTCTGACCTTAGTTATTTCTTGCCTTCTGCTAGCTTTTGAATGTGTTTGCTCTGGATTCTCTAGTTCTTTTAATTATGATGTTAGAGTGTCAATTTTACATCTTTCCTGCTTTCTCTTGTGGGCATTTAGTGCTATAAATTTCCCTCTACACACTGCTTTAAATGTGTCCCAGAGATTCTGGTATGTTATATCTTTGTTCTCATTGGTTTCAAAGAACATCTTTATTTCTGCCTTCATTTCGTTGTGTACCCAGTAGTCATTCAGGAGCAGGTTATTCAGTTTCCATGTAGTTGAGTGGTTTTGATTGAGTTTCTTAGTCCTGAGTTCTAGTTTGATTGCACTGTGGTCTGAGAGACAGTTTGTTATAATTTCTGTTCTTGTACATTTGCTGAGGAGTGCTTTACTTCCAATTATGTGGTCAATTTTGGAATAAGTGCAATGTGGTGCTGAGAAGAATGTATATTCTGTTGATTTGGGGTGGAGAGCTCTGTAGATGTCTATTAGGTCTGCTTGTTGCAGAGATGAGTTCAATTCCTGGATATCCTTGTTAACTTTCTGTCTCGTTGATCTGTCTAATGTTGACAGTGGGGTGTTGAAGTCTCCCATTATTATTGTATGGGAGTCTAAGTCTCTTTGTAAGTCTCTAAGGACTTGCTTTATGAATCTGGGTGCTCCTGTATTGGGTGCATATATATTTAGGATAGTTAGCTCTTCCTGTTGAATTGATCCCTTTACCATTATGTAATGGCCTTCTTTGTCTCTTTTGATCTTTGATGGTTTAAAGTCTGTTTTATCAGAGACTAGTGTTGCAACCTCTGCTTTTTTTTGTTCTCCATTTGCTTGGTAGATTTTCCTCCATCTCTTTATTTTGAGCCTATGTATGTCTCTGCATGTGAGATGGGTCTCCTGAATACAGCAGATTGATGGGTCTTGACTCTTTATCCAGTTTGCCAGTCTGTGTCTTTTAATTGGAGCATTTAGTCCATTTACATTTAAGGTTAATATTGTTATGTGTGAACTTGATCCTGCCATTACGATATTAACTGGTTATTTTGCTTGTTAGTTGATGCAGTTTCTTCCTAGCCTCGATGGTCTTTACATTTTGGCATGTTTTTGCAATGGCTGGTACCGGTTTTTCCTTTCCATGTTTAGTGCTTCCTTCAGGGCCTCTTGTAAGGCAGGCCTGGCGGTGACAAAATCTCTAAGCATTTGCTTGTCTGTGAAGGATTTTATTTCTCCTTCACTTATGAAACTTAGTTTGGCTGGATATGAAATTCTGGGTTTAAAATTCTTTTCTTTAAGAATGCTGAATATTGGCCCCACTCTCTTCTGGCTTGTAGAGTTTCTGCTGAGAGATCTGCTGTTAGTCTGATGGGCTTCCCTTTGTGGGTAACCTGACCTTTCTCTCTGGCTGCCCTTAAGATTTTTTCCTTCATTTCAACTTTGGTGAATCTGGCAATTATGTGTCTTGGAGTTGCTCTTCTCAAGGAGTATCTTTGTGGCGTTCTCTGTATTTCCTGAATTTGAATGTTGGCCTGCCCTGCTAGGTTGGGGAAGTTCTCCTGGATGATATCCTGAAGAGTGTTTTCCAACTTGATTCCATTTTCTCCCTCACTTTCAGGCACCCCAATCGGACGTAGATTTGGTCTTTTTACATAATCCCATACTTCTTGCAGGCTTTGTTCATTTCTTTTTCTTCTTTTTTCTTTAGATTTCTCTTCTCACTTCATTTCATTCATTTGATCCTCAATCGCTGATACTCTTTCTTCCAGTTGATTGAGTTGGTTACTGAAGCTTGTGCATTTGTCATGTATTTCTCGTGTCATGGTTTTCATCTCTGCCCGTTCGTTTATGGCCTTCTCTGCATTAATTATTCTGGTTATCAATTCTTCCACTCTTTTTTCAAGATTTTTGTTTTCTTTGTGCTGGGTATGTAATTCCTCCTTTAGCTCTGAGAAATTTGATGGACTGAAGCCTTCTTCTCTCATCTCGTCAAAGTCATTCTCCGTCCAGCTTTGATCCATTCCCGGCGATGAGCTGCGTTCCTTTAGAGGGGGAGATGCGCTCTTATTTTTTGAATTTCCAGCTTTTCTGCCCTGCTTTTTCCCATCTTTGTGGTTTTATCTGCCTCTGGTCTTTGATGATGGTGACGTACTGATGGGGTTTTGGTGTGGGTGTCCTTCCTCTTTGTTAGTTTTCCTTCTAACAGTCAGGACCCTCAGCTGTAGGTCTGCTGGAGATTGCTTGAGGTCCACTCCAGACCCTGTTTGCCTGGGTGTCAGCAGCAGAGGCTGCAGAAGATAGAATACTGCTGAACAGCGAGTGTACCTGTCTGATTCTTGCTTTGGAAGCTTCCTCTGAGGGGTGTACTCCACCGTGTGAGGTGTGGGGTGTCGGTCTGCCCCTAGTGGAGGATGTCTCCCAGTTAGGCTACTCAGGGGTCAGGGACCCACTTGAGCAGGCAGTCTGTCCGTTCTCAGATCTCAACCTCCATGTTGGGAGATCCACCGCTCTCTTCAAAGCTGTCAGACAGAGTGCTTGTGTCTGCAGAGGTTTCTGCTTCTGTTTGTTGTTGTTGTTGTTTAGCTGTGCCCTGTCCCCAGAGGTGGAGTCTGCAGAGACTGGCAGGCCTCCTTGAACTGCTGTGAGCTCCACCCAGTTCGATCTTCCCAAGGCTTTGTTTAGGTACTTAAGCCTCAGCAATGGCGGGCGCCCCTCCCCCAGCATCGCTGCTGCCTTGCGGTTATATCACAGACTGCTGTGCTAGCAATGAGGAAGGCTCCATGGGCGTGGGACCCTCCTGGCCAGGTGTAGGACATAATCTCCTGGTGTGCCCGTTTGCTTAAAGCGCAGTATTGGGGTGGGAGTTACCCAATTTTCCAGGTGTTGTGTGTCTCAGTTCCCCTGGCTAGGAAAAGGGATTCCCTTCCCCCTTGTGCTTCCCAGGTGAGGCGATGCCTCACCCTGCTTCAGCTCTCACTGGTCGGGCTGCAACAGCTGACCAGTACCAATTGTCCGGCACTCCCCAGTGAGATGAACCCTGTACCTCAGTTGAAAATGCAGAAATCACCTGTCTTCTGTGTCGCTGGCGCTGGGAGCTGGAGACTGGAGCTGTTCCTATTCGGCCATCTTGCTCCGCCCATCCTGTCATTACTTCTATTGTTATGTGTGGAAATCCAGAGTCCCTTATACTCTAATTCTCTTAGTGTCCTGGAAATTTTCTAAGAAATTCCATCAACTTCCACAGTAATATCTCATATGCCACAGCTTTTGCTAAATATACTCTACAATACACCCCCTCACCTATGCACAATTTCTTTTTAGCCTCCCTGGAAATCCATCAGAAAATAACCACCAAAGACAGGTGGCTACAAGCCACTTCGAATATGCCCATCCACTGTATCTTCTTGCATGTACTTTGATGGGTATGCATTAAGTGCAATATTATGCATGTCTATTCAATAGGTCAGATATTGACTACAACTCATAGCAAGCAAGTGCAAAATCCATCCCAATATTTTTTTCTGCTCAAATCAATGAGCATTGGCTTTAAAGCAAAAATCAGTAATAGTGACAGATTTCAATGCTCTTGCTAGAAATTTATGTTAATGCAAACAGCCTCTACGTTATACATGACCGGGTGGCATAGGAGGCAGATAATCAATATCTTTATATCCCTTCTTGGATTAAATTCTCTTCTTGGAGTATGCTAATTAAAAGCGAACCATAGTGCTAATATTTTCTGCATAATTAAGATAATTTTATAAGGCAAAATGAATTATAATGTAGTAAGCACTTTTGTTTGGAAATTAGTACCAAATAGAGTAACACACAAAAACCCAACTGCCAATAGCATTTCTGATCATAAACATTAGTTATTATAACCCCCAAAACCAAAACTGTAAGTCACATTTGTTCCATTTTGCATTGCTATTATATCTTAATAATAAAGGGGTGTGTGTGTGTGTGTGTGTGTGTGTGTGTGTGTGTGTCCCTGTGTTCAGAGATATCAGCTCAAAATGTGAAATACTGTGAGGTGTTTTTGTACCGGGATAATGTGTAGGTAAGGAAGCAATTTAAAGCAATAGAATGCATTCTTTAATGTCAGTACAGCTTTCAATGCAACTAAAACTTAATGATTTTTTGAGGGGAGAAATAAATGGGTTAAGCTCCATCACATGTCTACTCAATTTCACACTGTAGGTAGTGTTTTAAGAGAACATTTATGGTGGAAGTTGCAAAAGTGAT